>NC_137333.1:53957097-54359573 GCF_965287045.1 Carcharhinus amblyrhynchos
GAGAAGTGAGTGTGGAGAGAGGGAGGGAGAAAGGGTGAGTGTGAGAGAGAGAGGGAGAAAGTGTGAGTGTGTAGAGAGAGGGAGAGGGAGAAAGTGTGAGTGTGAGAGAGAGAGAGAGGGAGAAAGTGTGAGTGTGTGAGAGAGAGAGAGAGGGAGAAAGTGTGAGTGTGTGAAGAGAGAGGGAGAGGGAGAAAGTGGAGTGTGTGAAGAGAGGGGGAGAAAGTGTGAGTGTGTAAGAGAGAGGGAGAGGGAGAAAGTGTGAGTGTGTGAGAGAGAGAGAGAGGGAGAAAGTGTGAGTGTGTGAGAGAGGGGGAGAAAGTGTGAGTGTGTGAGAGAGAGAGAGAGGGAGAAAGTGTGAGTGTGTATGAGGGAGAGGGAGAAAGTGTGAGTGTGTAAGAGAGAGAGTGTGCGAGTGTGTGAGAGACAGTGTGCAAGTGTGTAAAAGAGGGTGTGCATGTGTGAGAGAGGAGAAAGTGTGAGTGTGTGTGAGAGAGAGAGCAGAAAGTGTGAGTGTGTGAGAGAGAGAGGAAGTGTCCGTGTGTGAGAGAGAGAGAGTGTGCAAGTGTGTGAGAGAGGGAGAAAGTGTGAGTGTGCGCAAGAGAGAAAGTGCGTGTGTATGAGAGGGGATTGAGTTTATGTATTAGAGAGAGAGAGTGTCTGAGAGAGAGACAGACAGAGAGAGAGAGAGAGAGAGTCTGTGAGAGAGGGAGAGAGAGGGAATGTGTGTCTGGCTCAGGATTCAGTCTCCCTCACCCCCGCACGCTAGCATATCCTCTCGCCCATTCGCACAGTGAGTGTGAGTGAGCGAACACTTTGAAACTGGGAGTAAGCCAGACACACACACTCTCATCCCTCTTACACCCGAGAACAGTCATCGAATCATAGAGATTTACAGCATGGAAACAGCCCAACTTATTCATGCCGCCCTTTTTTTAAAAACCCCTAAGCTAATCCCAATTGCTCGCATTTGGCCCATATCCCTCTATAACCATCGTACCCACGTAACTATCTAAATTTTTTTACAAGATAAAATTGTACCCACCTCTACGACTACTTCTGGCAGCCTGTTTCCAGACACTCACCACCCTCTATGTGAAAAAATTGCCCCTCTGGACATTTTTATATCTCTCCCTTCTCACCTTAAACCTATGCCCTCTAGTTTTAGACTCCCTTATCTTTGAGAAAAGATATTGACCACCTAGCTGATTTATGCCCCTCATTATTTTACAGACCTCTATAAAGATTATCCCTCAGCCTTCTACACTCCAGAGAAAAAAGCCCCAGTGTATCCAGCATCTCTATATAACTCAAACTATCAAGTCCCGGTAACATCCTAGTAAATCTTTTCTGCACTTTCTAGTTTAATAATATCCTTTCTATAATAGGGTGACCAGAATTGCACACAGTATTCCAAGTGTGGCCTTACCAATGTCTTGTACAACCTTCAACAAGACATTCCAACTCTTGCATTCAATGTTCTGACCGGTGAAACCAAGCATGCCGAATGCCTTCTTCATCACTCTATCCACCTGTGACTCCACGTTCAAAGAGCTATGAACTTGTATCCCTCAATCTCTTTGTTCTGTAACTCTCCCCAGTGCCCTACCATTAACTGAGTAAGTCCTGCCCTGGTTTGATCTGCCAAAATGCATCACCTCGCATTTGTCTAAATTATACTCCATCTACCATTCATTAGCCCACTGGCCCAATTAATCAAAATCCCATTGCAATTGGAGATAATTTTCTTCACTGTCCACTATGCTACCAATCTTAGTGTTATCTTTAAACTTACTAACCATGCCTCCTACATTCTCATCCAAATCATTAATATAAATGACAAATAACAGCACTGATCCCTGAGGCACACTGCTGGTCACAGGCTTCCAGTTTGAAAAACAACTCTCTACAGCCACCCCTCTAGCTTCTGTCAAGAAGCCAATTTTGTATCTATTTAGATATCTCACCCTGGATCCCGTGAGATTTAACCTTATGCAACAGCCTCCCATGTGGTACCTTGTCATTTTTAAAATTACTTTTGTTAATTATTAATTAATTGTTTTAACACTGCTTCATTTTATTATTTTTTAATGATTAATTTGAGTTTTGCTCAGCAAGTTTCTGTTTTTCTTCATACTTAACTCTTTTTTTGAAATTCATGATGTCCCTAAAATCTGCTCATCAGCTCCTTGAGTGGGAAAAGAATGGAAATGTGTTTCCCATGTGAAAAGGTTGGCTAAGTGTTCACTAACTGACGTTCCCATTGACAGCAGCAAGACCAGCAAATCCCGTCACTAGCAAACAATGTGCCGCCTCCCAGCTGCAAGAAAGACGCGGCTGGGAGGCCGGAGAATCACGTCCATCATGTTTAGTATGTTGATGAATGGGAATTGGGGCTCTGTTGCCTGGTATCACTATCAAATGAGTCGATCATTGGCTATCCAGCCAGAATGTGGATGTAATTGTTGCCTCCTCCCTTCCTATTTCCCCTCCACCTTCTCCTCTTCTTCAGCTGCTTGCTGAATCCATGGTGACAAGGGCTATGTCCTCATGTTGGAGGTGGGGAAGGCAGTGGTTTGCACAGGATACATCAGACCACAACCAATCATGACATGCACTCTGGAAAGTACTGTGGAGAGATTCAAGCACTCCAGATGTTTGTTCCATGAAATTTCACATGGCACATGGCCCTCACTATATCTGTGCTGCCTGCATGGGTTTCGTTTGTCCACCAAAGTGATGAACCATGTGGTCAGTGGAAAGCCCTTGCCCCGGTAGCTAGCCTCTGGTTTGAAATGTGGCTCATATAGTGGATTGGCACAGTACAAAGGCATCCTGAGTCTTGCCAGGGTATTGGATGTCAATCTGCATGATGTATTGATGAGGGTCACGCAACCAGCTGCACACTTCAGGATAGAAGCCTTTGCAGTTGAGAACATCTTTACATTTAGATGGGATTCTCACAAAGCCACATATGTGGCTTGCACCATAGGGAGGCCCATTAACTTGATGAAGCCATATGCACACAACAACTGCTTCTCCTTGGGAAGAGAGATTGTAGTGTACTCCCCTCTGGCATACAGAACGTCAGTGACCTCCCTTACTCAGCAGAGGAAGAAATTGTAAGATGTTAGCTATATCATCTGTTCCATCCTGGAAGGATCCTGATGCAAATAAATTCATTTACAGCCAATGGGAATGTCATCCTCACCCTGTTGTGTGGCTGCAGATCTGTCTGCAGCAGGTGGTAGATATTAGTGAGAACCTACACAGCTCCACACTGAGGGGGAGGGAAGAGAAATGCTTCCTAAAAACCTCGCATAGATATAGCCTCTTGTCGAGGGACCTTCCCCTTTCTCTTCATTTCTGTTTTTCTGCAGCTTGCGTAAATATCTGATTTGCCTTTGCTCCTTCACCCAGTCATGCTGCAAGCCACGTGGAATTATAAATACTGCACCAATGAGCACAATAGTTAGAGCAGAACGTTTGAAGAAAAAACAAAGGTCTTCACATTTGCAACACCGCTATAATGAAATTAAATTAGCTATAGATAACTCGGGCACTTCAAAAACCTCAGCCACTAACCTGAAATAAGTTGACGCCTTTAAATATGGTACGATTGGGGGTCAAAGGAGGTGATCCTTCCTGCTGCTGAATATATCTATAGCTGTGCAATGTTAAAGGAGGATATTTAAATCACACTGCTGCAGTCAAATCAGCATAACACACTGGCTGATATTACTATCTGCCTACCCTGCAAACTTCCAGTGCATGTTCCTAACAGCTATGCTAATGCCTTGAAAAAAATGACATTTGGCATAGTCTGCATCAGATGTTTGTGCTTATGCAGGTGCCATTAAAATGTCACCTGGGGCACCAAACAATCAGGAATATGCAGCTGATTTTACAACCTGTGTCTTGTTCTCATTTGGCTTTGCTTGAGTTGTTCCATGCAACAGTTCTCCTTCAATCGAACACAGACCTTTGAGAACACACTTCTGGAAAATATGCACGATTGGTACATGATCAGTTGCTTTCTTACTTACTTCCTTCCCTCTTTCCCTGTGACATAGGATCTGGTCATTTCTTGCCCTATTCCTCTGATAATATGCTAAGACTAATAGCTGACCAATACTCCATGATAGTGCCTGCTCCACATTGCATAATGCAAAACCTAAACCCACAATGTGACAGAAGTCACATTTCAGAATGGATATTATCTGTATTCAAAATGTTCCTACACTGGCCTCAAGTGGTAAGTGTATGTTGATTGTTTTTAATTGTATGCAGGTGATTGGTATTAACTGTGTATTTCTGGATCTGATCAGAGTAACCATTAATATGTCAAGCAGTGGGAAGTTGAAGGAGTCACTAGGTCTAACTGCCTGTATCTCTTCTGTGGTTGTGTTTGTGTCCTGATATCCCTTGAGATGGAGCATGTGGTGTGCAGTGGTGTGCTCAATTACCAATGGGACCAGAAGAACTGGAGTGTATCAGCAACCCTGGGGAAATAATTTTAATTTGATTTGATAAGTTTCCTTTAAAGTTTTGAGTTTTTGTTACTGTTGGGTTAATGATGCCCTTTCAAATGGGGCATTTTTTCTCTTGACTGACAACCTTGTGACACTTGTGTGTGTTTTGCTAGTGGGGATAAAGTTCCCAGTGGTAGGTGAACCTTTAAAAGTAAGGTTTAATGGGTATGATCAAATTGAAAGGAAATTGACCAAGGTGAATTATTTGATAAGTACTCCAGATAGAAAGAAAACTTACAGAGTGTATCATATGAATATACTTAAAAGGTATTTTGATAGGGAAGGAAAGCAGAAGGAGGACGTTTTAATGGTTATAACTCAGAGTGAAGAATCAAATCTAGATTACTCTGAATTTGACATTCTTCAAATTAAATTGGATAAGGAGGAAGTTATTAAAAACTGGGATAAATTATTGAGTTACCTTCCAGAGAAAAATTGAACTGATCTGAAAGAGTTATTAATATCACACAGATAAATATGTAGGCAAAAAGTGGGAAGTACTAAAATAATTGGAAGTGAGACAGTATAGAAAGTGTTGGTCCAATTAAATAACATCCTTGTAAACATGATCTTTTGAAGTTGGCACAGGTTCAGATGGAGAAGCTAATGTTTACTCAGTCTGAGATGCAGCAGCCGAAAGTCTTGATTGATTATATAAAGTGGTGGAGATGGAGAAGAAGAACCAGTTACTGGACAATAAAATGAATAAAGAAAATAAACGAGTGTGGAGACAGATACAAGACAAGTTGCCTGTTTTGGAACATGTTCCTGAGTTGCTCAAATTGTCTGAACATAAATTGGAGAACTGTCAAAAACATCTGATCATCTGAACAAAACAAAGAACAAAGAAAATTACAGCACAGAAACAGGCCCTTCGGCCCACCAAGCCTGCTCCCATCATGCTGCCCAACTGAACTAAAACCCCCTACCCTTCTAGGGACCAGATCTGTCCATTCCCATCCTATTCATGTATTTGTTAAGATGCCACTTAAAAGACTCCATTGTATCTGCTTGCACTACCTCTCCTGGCACTGAGTTCCAGCCATCCACCACCTTCTGTATAAAAAATCTGCCTCATGCATCTTCTTTAAACCTTGCCCCTCGCACCTTAAACCTGTGGCCCCTAGTAATTAATTCTTCAACTCTGGGGAGAAAAACTTCTGACTGTCCACGCCCCTCATAATCTTGTAGACTTCTATTATGTTACCCCTCAACCTCCATTGTTCCAGTGAGAACTAACGAAATTTCTCCAACCTCCCCTCATAGCTAATGTCCTATATAATAGGCAACATCCTGGTAAATCTTTTCTGTACCATCTCCAAAATCTCCACATCTTTCTGGTTGTGTGTCGACCAGAATTGAACACTATATTCCAAATGCGGCCTAACTATGATTCTATAAATCTGCAACATGACTTGCCAATTTTTAAACTCAATGTCCCGGCCAATGAAGGCAAGCATGCCATATGTCTTCTTGACTACCTTTTCCACCTACATTGCTACATTTGGTGACCTGTGTATCTGCACACCCAGCTCCCTTTGCCTATCAATACTCTGAAGGTTTCTGCCATTTACTGTATATTTCCTATCTGTATTAGACCTTCCAAAAGGCATTACCTCACATTTGTCTGGATTAAGCTCCATCTTGGGCCATATCTCCGCCCAAGTCTGCAACCAATCTATACCCTGCTGTATCCTCCAATGGTCCTCATTGCTATCCACCAACTTATAGTGTTATCCGCAAACTTACTAATCAAACCTGTTACATTTTTCTCCAAATCATTTATATATATTACAAACAGCACAGGTCCCAGTACTGATCCCTGAGGAATGCCACTTGTCACATCCCTCATTCAGAAACGCACCCTTTCGCTGCTACCCTCTGTCTTTTGTATCCACCTTGCCAGCTCACCTCTGATCCCATGCGACTTCACCTTCTACACCAGTCTGCCTTAAGGGACCTTGTTAAAGGCCTAACTGAAGTCCATGTAGACAACATCCACTGCCCTATCCTCATCAATCATCTTGCAAAGAAAAGTGTAGATGAATCAACAGTCATGTGTTATCTCAAAAATGAGATTGGGGAGTGGAAGTATTGTATTAATGTGGATCAAAGGAAATGACAAAAACATGGAATGAGACTGTTTGCCAAAATTATACCACCATCTAAAATGAACTGCTGGAATAATGATTCTGTACAGTGTGCAGGGACATGGATATCAAGTCAAACAACATTGTACATAACTGGTGTTCGACTAAATTATGGTGGTTTTCACATCAGCTTTACTGCCACAGTGATCTGTGGAACCATGTTTGTCATGGGTTCTGACACCAAGGAAGACAATCTGCTATATGTCTTTGCCAAAGAGTTTGTCATGAATGTGATACAGGAGGAATGTTTAGTGGTGGAAGTCAAGGGCTGAAATGGACAATATTATTGTTCTGTTTGCATGTTTTGATTTCGTAAAACCTATGTATATTGATCATAGCGTACTAGTGGTGTGAAACTGAAAGTGTTTGAAAAATGAATATTGATGGTTCATTTCTTTTCTTAAGGTGGGAGGTATGACGCTAATGTACCTTTAAGAATTTTTTTTTTAAATCATGTTCTCTGCAGTTATAAGCAGGTCTTTTGGTTTCATTGTTGCTGGGCCTTCTGCTAGAAATCCTTTTATTGCTGCTTCAGTGGTTTAAATGGGATTTTGTTTATTTTTACTCAGGGCCTCAAGTACTTTCTGGGATTTTTTATGATCTGCATTGTAAAGGGGGGAGATTGATTGACAAGACAAAGTCTGGTGGTTCGTCCCCAGAAAAATCTAAGGATTCATTTTCAGTTTTGGTTTAGAGTCAGAAGGTGCTCTTGGTTATCAAGTGGCAGGCAGGTTTTCTCTCTCTCTCTCTCCCTGGTTTCGTAAATTCTGATGGCTGACTGGAAGCAGATCTCCTGGCCTTGCTGGAGTGAAAAATCTGCTGTTGATGGTTTGTCAGTTATTACCTAAACTTTTTTTCTCTCTCTCCCTGGTGTTTTGGGAAGCTATTCTGACATCAAGCTTGTCTGGGTGTGTATCAAGAGAACTGCTGCATCCAACCAGAGGACTAAGTTCCAACATCACATGAGCATTTGTATTTTCTGTGCTAAACTTGTGACAAGGATTTTTTAAGGATGGTCATTTGGTTGGAACATTTCATACATTTGTCAAGAGTTATACAATACCATGGTTGCTGTTTTTTCTTGGTTTGTAACTGATAAAAGTTATTGCTGATTTTCTTTCTATACGTACTAACTGTATTCTTAAATAAACTTTGTTTGATAAAAGCTCTTTAGTGGGTAATTTGAATTATACTTGAAATAAAGCAACCCATACTTACCCTAGCCAAATTCTAATTGAAAAAAAATTGATTCAGGTGGACTCATAAAACACATTGGAGTGTCTGACCTGGATTATAACAACCCAAAATGCTGGTTCAAAAAAGGTCTAAATGCACATGAACTAAAACTCTTGTTGTGTTAGGAAATGTATGGTTTTAATGTGTAACACTGTAATCGAGTATAAATGCACAAAAAGATCAACTCCCTTCCTGTTCTTCAATGACTGACTTTCTAGAATAGAGCATTAAGGAGTCACACAGAAAGGTGAGGATGGAAAATGTAAATTAGGATCCAGATGGGACATTTGAACCAACATTCCAGAGACAATTAAAATAAACTATAACACTTGAGTAATTTTTCATGTTAATTTCCACTGCAATAGCTCCATTGATTTAAACCCAGCTGTTTTTTTAGGTTGGTGCATTCTATTCGTAGGTTAGGGAGCTGATCAATTTAAATTTAATTGACAGTATGGTGCTAATATTTTCAGTAGTGCGAATGCACAGTGGGGGGGTCAGAGGTGATTGAAAATCTCAGCAAAGCCAAGGAAGTGAAGGCCTACTGAATCTACCAATTATTTTTTCAGTTACATTTTCTGCCTGGCTGCTGACTAAATTGATTGTCTGGTCGATGGTGTGGAAGAAATATGCACAACTTCAGGCAGGGGCAATTGAGGACAGTCTCCACCATTTGGAACAGGATGAGAGGATGGGAAAACATGAGGACTGGAGGCAGCCGGTGATCAGGTACTGGGAGAGGTTATGATCAGCATGGGGGGAGGGGGTCAAAGGCTTTCAGGGCACAATTGCTCCTGGCCCATAAGGAGTGCTGATAAGGACTTGTGGATCCAGCAATTCCTACCTACGTTTTACTATCTGGTTCTTCACACCTAGCAAACCTGCAAAGCAGCAGTGACTATGTGAATGAAGTTAATAGAACCTGCTTACATAAAAACAACAATGTGTATGACAGTGAGAGTTGGGTTGTATATATTTATATATATGTTGATTTAAACAACTTGCAGGAAGTTCAGGATAATGCAGGTGTTTTACAAAGCGGCCATCCAGACTAGGATCTTACTCCCCAGAACGTGGAAGAGATCACATTGGGGGCAGCAAAACCAATATATTAAATTGAAAAAAATGCAAGTAAATTGCTGCTTTACTTCAAAGAATGTGTCCTCATCCCCTGCATTTGACCTGATATGTGTCCCCTCAGCCACACCAAGCACACATCCAACCATTCAACTCATCTTCTTCAATCCAATGCTTAATCAAATCATCAAATTCTTCATTTCATGGGAAATGTTTTGCTCCTTTCTCAAACATTACCACAAAGTCCATGTTTGACTCAAACAACCAGCTCATTTATAGCATTGTCTTTATAAAGTCATTGCACACATTGCCACCACATCCACACTCATGTCTCCAACCAATTAAATCTGGCTATAATTGTTCATTGAATCATAGAATCCCTATAGTGAAGGAGAAGGCCATTTGGCCCATCGAGCCTGCACTGACAACAAACCCACCCAGGACCAATCCCAGTAGTCTAACATATTTACCCTGTTAGTTCCCCTGATACTAAGGGTCAATTTAGCATGGCCAATCCACCTAACCCTCACATTTTTTGACTGTGGGAGGAAACCGGAGCATCCATAGGAAACCCACACAGATGCGGGGAGAATGTGCAAACACAGACAATCACCCAAAGCTGGATTGAACCTGGGCCCCTGGCACTGTGAGACAGTAGTGCTAATCACTGTGCCACAGTAAACTAAATGTCATGCTTGAACTCTCTATAGATTTCATCACTTTCCATTCCCTTTTCCTTCCATTCCATTTGGAGCAAGCTTTAATAGTTCTCTTCCCATCTGTCTCAAAACAGCCAGCATATTTCTTCTGATTGTTTTTCTCTTTGCTCCTTTCACAATGATGTCCAACATATCACAAGCTCTAACCCATGTGCTCTCCCATCTCCTTGTCTGCATTATGCACTTCAGTGGTATAATGTCATAGGTACAAAACCCAATGTAAATTCTAAGACTGCTGCAATAGGATTTAAACTCATGCTCGATAAATTATTAATTCAGGCCTTTCAATTACAATGCAGTAACATAACCATTGGACTGCATGCTCATTTTTACTGAACATGGCATGTGAGCTCTGGGGAGCCGGCCGAATTTCTCTTCCTCTTTCATCCCTCTGGATATGTCAGAGGTAAACACAATAAGAAGTCTCACAATACCAGGTTAAAGTCCAACAGGTTTATTTGATAGTAAACACCACAAGCTTCCAGAACACTGTTCCTTCGTCAGGTGAGTGAACTCTCCACTCACCCAACGAAGGAACAGCATTCCGAAAGCATGTGGTATTTACTATCAAATAAACCTGTTGGACTTTAACCTGGTATTGTGAGACTTCTTATTGTGTTTACTCCAGTCCAATGTCGGCATCTTCACATTATAGAACATAGAACATAGAACACTACAGCACAAACAGGCCCTTCGGCCCACAAGTTGCGCCGACCACATCACCTACCAACCTACAGACCTATCTATAACCCTCAATCTCATTAAACCCCATATACTCATCCAGAAGTCTTTTAAAAGACCCCAGCGAGTTCGCCTCCACCACCACTGACGGCAGCCGATTCCATTCACTCACCACCCTCTGAGTGAAAAACTTACCCCTAACATCACTTCTGAACCTCCCTCCCCGCACCTTAAATCTGTGTCCTCTCGTAGCGACCATTTCAAACCGGGGAAATAGCCTCTGAGAGTCCACCCTATCTATTCCTCTCAACATTTTGTAAACTTCTATCAGGTCGCCTCTCAACCTTCGTCTCTCCAGGGAAAAGAGTCCCAGCTCCCTCAACCTAACTTCATAAGGCATGCCTCCCAGTCCAGGCAACATCCTTGTAAATCTCCTCTGCACCCTTTCAATAGCTTCTACATCTTTCCTATAGTGAGGCGACCAGAACTGCGCACAATACTCCAAATGAGGCCTGACAAGGGTCTTATAAAGTTCCAGCATTACCTCCCGACTCCTAAACTCAATCCCTCGATTAATGAAGGCCAGTACACCATACGCCTTCTTGACCACCTCCTCCACCTGCGAGGCCGATTTAAGAGTCCTGTGGACCCGGACCCCAAGATCCTTCTGCTCCTCAACACTACTCAGACTTCTGCCCTTAATAGTGTACTCGTTCATCCCGTTGGTTCTGCCAAAATGGACGACAACACATTTATCCGCGTTGAAGTCCATCTGCCACTTCTCCGCCCAGTCCTGCATCCTATCTATGTCCTGCTGCAACTTTTGCCATCCTTCCAGATCATCCACAACACCACCGACCTTCGTGTCATCAGCGAACTTACTTACCCATCCCTCCACTTCCTCATCCAGGTCATTTATGAAAATGACAAACAACAAGGGTCCCAGAACAGATCCTTGAGGCACTCCGCTGGTGACTGACCTCCATTCAGAAAAAGCCCCATCCACAACCACTCTCTGCCTTCTGCAGGCAAGCCAGTTCTGGATCCACAAGGCCAAAGGCCCTTGGATCCCATGCCCTCTCACCTTCTCAAGAAGTCTTGCATGGGGGACCTTATCAAACGCCTTGCTGAAGTCCATGTACACTACGTCCACGGCACTTCCTTCGTCAATGTGTTCAGTCACATTATCGAAGAACTCAACTAGGCTTGTAAGGCACGACCTGCCCTTGACAAATCCATGCTGACTATTCCTGATCATGTCAAACCTCTCCAAATGTTCGTAAATCTTGTCCCTCAGAAGCCTCTCCATCAGCTTACCAACCACTGAGGTCAGACTCACCGGTCGGTAATTTCCCGGGCTATCTCTGTTCCCTTTCTTAAAAATAGGAACTACATCCGCAATCCTCCAATCCTCTGGAACCTCTCCCGTCTCCATTGACGACGCAAAGATCATCGCCAGGGGCTCTGCAATCTCTTCCCTCGCCTCCCACAGTATCCTGGGGTACATCCCATCTGGTCCCGGCGACTTATCTACCTTGATAGAATTCAAAAGTTCCAACACATCCTCCTCCTTAATATTCACGTACTCAATCCTTTCCATCTGCTGCAAATCCATAACAAAATCTCCCAGATCGGCTTCCACCGTGAATACTGAGGCGAAGTACTCGTTAAGCACCTCCGCCATTTCTTCTGGTTCCACACAAACCTTTCCCCCCTCACCTTTTATCGGTCCTATCCCTTCTCTTCTTATCCTTTTACCTTTCACATATTTATAGAAGGCCTTGGGATTCTCCTTAATCTTACTCGCCAAGGTCTTCTCATGACCCCTTCTGGCTCTCCTAATTTCCCTTTTAAGTTCCCTCCTACAGTCCTTATACTCCTCAAGATCTTTAACATCTCCTAATTCCCTGAACCTCTTGTACACCTTCCTTTTCTTCCTGACTAGGTTCAACACATCCTTTGTGCACCACGGTTCCCTCGACCCACCAAAACCCCCTCGTCTCATCGGAACGTTGTCATTCAGAGCTCCAGACACACATTCCTTGAATATCTGCCACCTTCCTTCGGTACTTTTCCCTAAGAACGCCTCCTTCCAGTTTATTTGTCCAAGTAACTTCCTGACTTCTTCGTATCTCCCCTTACCCCAGACAAACACCTTCCTAGCCTGCCTGATCCTATCTCGTTCCAACGCAATTGTGAAGGAGATAGAATTATGGTCACCATATCCAAGATGCTCTCCTACCGAAAGATCCATCACCTGCCCTGGTTCATTTGCCAGTACCAGGTCAAGTACAGCCTCTCCCCTCGTAGGCTTGTCCACATACTGCGTCAGGAAACCCTCCTGAACACACCTAACAAACTCCTCCCCATCTATACCCCTTACTCTAGGGATATTCCAGTCGATGTTTGGGAAATTGAAGTCTCCCATCACGACAACTCTGTTATTAAAACATCTCTCCAGAATCTGTTTCCCTATTTGCACTTCAACTTCCCTGTCACTATTGGGCGGCCTATAGATTACACCCAGCAAAGTTTTTGACCCTTTGCTGTTCCTAACTTCCACCCACAGAGATTCTGTAGACAATCCCTCCACGACATCCTCTTTCTCTGTAGCCATGACACTATCCCTGATCAACAGTGCCACGCCACCACCCCTTCTGCCACCCTCCCTGTCCTTCCTGAAGCACCTGAAGCCTGGCACCTGAAGTACCCAGTCCTGTCCCTGAGACATCCAAGTCTCCGTAATGGCCACCACATCACAATCCCAAACAGCTATCCACGCCCTAAGCTCATCTACCTTATTCACTATACTCCTTGCATTAAAATATATACACTTCAGCCCCTCAGTCTGGGCATTTCCCATCTCCACCACCTGTCTAACCTCCCTCGCATACTGCCTGCGGTCCTCCCCTACCTGGGAGCGAACCTCCTCCGTCCCAGTTTCCCCAACACAGTTCCCTCCCCCCATCCTTTCTAGTTTAAAGTCCCCCCGGTAGCCTTAGCCAGTCTTCCCGCCAAGATACTAGTCCCCCTGGTATTTAAGTGCCACCCGTCCCTACTATAGAGGTCCCACCTACCCCTAAAGAGGTCCCAGTGATCTAGGAACCGAAATCCCTGCCCTCTACACCAGTCCCTCAGCCACGCATTCACCCTCCACCTCATTTCATTTCTTCCCTCATTCTCCCTTGGCACAGGCAGCAATCCTGAGATTACTACCTTCGCTTTTCTCTTCCTCAGCTGCCTACCCAGTTCCCTATAGTCCTTTTTCACAAGTGCCTCCCTCTTCTTACCTACATCAGTAGTACCTATATGTACTACTACCTCCGGTTCCTCGCCCTCCCCTTTCAGGATGTCTGGGACCCGCCCAGAGACATCCTGGATCCCAGCCCCAGGGAGACAAACCACCATCCGCGACTCCCTTCTACGTCCACAAAAACGCCTGTCTGCGCCCCTCACTGTGGAGTCCCCTATTAATACTACCTTTCTGCTTCCCTTTTTGATTTTTTGGCTCACTGGCTCAGCTCCAGAGAGCTGGCCATCGCTTCCTCCCTCAGATGAGCTGTCCCCCCCAGTAGTACTCAGGCCGGAGTACTTATTTTGAAGGGGGACATCCACCGGAGTGCTCCCCATCACCCGTGTTTTCCCCTTCCTAATGGTAACCCAAGTGCCCTCATCCCGTTGCCCTGGTGTGACTACCTGCTGGTAGCTCCTTTCTATAACGTCCTCACTCTCCCTAACTAGCCGAAGGTCCTCGAGCTGCATTTGCAGCTCCTTAACCTGGTTTCGTAGGGCCTGCAACTCCACACACCGAGCACAGGTGTGGATGTCTGGCAGGCCAGGAGCCTCCAAGACCTCCCACATGTTGCATTGGCAACAACATACAGGTCTCACACTCATATTTACCCCTTATAGCAACCCAAAGGAAAAAAGGAAAAAAAAACTTACAACTTACCTTATCTCTTTGGCCCTGTGAGCCAAAGCACTTACAGCACACACAAATACAAAAGCAGTTTTACCAGCTCTCAGACAGAGCCCCTCTCTCTCTCTCTTTTTTTTTAGGTTAGGGGAGGGGGGAGGGCTGGGATACTCTACCCGTGTAGAGTATCGGGAAACCCCTCCGGTCTAATTTATAGTCGGGTAAAAAAAATGTCAGAGGTAAAACAGCCAGAACCTTATGTCAGAGGTAAAACAGCCAGAACCTTCACCCCCTTTTTGCCCAAGTGAAAGGTGACCTGGAGAGTGACTTAGAGGAGTTTACACTCAGTAACACACAGAGCCTCAGTGAGCAGCGAGACTAAGCAGCGTATGAGGTGAAAGATGATGCTGGTCAAACATGCATTGCCTTTCTGCTAGAGTGTCTGGTGATCTGGAACTCATGGGACTTGCCTTTAATACAACAAGATTGGCACTGCATCAAAAGCATTGTAGAGGCATTGGAGGCCATGCCTCACTGGCAGCTTAGGTGAAGGGTGCAACTAATAGCATGCACAAAACATTGTTGCATTGGAAGGACACTTAAAGAAGAAGCCTGAGCTGTCAACAGAGCTGGAAGGCCTCTGGGTGAAGCCAAATAAATTAGGATCATGTTCTTGTGAACAGGATATGCCCAGACAAACACCACTATATTTTTTAAACAATTTTTGATCTCAATGCAAAATGAAATGATGAGCCAGAAAATACCAGTGGAGAGAAAATTAAAAAGGCATCTGGGGAAGCAGCTGTGTTCAAATAACTCGGACTGCCCCTGGGCTTCTTACAGTAACAAATGTAATGAAACTACAAATTCAGATTTGTTTTATTAGTTTAAATTTCAGAAGCAGCCACATCATTCACATTATATGGGACAAAATTTGCAGTTTCGATTAAGCATTGTGCATTGTGAACAGGTTTTGTTTATTATTAATAAACATGTTGTAAATATATCACACAGTTATTTTTACTACAGTTTTGGGTTTTACTGAATGGGGATGCTGTGCACAGGGAAGGTTCTTCAGATGGGGGAGGTCGTTAAATGTTTGTGTTCCCAATGTGGTCATGGCAACAGGACCTGCTATCCATTTCTCCACAAGAGCAGATCAAGGCTTCGTGATACACTGCAGCAGCTCACCAAACTTATATTGGCAACACCTCTCCTTTTTATAACTTGTTCTGAGAAGAGTCGTCGCCAGGCAGAGGCAGATTTATAGATATTGGGGCCCTGTGCTCACCTTTATTTCTGCTCCCAACCTTCTGACCCCCCCACCTGGGGTCCACCATCTGCTGCCTCGCATGCGATTCGCTGCCTCACCTCGGATCCATCTGTTGCTCACCAGGAGCTCATTGCCTCTCTCTCGCCTGCGATGGGATCCACTGCCTCACGCACATCTGGTGCCTGCCGCCTCTCCCTCGAGGCCTCATCTGCTGCTGGGGTCCAGCCATTTGAATTGTCCTTCTTGGTAACTGTAACTTACCTTCTCTCCCAATCTTTTCTCTTCATCCATTCACAGTCTAGATTTGTGCTTTATTTATCTCTTGGCAGCAAATGCAGGAGGAATCAGCCTATGGTTGGATGACAGCTTTTCTCAGAACACAGAAAGCTAGCACACAGGTGCAGCAGGTAATCAGGAAGGTAATGGAATGTTCGCCCTTATCTCAAGGGAAGTTTTGCTGCAACTGTACAAGATACTGGTGAGACCACATCTGGAGCACTGCGAGCAGTTTTTGCTCCTTTATTTAAGGGAAGACGTTGGAGGCAGTTCAGAGAAGGTTCACTAGGATGATCCCCGACATGAAGGGATTGCCTTATGAAGAAAGGTTAAACAGGTTGGGAGTCTGTTCATTGGAATTTAGAAGAATGAGAGGGGATCTCACTGAAACATATAGGATTCTTAAGAAACTTGACAAGGTAAATACTGAGAGGGTGTTTCCCCTCAGGGGAAAATCTAGCACGAGAGGGCATAGTCTTAGAATAAAGTGACACCAATTTAAGACTGAGATGGGGGGGAACTTCTTCTCTCAGAGGGTTGTGAGTCTTTATAACTCCTTGCCACTCTGCTGTAGGGGCAGAGTCGTTGTGCATTTTTAAGACTGAGATATGTCAAGTTTTGATCAGTAAAAGGAATCAAGGGTTACAGGGAAAGGGCAGGAATGTGGACGTGAGGAATGTTGGATCAGCCATGTTCCTATTGAATGGTGGAGCAGGCTCGAGAGGCCGAACAGTTTACTCTTGTTCCTATTTCTTATGGTCTTATGATCTTTACCAGATTTTTCAAATGTTAATCAGGTCAGCTGAGTGTTCCAGGACTATACTTCATTTTGGAGACCCCCTGCACTGCTCAGGTCCCTGTGCCTAGGGACAGCATGTTTCATTATAAACCTGCTCCTACCTTCAGGATCTCACACAGAGCAGATTCCATTCTGATCTCGACACATAGTGCTGTTCCCTCATCATCACTGGGTAAAGATCTTTCCTGAACACTGTTGTGGGAACACCATCACCTAAAGGAGTATAGCAGTGTGAGGAGGAGACCTGCCTCCACCTCTCGGGGCACTTAGGGACGGCAATAAATGTGGCCTTGCCAAAATTAACCAAATGCTGAAAACAATGAAAATGAGGAAATATGTGATCTTTGATCCAGTGAACCTGTGGGTATCATGTCATTCAGTAAAACTGCAAGGCCCTGCCAAACTTTAAATGCCTTTAAGGCATAGCAGCATAACATTGATGTATAAGCATATTCGGCAGAGCGAGGGTTAATGTGGGACTGGAGGACAATGCCATCCGTGGAATGATGTCAAGAGTCACAAAATAGCAGACCTTGTGTGTGTGAGTAGAGTCTGGAAGGTGCCAGCATGGAATCCACATCCATACATGGCAGTACCTGGGACATGTACCAATAAACAGTTTATGTTTAACCATACAAGTCTCCAGACCTCTGAATGAAACACCAAACAGACATTTAGAACATGGTAGCAGTGCTGGATAAATCCCAAAATCCCAGAGAAGCAAGGAAAGGAACCAAGATTCTTAAAGCATGAAAAGCTAAAGAAACCGAAACCTGGTGTAAGAGAAGCAGGTTTAAATTGAAGATGTATTTAAAAATTGCCTAATTAAAAAGCTCCATTCCGTCTGAAGGATGCCACCAGGATAAATGGACAATCACTGCCAGACCTGATTGAAGAAGGTAGAGTCAGGGAACCTGGCCACATCACAAAAAGGTGGAGCAAAATCGAAAGAGAGGCTGAAAGAAGGACCCACTGAAAAGCAGAAATTGTGTGAAAGCAGGAGCATGAGATACTGCCAAATCACAGGTAAGGTGAGCAAAATACAATTAAAAAGCTGCACTTATCTTTTAAACTCGACAGTCATCAGGGTCAGCTCACAGTGAGGGTGGCTATCAGAAAGCTGCAGTAATGGGTTCACAGCCACAGGTGGCCAAACTGAACTGAAGGAAAAAAACCTTGGAATAAACTGTAGGCAAAACTTTTTTTAAACACCTTGTAGTCACTCCCCAGACTTGAAAATGTGAGTGTTGGCTGAAAGCTGCTTCTTTTGGCATTTTGGGGACAAAACGATGGTAGTCCAGGGCCCAAACCGGAAACAATGGAATTCCCTCTGCCTTACAACTCAGAGAGCTGACAGCTGTATAAGACCCCATCTGCAACTTTGGGCTCTGTCCAGATAAACAGTCTAGATGTGAGTGAACAGGTGATACCTACAGGAGACATCAACCAAGCAAGTATATATTTAAAATACTTTGACTGAATGTAGAATAGGGAGGAGCAGAATGTTTATCCCAGCTCCACATTCAAGTGAGGCAAGCCACTACCAATCAACATTGTCCCCCATGCTACAATCATCGCTGAGTGCACCCCTTCCTGATCATAGTTAGCCTCCCTCCCAACCACACACCTTTTTCCTTTAATTCTTTTCCTGTCACCTGCAGCTTGTTCATTTCAATGTGTGGTATTTTACATGTATGTTCATGGATGTATTTAGAACATAGAACGTAAAACATAGAACATTACAGCACAGAACAGGCCCTTCGGCCCACGATGTTGCGCCGACCAGTTACAAAACAATGACCCTCTAACCTAAACCAATCCCTTTTCGTCCATAAACCTATCCACGGATCTCTTAAACGCCCCCAAACTAGGCGCATTTACAACTGCAGCAGGCAGGGCATTCCAATCCCTCACCACCCTCTGGGTAAAGAACCTACCCCTGACATCCGTCCTATAACTACCACCCCTTAATTTAAAGCCATGCCCCCTCATGCTAGATTTCTCCATCAGAGGAAAAAGGCTATCACTATCCACCCTATCTAAACCTCTAATCATCTTATATGTTTCAATAAGATCCCCTCTTAGCCACCTTCTCTCCAGCGAAAATAACCCCAAATCCCTCAGCCTCTCCTCATAGGACCTCCCCTCCATACCAGGCAACATCCTGGTAAACCTCCTCTGCACCCTCTCCAAAGCCTCCACATCCTTCCTGTAATGTGGGGACCAGAATTGCACACAGTACTCAAAGTGCGGCCGCACCAGAGTTGTGTACAGTTGCAACATAACGCTGCGACTCCTAAATTCAACACCCCTACCAATAAACGCCAAGACACCGTATGCCTTCTTAACAACCTTATCTACTTGATTCCCATTTACATGTTATCTTGACTGCGACAACTTGTAGACTTCAAGAAGCATAAAGGAGAACATGCCCCCGTCTACATCAATGGGGATGAAGTAGAAAGAATCAAGAGCTTCAAGATTTTACATGTCCAGATCACCAACAACCTGTCCTGGTACACCCCCCAAGCCAACACTATAGTTAAGAAAGCCCACCAACTTTCTCAGAAGACGAAGGAAATTTGGCATGTCAGCTATGACCCTCACCAACTTTTACAGATGCACCATAGAAAGCAGTCTTTCTGGTTGTTTCACAGCTTGGTATGGCTCCTGCTCTGCCCAAGACCGCAAGGAACTACAGAAGGTCATGAGTGTAGCCCATTCCATCACGCGAACCAGCCTCCTATCCATTGACTCTGTCTACACTTCCCACTGCCCCGGCAAAGTAGCCAGTATAATTAAGGACCCCATGCACCCCGGACATTCTCTCTTCCACCTTCTTCCTTCGGGAAAAAGACACAAAATTCTGAGGTCATGTACCAACTGACTCAAAAACAAGTTCTTCCCTGCTGCTGTCAGATGTTTGAATGGAGTTACTTTACATTAAGTTGCTCTTTCTCTATATCCTAACTATGACTGTAACACTACATTATGCACCGACTCACTTCCTTCTCTATGAACAGTATCTTTTGTCAGTATAGCGCACAAGAAACAATACTTTTCACTGTATGATAATACATGTGACAGTAATAAATCAAATCAAAAAATGGCCTATACAGTATCTTCTGTGTTGCTGTATATCTGTGCTTATGAAATTTTACTGGCTGCTGCCAAAAGTTTTTATTTATATATTCTGACATCAAAGATCACATGTATGACAAACGATATTGTACAATGGTTTTATTTAACAACCCCCTTTTCGTAGAAAATAAATTGTTACCGCTATGTTATAACTCCAAAATCATAGAGCACAGGACATTTATACATTGGTAAAATAGCATACTTAATAAGTTTGACAAATTCCAAAAAGGTGCACCAACACTTTCTGCCTTTATTTAATTTTAAGTCAATTCAGAAACTTTGGGAGCTCCAATTACATACCACACTGCTTAGCCAGCTAATCCATGTAGAATGCTGGAATGTCCAATTGTGGGCCAAATCATCAGAGGCTCTGTCTAAACATAAACTCATAGTGATTTCCTCCAAATCAGCCATGACCTATTTTAGCTCTTCCAAAACCTCAACTACCTCATTGGCTTTCACCATTTGGCCAAAAGAAAGTCAAGTATAATTTTGCATCCATCAATTCTCCATCCTCCACAGTTTCTTACACTGATTCTTCTGATAAGAAAACTACAAAGCTAAAATCATTGATCTCCCAGATTTGCAGGGAGGACAGTACGCACTAGTTATCACTGCTGCCTCACAGTGCCAAGGGCCCAGGTTTGATTCCCAGCTCAGGTCATTGTCTGTATGGAGTCTGCATGTTCTTCCCATGTCTGCATGGGTTTCATCCCACAGTCTGAAAGACATGCTGGTTAGATGCATTGGCTATGCTAAATTCTCCCTCAGTGTACCCAACAGGCACTGGAGTAACTTCATTGCGGTGTTAATGTAAGCCTACTTGTGACAATAATAAACTCTGTTGCAATTCTAGCTCTCTCAGCTCATTCAAAGGTTTTATTTTAAAGTTTATTCAGTTGTGTCATCAGAAAGGCCACAAATCATGTGTTGATGGTGCCAACTGTGTCCTTAGTTTCTGTAATTCAATCTCACAGTTATCCCTTCAATTTCTGCATTACTGCGATGTACAGAGCTTCTGTTGCATCCACAATAGCTTCAAATTTAATAAACACAATCTCTTTGATCGCCCATTTTTCTTTGGTATCTTGACTAATGATGCTTTTTCAAAAATACTCAGAAGTGTTTCTTCTGTTGTAGAACATAGCAAGTAATTTACAATGAGTGTATCAGAATTTGGTTGCATTTATCCACCCTTTACATTTAACATACTCTTATTGTCAGTGAGATGACCCTGCCCTTGGCTTAGTGCTGTTTCTGCTGCAATGCTGTGTCTGCAGCTGCTTCCTTTTCAAATTCAATATACACAATACCCTGAGTCACTGATCCATCACAAAGAGCCAGAATTTTACTGTCAGTAGCATACTTGAAAATACCTTTCAGGCATCACCTTGTGTTATCTTGAATGAGAGATTTTTGACAATGTCCAGCAAGCCTTTGTCCTTTTGCCACCTGTATTGCTTTTCTTGCTGTGCGCTTTGCCATGTTTGATTTCATGTCCAAGCAACTTGTTTCAAACTGAATTCCAATGCTGTCTCCAATTATTCTTCAGCTTCAAGGTCTACCTTACCAAGTCTTCTGCTGGATCCAATTCATGTATCCATGACTAAAATATTAAGAAACCATTCAGAACTTTCTTTAGTTCCACAAGCTCTTTTTAGAGTTCTATGTTCCAACAAATAGCAAAAAGGATGCATAGATTTCAATTCACTGACTTCTGCTCCTCTCAATTCTGCTTTTAAATTTATTTGACACAAATATCTCAACTTCTTCCTCAGTGAGATCAGTGCAGGACAGCTTGGAACACTTTTTCTCAATTAAAGTTAACAAAGTTGCTCCTCTTATCAGTTCTGGTTTCTTGCCCGACTCAGTGGCAAACTCATAGTTCTACGACTGAGATTGAAGAATTGCCAATTCCCCTCAAATCTCTCATCATGTCCATAAATGTAGGTGCTGGAAAATGTGATGCAGGAATGACATATCCAGATGCCAATGATCTGTCCAAAGTTATAGACCAAAGTTTACTAGCCACCATCCCATGCAAAATGCATGCAAAGTTAAGTTTGTTTATTAGTGTCACAAATAGGCTTACATTAACAATGCAATGAAGTTATTGTGAAAATCCCCTAGTTGCCACACTCTGGCACCTGTTTGGGAACACTGAGGGAAAATTTAGCGTGGCCAATGCACCTAACCAGCACATCCTACAGGCTGTGAGTGAAAACCGGAGCACCCAAAGAAAACCCACACAGCCACAGGGAGAATTTGCAGACACCACATAGACAGTTACCCAGGCTGGGAATTGAACCCAGGTCCCTGGTGCTATGAGGCAGCAGTGCTAACCATTATGCTAACCTATTATGCCTTGTTATGCTTTGGCAGATCAAACTTCTGCACAAATTTGCGTCAAGAGTTCCCCAAGGCAGGGCATAATCCTTTGATCTACTGAGTCTTACAGCTGAATAAGTTCAAAGAGAGCAAAATCTTCTCATCTCCTCACTCCTGGCATCATGTTTCACATAAATGGCTACTGCCAAAAGTCTTTATTTATGCATCCTGACATCAGACATCACATATGTATGGGAGGCTACAGTGTGAAAAGGTGTTTATCCAAGCAAACACGTAACTGAGAGGGAATATCACTCATGACCCAATTGGTGGCCTTGACATCACTCTCATCAGCTTTGGGCAGGAATGGCAGTGGACTTTTTAATTCAGACTCCTGCTAATGCCTACCCCACACACCCCAAACATGCCTAAGTTACAATCAACACTTATTCAATAAAGGCTTTTCTTTATTCAAAGCATTTAAGGATTCAGGTATCTCTCCCATTTCCTTCTCTTCACTGAAAATAAGTTTAGCATCTCCCAAAAAAACCATGTCAGCATATTTCCTGTCAGTCTCTGTTTCTCCAATTAAAGTCATTTCTGATCTCAGTCTCTCTTTAAAAACAAGAAGCCTGGGACAACCCTTACCTCTGCTCTCAACATCCTCCCACACAGATTTCTTTCCTGAAAATAGTCAACATTTTTTGGATGATTAACTATGAGCATCCCTTTCCAAATTTGCAAATAGCTGCATGTAGAAAGTCTCACAGATTTTTGAACTATTCAATTTGTCAATAATCGGATGAGTCTTAACTTATCAAAGCTGTTAACACATGTAGAACCTTCTCGGGTGCAAAATTCATACATACTGATTTTATTTACACAACATTGTAGTTAAGCAACTCTTAGTCTGGTACGTTTTGCTTCATTTTGTTAGGACGTATAAGTCTGTGCATATGTGTACATGGGGGCATAGATATCTTGTACTTCTCAGACTCAATGGCTGGAATTTTACTACCTCGCCCACCCCGGAATCAGGGTGGGCGAGGCTCACAGAATGACATTCTCTGTTGGCATTGGGTGTGATCTTACGAGCATCGGGCGGGTGAGGTAGTAAAAATTCCAGCAAATGGCTATGTTACTGATCTTGCATACACTTACCAGAATAAAAAACAAAGTGACGGAACAGCTCAAAATGGGCACAAAATGAGATTGTCTGACAGAACGTCTGAGCATGCTTCAGTCAAAATGCAATGAAAAGGGGTGAAAATTGAGATGAGTCCATTTTCTGTGATTGAATCCCAGCCATTGGACACGGCCAAAATTTCAGCGGGCAGCATTCCACAGCAGATGTTTTATCAGATGTGGTACTTTGCAAGCTGGAACCAGGATAACACTTGGGGGATCCAGTGATAATTCAATCATTAAGTTTGAAGCAGTAACAAATATTACAGCCAAAAATAACAAAGTGGAATGCAAAACACCAGAGGAATAATTTTGAGTTTGTGCCAAGTTCAGAGGAGGATTATTTAGCAGTAGAGCTAGAAAACCCGGCAGAAGGAAATTAGAATCTTTAAATATTGTGTTGAATCTTGTGGAGGTGACAAGGGTCTCAGCTGTCAGCTGGACAGCTGATTACAGCCCCTCATCAATTCTTTTCAGGAGGACAACTGCACTTTGTTCTAATCAGGCACTTGGCGGGCCAGCAAAGGGCTTTCCTAGGGACGTACTCCAGTGATGGAGTCATTGGTCAGGGGTGGGGCGAGGCAGGTTTATATTTGGATGTAACCAAAATGGTATGGTCACTGAATCCTATTTTAAAGAACAGAAAAGACATATTAGGCAACACACAACAAAACAAATTTCCCAATGGACAGAGTTTATTTTGAATGATGGGGTTGTCCTGCTGGAGGATCCGAAATTCAGTGGGATTCCCAGTAAGCCAGAAGCATGGATGATAGATATCCAATTAAAGAAAATAATACAGGCCTCATCCAAATAAATGGAAGGGATGGGCCCTTTTTGCTGCTCCTGTGTCTCTGATAATGGTGCCACCAAAGGGTGACTGTTCTCAGCGCTGCCTCTTCACCCCTCATCCATCTAAACAAGTTTATGATCTCCTGGGTTTTTTTATTCCAATTATGGAATATGGGCATCGCTGGCTAGGTGAGCAATTATTGCCCAAACCTAATCACCCCTGAGGAAGTAGTGGTGAGCTGCCTTTGTGAACTGTTGCCGTCCATGTGGTTTAGGTACACACACAGTGCTGTCAGAGAGGGAGTTCCAGGATTTTGACCCAGAGATAGGGAAGGAACGGCAGGCAATATATTTCCAAGTCAGGCTGATGAGTAACTTGGAGGGGAGATTCCAGGTGTTCCCTGTGTCCCTCTAGATGGTAGTTGTTGTGGGTTCAGAAGGTGCTGTCTAAGGAGCCTTGATGAGTGGCTGCAGTGCATGTTGTTGATGGTACACACTGCTGCCACTGTACATTGGTGGTGGAGGGAGTGGATGTTTGCTGATTGGGCAAATTAAGTGGGCTGCTTTGCTCTGCATGGTGTCAAGCTTCTTGAGTGTTATTGAACTGCACTCATCCAGGCAAGTGGAGATTATTCCATTACACTCCTGATGAGCAGAATGGTAATCAGCATGTTTTACCTGACGCCATGAGATTTCATGTGATCTGGAATCAATCTTGAAGGCAACTCCCTCCCTCTGCTGGGTCTGTCCTGCCAGGGATGGTGATGGTCATTATCTCTAAGGAATGATTCCATGAGTATAACTGTCAGGTTGTTGTTTATGTTGTTTGTTTAACAGCTTTCTCAGTTTAGGCACAAGAAGGACTTTGGAGGGTTGACAGATCTGTGTTTGCTGCTTTTGTCTCTGCAGACTTTCTAGATTTTCTCATTGTTTGATAAAACTGGTTTGCAAGGCCATTTCAGAACCAACCATATTGATGTGGATTTAGAGTCACATGTAGGCCTGACTAGGTAAGGATGGTAGATTTCCATGAGCATGTTTTTTTATGACAATAAGGTCATCAAGAGACTTTTAGATTCCAGAGTTTTATTGGTTGAATTCGAATTCCACCATCTGCCTTGGTGGGATTCAAACCCGGATCCCCAGAGCATTATTCTGGGTCTATGGATTAATGACATGACACTACGCCACTGGCTTCCATTAACCATGACTGTCTGATTTTAGCCTTTTCACTGCCTGCTAACCCTGGATATAAAATGCCAATGTTCCATCAGTACCACCCCTCCCCAGTCCATGTCCTACACACTGTAAGTTTGCAAACTCTTTTTGTCCTCCTGCGAAAGGCAGCTGCATAATCCCATTCTACCTCAGAGAGAGGCACCTCACTTCAATGCTGCCAGCTCTCACTGGTCAGAGATCTAAGGGCCAATGATCCACGCTCACCACCCATAATTCAAAAAGTTGTGTTTGATATTAACAACAGAAAATGTTGGAAAATTGCAGCAGGTCTGACAGCATCTGTGGAGAGAGAATACAGCCAATGTTTCGAGTATGATTGACCCTTCGTTAGAGTCATCAGAGACACCCATATTCGAAACATTGGTTCTATTGTCTCCATGATGTCTCGGGCTATCAGTCTCTGGCTGATAGCCAAGTTCTACACACATGAGAACGGCCTCAACCAGGATCTTGGGTTCATGTCACACTATTTGTAACCCCCATGATTTGCCTGGGCTTGTAACATCTCACTTTCTGTCCTGTCTGGAGACAATACACGTCTCTTTAACATATGCTTAATGCTATCTCCACTCACATTTTCTGCATCTTTAAGATTTAGTTAGCTGTAAAGACTTGAATTCTAATCAGTATTCTGTAAACTGAGTGTGTGCCTTTAAATACCCTGTTTGTAATCAGAACTCCCCACTCACCTGACAAAGGGCAGAGCCCTGAAAGCTTGTGGCTTTTGCTACCAAATAAACCTGTTGAACTTTAACCTGGTGTTGTGAGAATTCTTACTCTAGTTTCTCCCACAGATGCTGTCAAACCTGCTGAGATTTTCCAACATTTTCTGTTTTTGTTTCAGATTTTAGCATCTGCAATATTTTGCTTTTAACTTTGTGTTTGATATTGTTCAGCAACATGCAAATGACACTCATTGCCTGCTCAGTGATCTAAATTGGTTTCTCACTGTATACATACAGATTTTCCACCTCGCTGTCTTCCCACCGCTCGTTTAATTCTTCCAGCATTTCCCACATTTGGGTTTCCAATTTGCCTGCTCCTCTGTAATTTTATGGCCCCTCCCACCAAAAACTCGCTTTGGCAGAATTCATTAAACTCCACTTCATTAAAGTTAGTTTCAAAATGGATGTAGAAAGAAAGTACCTGGAGATGATATATTAACTAGTTTCATGTCCATAGCAGGAGAAAATAACCAGGATTATCTGGGATCCCATCAATGTTCATTTTAAAACTTCAGAGACAACCAGAAAATCTCAACATGAATTTAGAAAATATAATTATTACTGTCATCAAATTGTTTGATCAGATAAATTTATTTGTAACTTATGTTTATTTTGAAGAAATAACGGCCTTAGATTTTCAGAAGATGTGTGGTAAAGCTCTGCATGCAAAGCTTTAAAGAAGATTATGATTCAGAGGATGAATGGCAAATTAGCCAATTTAAGCAGAAACAGGCTTGCAAGAAGAAAGCAGTAACCAGTCAAGCTCCAGTGGACTCTGTCTAAGTGCCCTCCTGTTGAAGCTTTGCGAACAGAATTCAATAATAACTTTCAAGATTTATGATGGGCTGAATGGCCTCCTTTTGTTCTGTACTTCTCTATTCTTCTTTTTCTTATTATAAAAGCAACTGGTAAAACTGAACAGATGGTGAGCACAAAAGACCTACAACAATTAATTGGAGTGATTAAGAGGCAAACTGATTGTGAAACAGACTTTAATGTGGATAAATTGTGCTGATGTATATATTGGAGCAGCAAAAGCAGAATGTGTACTCTGATCAAGTCTTTGCTTGCTCTCATTGTTCAATTTGCTCGGGCTGATATTGAGCACACATCCAAAAAAATTTGGTCTTTACCTCAGGAAGAAGAGTAAATAGAAGTGTTGCAATAAGATGTTTATTGTGTGTTTCATCCTTAGGTATTTTATCTTATAACTGTGTCTTTCTCTACATATGCCATGTTTGTGAAACCTACCTCTCCACTCACTGTGGGCAGCATGGACAATTTGGGCCAAAGGGCCTGTTTCCACGCTGTAAACCTCTATGACTCTATAACCTGATGAAGGAGCAGCGCTCCAAAAGTTGTGATTCCAAATAAACCTGTTGGACTTTAACTTGGTGTTGTGAGACTTCTTACTGTGCCCACCCCAGTCCAATGCTGGCATCTGTACATTATATTTTGTGAGTGGAAGTTTGTGGGTTACTATTAACATTTGAGCAGTATGACAAACACAACACCATCATGCAGAGAATTTCTGATTGCTGTCTCTCAACTGATTCTGTTTCCAATTCTGAATGGAAAGACCTGCTTCAAATGTTACACTCTGCTAATCACAAGTGTAGAGGTATTGATGCAACAGCACCCAAACACCATCATCATGACAATCACAGTAGTAAGAAGTTCCTTCTTCAGGTGAGTGAGGAGTTGTGTTCACAAACAGGGGCACATTCAGACACAAAATCAATTTACAAGATAATGCTTGGAATGCAAGTCTTTACAGATAATCGAGTCTTAAAGATACAGAAAATGTGAGTGGAGAGAGGGTTAAGCACAGGCTAAAGAGATGTGTGTCATCTCCAGCCAGGACAGTTAGTGAGATTTTGCAAGCCCAGACAAGTCGTGGGGATTATAGATGGCGTGACATGAACCCAGGATCCCGGTTAAGGCCGTCCTCATGTATGCGGAACTTGGTTATCAGTTTCTGCTCAGCAGTTCTGCGTTGTTGTGTGTTGTGAAGGCCATCTTGGTGAATGTTTACTTTAATTTCAGAGGCCGAATGCCCATGACTGCTGAAGGGTTCCCTGACTGGAAGAGAACACTCTTGCTGGGTGATTGTCAAACAATGTTCATTCATCCATTGTCGCAGCGTCTGCATGCTCTCCCCAATGTACCATGCCTCGGGACATCCTTTCCTGCTGCGTATCAGGTAGACAATGTTGGTCAAGTTGCAAGAGTATGTATGGTGTACCTGGTGGAAGGTATTCTCATGTGAGATGATGGCACCCGTGTCGATGATCTGGCATGTCTTGCAGAGGTTGCTGTGGCAGGGTTGTGTGGGTGGTGTTGTGGTCACTGTTCTCCTGAAGGCTGGGTAGTTTGCTACGGACAATGGTCTGTTTCAGGTTGTGTGATTGTTAGAAGGCGAGAAGTGGGAGTTTGGGGATGGCCTTGGCAAGATGTTTGTCTTCATCGATGACATATTGAAGGCTCCAGAGAAGATGTCGTAGCTTCTCCACTCTGGGGAGACCGTCAGTTTCGCAGCAGACCCAGAGGAATTCATCAGGTGAATGAGGCTGTGGGAGTTCTTCCACAAACTCCAAGAGGTCAACAGCAAACATAATGAACCAGCCATGAACCAGAACAGCTGACAGTGGGATCTGCGGTACAAGAGGAAAGGGTCGAATCGGACTCCTCCGGAAGGCCGTTGTTGTCAACTCGACATGTATACACAAGCTGTCAGGAGGTGCGTCAATGCCAGAGTCATTCCCCGCAGTCACAAGACAGCCCCAAACATCACCCAAGTACAAAGCAACGCCATCCGCACTCTCAAGACCAACCGCAACATAGTCATCAAACCAGCAGACAAAGGAGGGGCCACAGTCACATTGAACAGAACTGATTACTACAAAGAAGTGTACCGACAGCCGAACAACGAGGAACATTACAGATGGTTATCCGCAGGTCCGACCAAATAACACACCCGCCAACTCAACAGATTGATCGAGACCTTTGATCTGGACCTTCAGAGCACCCTTCGTACTCTCATCCCACATAATCCCCGTATTGGAGATCTCTACTGCCTCCCGAAGAGACACAAGGCCAACACACCTGGCTGTCCCATCGTATCAGGCAATGGGACCCCGTGCAAGAACCTCTCTATGATATAATATCATCCTCTATGAGGATGTGTCTAGGGCAGTGGATAGAGGAGAGCCGGTGGATGTGGTGTTTCTTGATTTTCAGAAGGCATTTGACAAGGAAATGGTCGAGCTAGGGAACCGTGGTGCACTAAAAAAGTTGATTCGCTAGTTAAAAGGAAAAAGGAGGCTTATGTCAGGATGAGACTTGAGGGCTCAGGTAGTGCAGTGGAAAGCTTTAGATTGGCTAGGAGGGAGTTAAAGAGTGAGTCAAGAAGGGCTAAAAGAGGACATGAGAAGACTTTGGCTGATAGGATTAAGGAGAATCCTAAGGCGTTCTATAGATATGTTAAGAACAGAAGATTGGTTAGGGCAAGATTAGGGCCAGTTAGAGACAGCAGTGGGAAGTTATGTGTGGAACTGGAAGAGATTGGAGAGGCATTGAACCAATATTTCTCTTTGGTATTCACGCAGGGGGACATAAATGTAGCTGTGGAGAACACTGGGTTACAGGGTTGTAAACTGGACAGTATTGCAGTTGATAAGGAGGATGTGCTAGATATTCTTGAGGGTTTGAAAATAGATAAGTCCCCTGGGCCAGACAGGATTTACCCTAGGATTCTCTGGGAGGCAAGAGAGGTGATTGCAGAGCCTCTGGCTCTGATCTTCAGGTCATTCTTGGTCACATGTATAGTGCCAGAAGATTGGAGGATAGCGAATGTTGTCCCATTGTTTAAGAAGGGGAACAGAGACTTCCCCGGGAATTATAGGCTGGTGAGTCTTACTTCTGTTGTGGGCAAGGTTTTAGAAAAAATTATTAGGGATAGGATTTATAGTTATTTAGAGAGTAATGAATTGATTGGAGATAGTCAGCATGGTTTTGTGGAGGGTAGGTCGTGCCTTACTAACCTTATTGAGTTTTTTGAGAAAGTGACCAAAGAGGTAGATGGGGGTAAGGCAGTTGACGTGGTATATATGGACTTTAGTAAGGCGTTTGATAAGGTTCACCATGGTAGGCTTCTGCAGAAAATGCAGATGTATGGGATTGAGGGTAATCTAGGTACTTGGATCAGGAATTGGCTAGCAGATAGGAGACAGAGGGTGGTGGTTGATGGTAAGTATTCGTCATGGAGTTCAGTTACAAGTGGTGTGCCTCAGGGATCTGTTTTGGGGCCACTGCTGTTTGTAATTTTTATAAATGATCTGGATGAGGGTATAGTTGGGTGGATTAGTAAATTTGCTGATGACACCAAAGTCGGAGGTGTGGTAGATAGTGAGGAAGGGTGTCATAGTTTACAGGGAGACTTGGACAAGTTGCAGAGCTGGGCCGAGAGGTGGCGGATGGAGTTTAATGTGGAAAAGTGTGAGGTAATTCACTTTGGCAGGAATAACAGATGTGTAGAGTATAGGGCTAATGGTAGGACTCTGAATAGTGTTGATGAACAGAGGGATCTAGGTGTATGTGTACATAGATCCCTGAAAGTTGGGAATCAAGTAGATAAGGTTGTTAGGAAGGCATACGGTGTCTTGGCGTTTATTGGTAGGGGGATTGAATTTAGGAGCCGCAGCGTCATGTTGCAACTGTACAAAACTCTGGTGCGGCCGCACTTGGAGTATTGTGTGCAGTTCTGGTCCCCACATTATAGGAAGGATGTGGAGGCTTTGGAGAGGGTGCAGAGGAGGTTTACCAGGATGTTGCCTGGTATGGAGGGGAGGTCCTATGAGGAGAGACTGAGGGATTTGAGGTTGTTTTCGTTAGAAAGAAGGCGGCTAAGAGGGGACCTTATTGAAACATATAAGATGATTAGAGGTTTAGATAGGGTGGACAGTGATAGCCTTTTTCCTCGGATGGAGAAAGCTAGCACGAGGGGGCATAGCTCTAAATTAAGGGGTGGTAGTTATAGGACGGATGTCAGAGGTAGGTTCTTTACCCAGAGGGTGGTGAGGGATTGGAATGCCCTGCCTGCTGCAGTTGTAAATGCGCCTAGTTTGGGGGCGTTTAAGAGATCCGTGGATAGGTTTATGGATGGAAAGGGATTGGTTTAGGTTAGAGGGTCATTGCTTTTTAATTGGTCGGCGCAACATCGTGGGCCGAAGGGCCTGTTCTGCGCTGTAATGTTCTATGTTCTATGTTCTAAGGTGCCTCACAAGAGGTTATTACAGAAGGTCAGGGGGCATGGAGTTGGGGGTAGGGTGTTAGCGTGGATAGAGGATTGGCTGTCAAATAGGAGGCAGAGAGTGGGGGTCAATGGGTGCTATTCGGATTGGCGGTTGGTGACTAGTGGAGTGCCCCAGGGGTCGGTGCTGGGGCCTCAGCTATTTACCATTTATATAGATGATCTGGAGGAGGGAACCAAGTGTACGGTGTCGAAATTTGCTGATGACACCAAGATTGGAGGAACGGCAAATTGTGCGGTGGGTGTGGAGAGCCTGCAGAAGGATCTAGATAGGCTGGGCGAATGGGCCAGGAAATGGCAAATGGAATTTAATGTTGGCAAATGTGAGGTTGTCCACTTCAGCAGGAATAATGGTAGGAAGGACTATTACTTACATGGCGAAAAACTGCAGCATGCGACGGTGCAGAGGGACCTCGGGGTCCTTGTGCATGAGTCGCAAAAACCCAGCCCACAGGTGCAGCAGGTGGTCAGGAAGGCGAATGGGATGCTGGCCTTCATAGCGAGGGGGATTGAATATAAAAGTAGGGAGGTCTTGCTGCAGCTGTATAGGGCACTGGTGAGGCCGCAGCTGGAGTACTATGTGCAGTTTTGGTCGCCGCACTTACGCAAGGATATTTTGGCCTTGGAGGGAGTGCAGAGGAGGTTTACTAGGCTGATACCGGAGTTGAGGGGGTTGAACTATGAGGAGAGGCTGAATAAACTAGGCTTGTACTCGTTAGAGTTTAGAAGAATGAGGGGAGATCTCATTGAGACATATAAGATGATGAATGGGATGGATAGGATAGAGGTGGAGAGGCTCTTCCCACTCAGAAAGGACAGTAGGACTAGAGGGCACAGCCTCAAGATAAAGGGGGGGGGCGGTTTAGAACGGAGTTGAGGAAGAACTTCTTCACTCAAAGGGTGGTGAATCTCTGGAGTTCTCTGCCCGTTGAAGTGGTGGAGGCTACCTCGCTAAATATTTTTAAGACGCGGGTTGATGGGTTTTTGATTAGAGAGGGGATTAAGGGTTATGGGGAGAGGGCGGGAAAGTGGAACTGAGCCACGACAGATCAACCATGATCTTATTGAATGGCGGGGCAGGCTCGAGGGGCTAGATGGCCTACTCCTGCTCCTATTTCTTATGTTCTTATGTTCTCTCCAGCTACGTCGCGGGCATCCTGAAACCCATTGTACAAAGAACCCCAACCTTCTGTCATGACACTACGGACTTCCTACAGAAACTCAGCACACATGGAGCTGTTGAACCATGAGCACTCCTTGTCACAATGGATGTGTCAGCACTCTACACCAGCATCCCCCACGACGATGGCATTGCTGCAACTGCCTCAGTACTCAATGCCGACAACTGCTAATCTCCAGATGCAATTCTACAACTCATTCGCTTCATCTTGGACCACCTTCACCTTCAACAACCAGACACACAGAACAGCCAAAGGGACCAAATTCGCACCTCAATATACCAACATTTTCATGCACAAGTTCGAATAAGATCTCTTCACCACACAGGACTTCAACCAACGGTATACACTAGAAACATCAATGACATTTTCTTCCTTTGGACTCATGGTGAACAATCACTAAAACTATAATGATGACATCAACAAGTTTCATCCCACCATCAGACTTACCATGGACCATGTTATGTTACTTGACACTCTCAGCCTGATATAGGGCAATATTGGGAATTGTGTCTTTTATATTTTAATTTATGTGTCCATTCAGATTTTATTTAATTTCAGCATAATACATGTGGGGCTACATTGAGCAAACCCAAAGAGCCAGGCCTCATCAGAGGGAAGGAAAGGGTTAATGCAGGTAGCTAGAGGCCTGCTCTGCCAATTAACACATGCTATCAACTTCTGATGTGCAGATCGTTCCGAAATATCACGACAGTGGGAGAACTGGTATTAAGGCAGGCAGGCTCCATACAGTCTAGGGAGGGCATAGTCTTCTGTAAAACATGACCATCTAGCAGACGGGAGGATGATTAACATATCATTGTAAATCGGTTGGGCAAATACAATGTTTTGATATTATGATCAGGTAAACGAAACTGTCCAAAGATGTACTGAACAATGCAGTCTGCAGAACGAGATTAGAAGAACCATCTTATGTCGAACTCAAGGAATTAATGTGCTAATGTAACTTTTTGTGACTCAAAACAGTATATTAACCTGTACCAATATAGCTGGGGCAGAGAAGGACTCGCAGGAAACCTGAGAGCAGGCCAGAATCCAGCTGTCCATCATGTTTGTGGAATAAAAAGGTTTCTTGAAGTTGGACGCAGTCACCAAGTCTCAACTCATTTTATCTCCCCTCTTACACAGCCACCAGCTCCAACTCTGCCACTGTACTTGCTTTGGAAGCTAATTTAGATCAGCACATGGTGAGCCACTGGACACAAGTGATTGCAACCAGGTAGGGAGAAATAATGGTTCATTAGCCAGGTCCCAGGAGGGCAAGGTGGCAGACAAGCTCTGCTGTAGTGTACTCAGTTGAGTCAATGTACAGGAGAGCACTAAAAGGCATACACACAGTGATGCTGGATGCATTGACTGGCACTCAGGTAGCCTCCTGTCACTGTCAAGGAGCATGGCAGAGTCCAGTACCAAATTAGCAGGGGAGAGAGCATGGAGCAGCTTTTCCAACTCCCCGTTGTGCTGCAGACTCAGAGGCGCTCAAAGTCCTGTTCCCATTCCTGTGCAGCCCCTGTGTGAACAAACTGCTTAACCCTTTGCCCTCCCTGTGAAACAGTCTGTTATGCCATCTGCATGTGAACCACCATAACAAACCAGAAGGAGATCACTAAGCAACAAGTAATGTCATCACTGATAACATGACTGATGACTGCAATATCCGATCCATGCATATGTTAGCAGCATGCTTACAATGGCCTGAATCTTCAGTTTAGGGTCAGAACCCACATTTCCAACTCTCATCAGATGAAAAAATACCTAATAACCTCCCTCCGCTTTTCAGGGTAGTCTTCCAATGGAGAAACTTGCAGAACTGGGTCAGTGCAGGAATTTTCAAAGGGAACAGAGGAGAGTATCTTTGAAGGAACCAGGTCACCTTTTTTTAAAGGTGATAGCTTCCAACAATCACACTGGGACACTGCCACCTCATGGCGCCAGGGGCCCGGGTTCGATTCCCGGCTTGGGGGTGACTGTTTGTGTGGAGTTTGCACCTTCTTGCCATGTTTGTGTGGGTTTCCTCTGGGTGCTCCAGTTTCGTTCCATAGTCCAAAGATGTGCTGGTTAAGTGGGTTGGCCATGTTAAATTGCCCCTTAGTGTCAGGGGGATAGCTAGAATAAATGCATGGTGTTATGGGGGTAGGGTCTGAGTGGGATTGTGGTTGGTGCAGATGCAATGGGCCAAATGGCCTCCTTCTGCAATGTATGAATTCTATAGATAATAGCCAAATGGCTAAGAGGTTAGGATGGGTAAGAGATATCTCATCTAGGCAGCAGAAGAACTTGGAGTGGGAGAGTAAAGACCCAGTTGTCGTGGTCCACGTAGGTACCAATGACATAGATACAGCTAGGAGCTAAATTGAAAAGCAGAACCAATAAGGTAATAATGTCTGGATTATTACCTGAGCCACGAGTTAACTGGTACTAGGTCAATAAGATTAAGAAGGTAAACGTGTGGCTCAAAGATTAGTGTGGGAGGAACGGTTTTGAATTCAGGGGACATTGGCATTCGTATATTGGGGAAGAGGGGATCTGTTCCGATGGGACAGTCTTCATCTGAATCTGGGGCCAGAGTCCTGGTGAACCATGTAACTAGGGCTGTAAATAGGGCTTTAAACTAAATAGCTGGGGACACTGTTCAGTTGAATGGAGAATTAGAAAATCAAAGTTAAAGGAGAGGGTAGAAGTGCAGGTTAATGGAGGTGAGGGCTCAGGAGAAGTTAGTAAAGTTTCCAGACCACATAATAGAACAGAAAGTATAGAAGGTGGCAGGAATCTAACCTCAGGCAGAGCAAAAAAGGTGACAAGTATGAGAAGGGAGGTGATCAATGCAGGGCTGAGGGTGTTGTACCTAAATGCGCGCAGTGTGCAGAACAAGGTAAATGACCTTGTTGTGCACAATGAAATTGGCCAGTACAATGTTGTGGGCATCATAGAGATGTGGTCATAAGGGATCAGGGCTGGGATCTAAATACCCAAGGATATGTGTCCTATCAGAAGGTCAGGCAGATAGACAAAGGAGGCAATGGTTAATAAGAAATGAAGTTAAATCGATAGCAAGAAGTGATATAAGATCAGAAGGCATAGCATCTCTGTGGGTAGAGTTGAGGAACCACAAAGGTAAAAAGATTCTGATGGGAGTTATATACAGGCCCCCTAATGTGGGGCAGAAAATAAATCAGGAGATAGAAAAGGCATATAAAAAAGGTAATGTTACAATAATCATGGGGAACTTCAATATGCGGGTGGACTGGGGAAATCCGAAGAAAAGGGATTTGTGGAATGGATAAGAGATTTTTTTTGGAGCAGCCTGTGACAGAGTCTATTGGGGAACAGGCAATTCTGGACTTGGTGATGTGTAATGAGGCAGACTTGATTAGGGAACTTAAGGTGAAGGAATCCTTAAGTGACCAGCCTGTGATAGAATTTACCCTGCAGTTTGAGAGGGAAAAGCTAGAATCAGATGTAACAGTATTACAATTAAATAAAGGAAACTACAAAGACACGAGGGAGGATCTAGCCAGAGTTGATTGGAAAGAGAGCCTAGCAGGGAAGACACTGGAACAGCAATGGCAGGAGTTTTTGAGTTATTCAGGAGACACAACAGAAATTCATCTCAAGCAGTGGCATAACTGAGAGGGAACAATTGCTCCCCCGAGCACATTTTTCAGAAGTGGCGCTTTTTATACTCACTAACTCCCACCCACACACAACCTCCTGACTGACAGCTAAATGAACCAATCCAGAGGACGGTTCCTCGCTCACTCACTGACAAGTTTACGGAGAGGCTGGAACCTGTATTGGGAATGTACATAACCTAGGAACTGAATGACAGAAACACTCCTGTAAAGTGCAGTGAGGTGAGTGGGTAAACACACCAGTACTCGCTTGTTAATTACACTGTATCTTTTGATTCTGTCACAAAGTTGAGCCAGAAATTATGAAGTTGAAATATCCCATTTCTCTGTTGAAATTAACTATCTCACAGCACTCCTGAGATTATAGTGTCAGAGAGAAATATTCATTGTCCTTCCTACTGTCTGCAAGTGTCCACACGAGGGGATTTTCTATGCCTTTTGAACGTCGTGCACGGAATTCATTAATTACAGCCTACCCTGTGATTATTGAGTTTTTAAAAAATGTATATTTTGTGGTTATATATTGTGGTTTATGGGGAAGAGCCACACCCAACCCCCTGACTGACAGCTTGATAAACCAATCTGGAAGCACAGCTCCTCACTAAATAGCTCCCGCCCATACCAATCCCCTGATTGACAGCTCAATAAGCCAATCCTAAGACGATAAGTCACTCCCTGCTCCGCCAATCCAGAACATGGGACCTCACTTAGTGCTGACTGACAGCTGGGTTCACCAATCACAGCACGGCGCTTCCACAATCTCCGCCAATCCGAACACGGCTCCTCAGCCCCACTCCGTTAGTGGGATGAACATCTGCGGATGAACATCGGGATTCAGTAGTAGTCATTTTTCAGAAGTGGCGCCTTTTCAAAAATAAATTTTTTTGAGGCAAGAAAATAAATTACCGAGAAAAGAACGGTTGTTTTGCGTGCGATGTGATGATGCCAGACTGTGATGATGTCAGTGTGGGGCGGAGCTTGGACAGGGTGGGCGGGGATTGATGGAATAGTAATGAGGAGGAAACATGCTAAGGGGAGGATGAGGCATCTATGGCTGTCAAGACAACATAAAAGCAAAAGAAAAAGCATACAAAGTGGCAAGAATTGGGAAGCCTTTAAAAGTGAGCAGAGGACAACTAAAAAAGCAATAAGAGGAGAGAAGATGAAATATGAGTGCAAGCTAGCTAGTAATCTAAAAGAAAATAGGAAGAGGTTTTTTTTCAATATATAAAAGGTAAGAGAGAAGCAAAAATAGCCATTGGACCACTGGAAAATGAGGCTGGAGAAGTAATAATAGGGAAACAAAGCAATGGCAGAGGAACTGAATAGTTACTTTACATCAATCTTCATGGTGGAAGACACGAGTGGGATGCCAAAGCTCCAGGAGAATCAGGGGGCACAGTTAAGTGTAGTGGCCATCACTAAGGAGAAGGTTCTGGGAAACTGAAAGATCTGAAGGTGGATAAATCACTTGGGCCAGATGGACTACACCCCAATGTTCTAAAAGAGATAGCTGAGGAAATTGTGGAGGCATTGGTATTGATCTTTCAGCAATCACTGGAGGCAGGGAGAGTGATGTGGAGATGCTGTGGTTGGACTGGGGTAAACATAATAAGAAGTCTTACAACTCCAGGTTAAAGTCCAACAGGTTTATTTTGTAACAAATGCCACTAGCTTTTGGAACGTTTGCTGCTCCTTCATCAGGTGAGTGGGAGATCTTTTCACAAACAGGGTATATAAAGGCACAAACTCAATTTACAGAATAATGATTGAAATGCAAGTCTTTACAGCTGATCAAGTCTTAAAGATACAGACAATGTGAGTGGAGAGAGCATTAAGCACAAGTTAAAGAAGTGTGTATTGTCTCCAGACAGGACAGTTAGTGAGATTTTGCAAGTCATGGGGGTTACAGATAGTCTGAACCCAAGATCTTGGTTGAGGCCATATGGTCAGGAGGTACTGTGAGTAGGATGGTTGGTGAGTCGGGTGGTAGGGTAGCAGGTGGATGAGTTGATGGGGTGGCAAGAAGACAGGGTGGCAGGGTAGCAGTTGGGTGAGTGGGTAGGTAGGTTGGGGTGGTAGATAGATCAGGTTGGGTGCTGTCAGGTTGGAGAACAGTCAGGTAGGTCATGGAGGGGTCAAGGGGAGTCAAGTGTTGGGGCCTGGTCAGATTGGGTCAAGAAACTTTGAGTCAATGAAAGTCACACTGCTACTTGAAATATGATAATTGACATGCCTGATAGAGGTAGGTGAGTGATGCTGGTGTGACGCATTGAGTAGTTACGGATGTTGAATCAAATAATTTTTGACAGTGTAAAGCTGTGAAGTATGCTCGGTTATGTTAATAGTAAAAGAGGAAAGTTCTACTCATCGTTTAAATTAGCTACAAAATTAGTGTTTATTTAAGAGTGCTTTTGGTCTGTTTGTTACAGTGAAGGTTTTAAAATATGAAATCTGATCATGTCATCATTTCAGCTATCAACTGGAAGTTCAAGTTTCTTGTTTTAAAGATCATGGTCTCTCTGGAAAATGTACAAATTGGAAGTTCTTGGGGGATTTTGCATCTCTGGAGTGAGATAGATACAATTGGGATTTGGTACAATTTAAATTAACAATATTTTTCAGTTACTTAAAATGGCTATGGGCAGGATTTTCTGCTTCTCTGTGCTATGTTTCGCTGTGGCTGAGGCAGCCCGTCTTTGGGAGGTGCTAGGATTTTCCTCACCTCACCTCACCTCTGGAGTTCAACGCTTTTGTCCATGTTTGAACTAAGGCTGTAATGAGGTCAGGGGCTGAATGACTCTGGCATAACCCAAACTAAACATCAGGGAGCAGCTTATTGCTAAGCATGTGTCACTTGATAGCACTGTCAATGGTCCATTCTATCACTTTATTGATGATTGAGAGTAAACTGATGGGATAGTATAATGCCTGATTGGATTGTCCAGCATTTTGTGTACTGGACATACCTGGGCAATTTTCCATTTGCTGTGCAGATGTCAGTGTTGTATCTGTACTGGAACAGCTTGGCTAGGTATGTAGCAATTACTGTAGCACAATTCTTAAGCACGATTGTCAGAATATTGTCAAGGTCCATAGCATTTACAGTATCCACAGCATTCAGTCATTTCTTAATATCACTTGGACTGAATCGATTTGGCTGCATATAGGCATCTTGATACTGGAGTCTTCCAGAGCTGGATCAACAGCTTAGTGATTCCAGATGGAGGTTGTTGTGAATGCTTCAGCCTTGCCTTTTGCACTGATGTGCTGAGTTCCCCCATAATTGAGGATAGGGATGTTTGTGGAGGCCCCTCCTCCAGTGAGTTGTTTAATTGTCCACAACCATTCATGACTGGATGTGGCAGGATTGCTTTAACTTTATTAGTTGTGGAATTGCTTATCTCTGTCCATCACTAGCTGCTTATGCTGTTTAGCACAAAAGTAGTCCTATGTTGTAGCTTCACCAGATTGACACCTCATTTTTAGGTATGCCTGATGCTACTCCTGGCATGCTCTCCTGCACTCTCTATTGAACCAGGGTTGATCGTCTGGCTTTGTGGTTATGGTAGAATGGGGAATATATGGTAAATGAGGTTACAGATTATGGTTGAGTGCCATCTTGCTGCTGCTGATGGTCCACCGTGTCTCATGAATACCCAGTCTTAAGTTGCTAGATCTGTTCACTTCAAAGTCTATCCCATTTAGTATGGTGGTAGTGCCAGACAACACAATGAAGGATATCCTTAGTGTGAAGATGGAACTTTGTTTCCACAAGGTCTGTGCGGTGGTCATTCCTACCAATGCTGACATTGACAGATACATCTACAGCAGGCAGATTGGTGAGGACAAAGTCAAGCAGGCAGGCCCTAGTGCCTGGACAGAGACATTTACAGTTGTTGCATTTGGGTTGCTGGGGCCATTGCTGCCAGCAGCTCCTCCTTGGGTCTTGGAGTCTGCAGCTCTAATGGGAGGCTTCAGGGAAGCCACCTCCATGCAGCTGGCAATCTTCCCACATGACCAGGGGCAACTCTGTCAACAACAAAATGTCAGTGGTGTGGGAAGATATTCCACCATTGGACCTTTAACTGGTCATTTATCTCTGATGGGTTCCTATTCTGCTGGTACAGTACCATGTTGGGATGGTGGTGGTGATAGGCAAAATCTTATCTCATGTTTTTCGCTGGGTCACCATCCATGGGCCTAAACACACTTTTCAGATGAAGCGGTGCTTCACATGCACTTCCTTTAATCTGGTGTATTGCATTCACCGCTCCCAATGCGATCTACTCTACATCAGAGAGACTAAACGCAGACTGGTGATTGCTTTGCAAAATACCTTTGTTCCGTCCATAAGACTGACCCAGAGCTTCCAGTTGTTTGCCATTTCAACATACCACCCTGTTCTTATGTCCACATGTCTATCCTTGGCCTGTTACAGTGCTCCAGTGAAGCCCAACGCAAACTGGAGGAACAGCACCTCATCTTCCGATTAGGCACTTTACAGCCTTAACCCTGAGTTCAGCAACTTCAATCTGTGAACTCTCTCCTCCATCTTAACCCATTCTTTTTCAATTTATTTTCCTTTGTTCCACTGATTCATTTTTACATTCCTATTTTTTACCCTGCTTTCCATCTTTTTTTCTGTTACCACCATCTCCCCTCCCCTCACTCCATTAGAGCCATTTGTTGACCTGTTCCAGGTTGTCCTTTGCACACTATTTATCTTTGTTCAGCCATTTACATATTCTGATCTCTTCATGTGCTGCTTTCAGCACCCTTCTTAGCCATGATCACCACCATTTACATTCCCTGTGTCTTTTTGGCCATGACACCTTTGTATCCCTGGCTTCTCCTATCACTGGCCCTATAGCAAGCCCATCCAATGCCACCACCACCACCCACTGACCTGCACCCAGCCCTCCCCAGCCCCAATTTACATACACACGCACAGCAGTATAAATTTCATCCTATTTCCCATTCTCTTTAGCTCTGATGAAGGATCATCCAGACTTGAAACTTCAGCTCAGTTCTCTCTAAATAGATGCTGTCAGACCCACTGAGATTTTTCAGCATTTTCTGTTTTGCTTTCAGATTCCAGCATCCATGGTAATTTGCTATTATAGCATGTATTTGTGCCTATTTATTTATTAAAGATCTGTAATTCGAGCTGAAAGCTATGTGAATATTTGATTACATTGATCAGGGAAAGAATTAGACCCACATATTGCCTCATGTTGTCATTTATTTATTGTCACAAAATATATGTGGCCTTTCTACCTCCATCAGAATGACAAGGACACATCTGGGAAAGCATTTTGCAGAGGCCCAGTCTCCTGTTTCACCCTCCAGCAAGGAGAAACACAACTTCCCCAAATCAACCACATTTCTTTTAGTCCATTGATTTTGCTGAAAGCTGTTGTGCAGTTTCTCTACCAGTACTGCCCATTACAGGATCCAATGAGTTGTTGCAATAGCCTTGGAAGATATCAATTCACAACATAAACCTGCCCTAAAAGCTGTTGCAAACTCTTAAACTCCTCCCACTGTCTCAAAAGCAATTTGCTGGAAAATGTCCAGTGTTAATAATTACTTTATCATCATTGTTATTTAATCTGATATTGGGGAAACAGAGCTCTAATCCTTCCACTCTTTATATTTTCATCTTTATTCTCAGTCCTTCTCCTTACAGCCAGAGACACAGCTTTATATAGCATCACAAATTCAGTTGTGGCATTTCAGATAATCTGAAGGTGATTGATGTTTGTGAGCCTAACCTTTAACATTGCATACAGTTGCTTATATTTAAGTGGTGCCTTTGTAGCTGACAAGCCCAGTATGTGGAACGAAGGTCTTGTCATGGTGTGATCCCTCACCTTCAACCAACCGCAATGATTGATTCTGCACTGAACTGCTTTTGATAAGCAAGAACATGAAACTACTATTATTGTGTGCAGTCAAAAACCACTCTTTATGTTACCAAAAGAAGATTTTTAAAATTTAATGTGTGGCTTTCAAAGAATGTAAATGAGAGAGAAAAAAATTATTCATACACTTCTCCAGGATTTTGTTTTGCCTTATTCGTAACAATTAATAGCTTAGCACAAAAAAAGATATTGCCAAGGGGCGTTGTAAATTTAGTATGATTTATTGAGTGATTTTCCTTCATCCCTAAGCAACGGCTACAGGGCAGCTAGCTGTCTGCATTTGGTATTTCTTCTTTGTGATGAATTGCACTGCCAGCGCAGCCATTATTCCACTGTGAAGCAAATCTATTGTGTACCAATGTTAGACATGCCTTGTCAGAATAGCTCAACAGATAACATACACAAACATTGTTCAGCCATTTCCATCACGTCGACAGAAAAGGGAAAAAAAAGGAAGATTATAGAATTCCGTGATCAGGACATCAACATTAAAATTAAAATGCAAGCCAGCACATTGGAAAAGATATTGTCATTGCCGAATGCACAGCATTAACAGCACAAATAGCTCAGCAACTCAATTTTTCATCCTTAAAAGTCAAAGTATTTATTTCTGTGATTCACATCTTAAACGTACTTATTGATAGGTGGATATATTATCCAACTGGGTAGTTCAGGCAAAAAAGGATTTACAGAGGAAGGGTTCATAATTACAGACATCTCAGACTGCAAGTTGTACTGCCGAAAGTGGCCTGATTTGCTAATTTAGATGAACATATTTATATAATTTGGGTGTCAGGTGGTGCACCCGGAGCTTGTCCCACATCGATCTGAGTTCACATCACTGACAGCAACTGGCGAAAAGATTCATTATCAAACTGGGTAATCCAATTTAAAATTTCATACGGCATCTTTGTGACAGAAGCAGAGAACAAAGCTGCCTGCCATACTTAAGTAGCATTAAAAATGAGCTGCTTGGGTAACAGGGATCTCTGCGTGCTTCAAAACATGTGCATGGCTCTTTTGTTGCTCATCCTGTTATTACCTGGAGAAATGTGTAGCTAATAATATAACTCCAGTCTGCTGACAGCACATTAGCCTTCACAGATATTAGGCTGAACCAAATAGCTGCAACATAATTGCAACCTTAGATGATTTGTCAAAGACAAAGAATAAGTAACCCACTAGGATGCATCAAATGTATGTCAGCTGTGGTTCAGTGCTAGTTCCCTCATCTCTGAGAAAGAAGGTTATTGTTTCAAAATCCCATTCCAGAGACTTGAGTACATAATATTCTGATGAAGGGTACCAAGACCTGAAACATGAACTCTGCTTCTCTCCATAGATGCTGCCAGACCTGTTGAGTATTACCAGCACATTGTGTTTTGATTTCAGATTTCCAGCAGCTGCAGCATTTTACGTTTGCACCTTATCTAGGTTGGTGCCTCAGTAGAATTTACTGAGGGAGTGCTACACTCCTGGAGGCGCCATCTTTCAAATGAGATGTTAAACTGAGTGTAGTGGGGAATTCTATTTCAGTGGCCGGATTACTTTAGAAAGTTCTAGAAAGCAACTTTGCTAAGTAAACCCTTGCAAAGGTAAATGAAACTCAATCTTTAAAGCGTTAAAAAAAAACTTTTTAAACTAGGTTTATTAAAAAATAGAAAGTACAAAATGAAAACATACAATAGATAGACAAACAAAATCTTCAGCTGAAGCGGGGGATCTAAGAGAGGCTCAATGACACAACAGAAACACTGAGCTTTCTCCGCAGATCTCCCCTTTGGCCAAAGTCTTTGTTTGTCTATTTATTGTATGATTTTGTTTTATATTTTCTATGTTTTAATAAAACTAGTTAAAAAATTTTTTTTTTACACTTTAAAGATTGAGTTTCATTTACCTTTGCAAGAGTTTACTTAGCAAAGTTGCTTTTTAGAACTTTCTAAAGTAATCTGACCACCGAAATAGAATTCCCCCCTACACTGAAGTAAAAGTTGAAAACATCTGACAGAATCTACGGAGAGAGAAATGGACTTCACGTATCCATCGGGACCTTTCATCAGATGAATAAATGTGCAAAGAATGCATGTCGAACAATTACATAGTGCTAATATATGCTGTCAAAATACTTCATTTATTTTCACCCTTTGGTTCCAAATATCCTGTGCATAAATTGCATGGCAAACGTAAATTAGAAGGTGAAATTGAACAAAGAGACATCATGAATGCTGAAAATCTGAAATCGAAGTAAGAAATGCAGAAGTTAGTCAGAACCTGAAAGAGAATGAGAGATTAACATCCAGCCTTCGTCCAATTATCAGCAGCCCAATTATACTGAAATCAGCAACTGACTGAGAAACAAAACTATTAGTAAAACCATAAGTGAAGTTTTTAAAAAACCTAATTTGGGTGAACCATTTTATTGAATAAAACTTTTTAAATTAATGAATATGGATGCAAATACTGTTGTCAGTGACCAATGAACTGACTCCAGCCGTTCATTAAACTTCCTCACAAACTTTCAAGGAAATCTTGCACTGTAACAAGTGTGAGTTTTTATAAGATGAATATGTTTTAGGAATGTCTTTGCAATTTAGTGTAAAATGGGGCAATGAAGAGTGGCATGCAATCAATTTTGACAACAAGCCTGGGTGGCTTGGTTTCCATGGGAACGGGGGACCCAAGTCAAGCATTACTAAGAGCAAGATGCAACGTGTTTGCACCTGAAACAAAGGTGAGAACAGCTGAAGCTGACTAGGGACAAATGTTTTGAGAGAGAGAGACTGGTCTCACAGAAAGACAGAAGGTTGCAGCTAAGGCCGCTAATAGAGAGGAGAGGGCTGTCTTTCTGTGGACTACAAGGCAGAATGCGAAAGGGAAGACACTCTCTGGTTAAAAAGTGCATCCTCAAATTCCAACCATTTAAAGAAATTAAATATTTAAATAGTAAAATATTTTAGCTAGGCCACAAAGATAGTAAGAAACAATGGGCAGAATTCTCCCATTTCTAAGTGTCATAATGGCAAAAATAATGGAGAAATCCTCCCACATACAGTCACTTCTTTGGAGAGTTGGGAATTTTGCCCCAGGTCTGGGAGGAGTGGGGCCTAAACATGCTGGTGAGCCTGGCTTCTGAGCACTTGGAAACTGTTTTACAAGGCCTCCCCAATCTCGGTGTGCACTGGAAGGCTCTCTTCCCCATTGGACATTGGAACCCTATTCCCCCAACCCCTCCTTGACATGGGTTGCCAGCTTCAGGGCATTGGGACCATCCCGATGGATCCTCTCATCTGACTGCCGACATGTCCCTCATCATGCCCCAATGTGCCCCCCATCATTACTGCCTTCATGATCTGCCCCATATGACTCCTCTCCATCAAACTCCCGCCGCATAGCCCCCATTATAGCCTCCATGCATTGTGCCCTCATCACAACCCCCATTCAGGCCCCGTCCTCTTGGCATATCCTTGGCTCACTGGCACTGCTGGAGTGCCTTGTGCCCACTGTCAGGGTGCCTGGTCACCATTGACAAGGTGACTGTGGGCATTGCTAGTGTGCCAGTTGTTGCAGGCTTTGATGTCAGCCTTTTAATTAATAAAAACTTTACCCTTCAAGTAACCAAACAAGTAAGAGAGATCTCTTAGACAACTGTTTTAATACAAGCTATAGCAAGGACTCTAGGAAGCATTCACATCCCTGTAGCCAGCCAGAGTGGTGTATTACAAGATACAAAGGCACTTAAAGTTTACAGAATTGATTACAAGTAATCAACATAGACCAATCACAATTATTTTACGCTTGCTTAATTATAATATCCAATTAGTGTGAAAACCTCATGGTACAGCTTGTTTCTGTAACTGTGGATCACTTCCATTTTCCAGTTACAGATGTCTAATTATGTGCTTTGCTGGTCTAATGGCCTTGGTGTCTGTCTGTGAAGACTCTTATAAGAAGATATTTGGTTTTCAGCCTATGTGATTTTTAAACTTATGTGACTATTAACCCCTTCACCAGGTGGACCCCATCAAGTGGGCACTGCCCAATAAGTACTGCCCAGCCAGGGGGCTTCAATGGCCTCTGAGTGCCCCAGCGAAACCATTGCACCAAGTCTCTGCTAGTGGAGACCAGTAACGATTCATGCTGTTATTGTGCTGGTTCATTCTGTGCGCTGGGATTTGACTGGACTAAGCATTTTTAAATGCTATTTTAAATATGCTAATGAGACTTGTGCCCTTTCTGGCCATAAACTGGTTCATATACCAGTAGAAAGAATGGGATACTCACAAAATGTTTGGTGCCGGGTGCAAAGTGAATTTTTAGCTATTCTCCAGGCGCAATCTACTGATGGCACGGCGAGGTTGGAAAATCTCCCTCATTATTAATGATATATGTAAAAATTTGGTTAGAATTGGTGTTGAACCTAAACTTGTTTTATACATTAAGCTTTTATTTGAAAATAAATTCACTGCTACTTTACTGCTCTGACATAAAGCAATGGCTGACATTATTAATCAGCTTACTCAACCTGATATAAATTGATCAAATTCAGCTATGAAAGAAACTGTGGTTGTTGCTTCTATTATTTTAATATAGCACTGGAATCATAACCTATGGTAATGAAGTATTTCAAAGTAAATAAACTTACTCAATAGAAATAAAATGACCTTAATCTAAGAATCTGCAATGAAAGAATAAAAAATATTGGGCCAGGTTTTGCTATAGCAACAATGTTGAGTTATCAGTATGCACTGTTACTAAGATTAAATCAGATACCAAAATCTGAGGCAATCTGGGAGCCCAAAGTTTCATCATGGTTCGGTTGGGGGTGGGGTAAAAAATCACCCGAGTGGATATTTGGGTTGGGAATCCTCTAGAAACTGAAGGAAGTACTTTTTGATGGGCACTGGGCACTATGACTTGGCAAAATGAGTAGAAGTGCACCCATCAGAGGCTGAGAGTGATGGTAGACTTGCTCCCGTAAAACTCCAATTCTGTGGAGAATGTACAGTGCAACATAACTGAAAATCTCATGCCACAGCTATGCTACAAGTTAAAGGGGCAAAATCTCTTCTGTGGAGCCAGAACTATGGATCCTGTAGTTCGGTGTTTAGTTGATATTGCTTTGCTTGTCGCAGTAAGAGGCTTAAAAGTTTAAATCTTGTCATGTAATTCCTTTAAATTTATCACTGGGAATTCAGTATCTTTTCAAAAGTTATTAGTGTCTATGGGGATTGTAACAGTCTGAACCAACTGTCAATTAGAATATTTAAAATGTAATGTCAAATCAGATACAGAAAGCAAAATAAAGAACAGGAAACTATGATTAAGAAAGATACATGACAAAAGGATTTGTTAAAATTGTTTAAATCACTAACAACAATTAAAACATGATGGAGTAAGAGTCCACAGTTGAAAAAGTTCATTTTCAGGGTCAGGAAGGTGTTAGCAGTAATTAAGACTTACTACACTGTTTAAAAACATATTTGTTGCTGCCCAAACTTTTTCAAGTGAGGTTACTGTACATCTCTCAGATCAGTACAGAAACTTTACACTGTCACATGTATCTGATAACTTGCACAATGGAGAGGGATGACCAAAGTTCAGGTAACCAGGGTAGAGATGAAAAATGACACAGAAGTTTCTTGTGGGAGTGGTGTACAGGTTAGCTAATAATAAACCAACATGGTAGGACAGAGAAAATAATGGGAGCTTGTCAGAAAGGTGCAGTGATGATCATGGGACTTTAATCTACATAGAGACTAGAAAAATCAGATAGGCAGATGTTGGCTGGATGAGGAGTTCATAGAATATTTTTGGGATAGTTTCTTAGATCAGCACATTCTGGAACCAACTAGAGAGCAAGCTTTACTAGACCTGGTATTGTACAATGAGTTGGGATTAATTAATGACCTCATACCGACTAAGTAGCAGGTATCATAATATGACTGAGTTTTACATTCAGTTTGGGGAAGACAAAAGTGGGTCTACGATTAGTATTTTAAACTTACATAAAGGTAATTGTGAGGGCATGAAAGCAGAGCCAGCTAAATAGAACTGGCAAATTAGGTTAAGAATAGGTCCAAAGAGATGTAGTGACAGACATTTAAGGGGATATTTCTGAACACACAGAAGAAATACATTCCAATGAGAAAGAAAAACCCCAAGGGCATGACCCATACCCATGGTCATCTAAAAAAAGTTATAGTATCAAACATAACAAACAAAACACATGAGTAAAGATGAGGATAGATCAGAAGATTGGAATATAAAAACAGCAAAGAATGACTGAGAGATTGATAAAGTAGGAAAATTAGAGAATGAGAGAAAGATGGCTAGAAATATAAAGATGGATAGTAAGAGTTTCCATAGTTTTTTTTTAATGTTAGCAAAGTGAGTATTGGTCCTAGAGAAAATGATCTGGGAAAGTAATAAAGAAAAATGGGACGACAGATGAATTGAACAGGTATTACATCAGTCTTTATTATAGAGAATACAATTAATATCCCAGGAATAGCTGTAAATAGGGAAATGGTAGGAAAAAATTACAATAAGCGGGGAAATGATATTGAGCAAATGGTTGAAGATGTTTGCTGACAAATCCTGAGATCCATGGACTTATGATTTGATTTGATTTGATTTGATTTATTATTGTCACGTGTCAACATACAGCGTAAAGTATTGTTTCTTACGCACTATACAGACAAAACATAATGTTCATAGAGAAGGAAACAAGATAGTGCAGAATGTAGTGTTACTGTCATAGCTAGGGTGTAGAGAAAGACCAACTTAATTCAAGGTAAGTCCATTCAAAAGTCTGACATCAGTAAGGAAGAAGCTGGTCTTGTGTCAGTTGGTATGTGACCTCAGACCCAAGGTTGAATGCACTCAGATCCTGCATGAATCAGCTGGCAGGGGTATCCACAGATATCTTCAACCTCTCTTTACAACAATCTGAGATCCCTACCTGCTTCAAGAAGATTACCATCATCCTGATACCTAAGAAAACCAAGCTGCTTGGTTTTTTTTTTAGGTACTGGGATGATGGTCGCCTTCTTGAAGTAGGTGGGGATCTCAGATTGTTGCAAAGAGAGATTGAAGATGTCTGTGAATACCCCCACCAGCTGATCCACGCAGGATCTGAGTGCACGTCCGGGTACCTCATCCAGACCAGTTGCTTTCCATGTGTTGATCTTCAAGAAAGCTGCTCTGACATCTGCAATGGTGACCTCAGATACAGGTTCATCCAAGGCTTACAGGGTGGAGGACATGCTTTCGCTGACCTCTTACTCAAAACAGGCGTAGAATGCAATGAGCTCATCAGGGAGGGGTGCATTGGAGCTGGTGATTTACATGCCTTCATCTTGTAGCCTATTATTTCTTGCAGATCTTGCCATAGTCAGCAGGGGTCAGTGTGGCTAGCCTGGGATTCTAGCTTGGTCCTGTACTGTCTTTTGGCATCTTTGATGGATTTCTTTAGATCATAACTGGCTTTTTTGTATCGGTCAGTGTCACTTAATTTGAATGTCTCAGATCTGGATTTCAGCAAGCAGTGGATATTGCTGTTCATCCATGGTTTCCAAGTGGGGAACACATGGATTTACTTCTTTGACGCACAGTCTTCTACACACTTACAAATGAAGTCAGTTACTGTAGTAGCATACTCATTCAGGCTGGTTGCAGAGTTTTTAAATACTAACCAGTCCACTGATTCCGAGCAGCCCCATAGGAGATTATTTGATTCCTCAGACCAACATTGCATGACTTTCTTTGATGGATTCTCCCACTTCAGTTTTTGTTTGTCAGCTGGAAGTAGGAACACAGCCTTGTGGTCTGACTTGCCAAATTGTGGGCAAACGATAGAGCGGTAGGCATGTCTGATATTTGTGCAGCAGTGGTCTAGGATGTTTGGGCCTCCAGTGGAGCAGGAGACGTGTTGGTGGTAACTTGGTGGTATGCGCTTGAGCTTGGCCTGATTGAAGTCCTGGCCACGATGAACAAGACCTCGGAATGTTTCGTCTCAAGGCTATTCGTAATGGTATGTATTTCACCCAGCACAATCTCCATGTCCGCATGGGATGGGATGTAAACTGCCATCAGGATAACGTAGATGAACAGCCTCAGAAGGTAGTAGGGGCAGCATTTTAGCATCAGGTATTCTAGGTCTGGGGAGCAGAAAGTTCCAGTTTTGCTATGTCAAGGCACCACGAGGTGTTGATTGGGAAGCAGACCCACCTCCCTTAGCCTTGCCTGAGGATGCTGTGTGGTCCATTCGATGGACTGAGAAGGCCTCTGGTTGTAGGGCATTGTCCAGTGAAGCCTGAGTGAGCCGCATCTCCATGAAACAGAATACACAGCAGTCCCTCAAGACTTTATCTTCAGGTCTTAAAAGAAGTGATTATCGAGGTAGTTAATGTATTGGCTTTAATTTTCCAAAATTCCCTAGATTCTGGAAAGGTCCCATGAGATTGTAACTTCTGTATTCAAAAAGGGACAGGCCAGTTAACTTAACATCTGTCAGTGGAAAAATGTTAGAAGCTGTTACTAAAGAGCAGAGTACTTTGAAAATCAGGTACTCAGGCAGGGTCAACAAAATTTTGTGAAAGTGAAATCATGTTTAATCAATTTATTGGAGTTCTATGAAGAAGTCATATGCTGTGGATAAAGGGGAACCGGTAAATGTACTAAGATTTCCAAAAGGCATTTTATAAGTTGCCACACCAAAGGTTATTGTGAAAATGAAAGCTCATGGAGTAGGGGGTAATATATTGGCATGGATAGATGACTGGATAGCTAACAGGTAGGCAAGATGTAATGAGTGGTATGCCACAGGGATTAGCACTGGGGTCCCAATTTTTCACAATTCATATAAATGACTTGGATGAAATTACAGAAGGTATGATTGCTAAATTTATTAACACAAAGATAGGTATGAAAGTAAATTGTGAAAAGGACAATAAGAAGGCTACAAAGGGACACAGATAGAAATTCAACAAATGGAGTATAATGTGAGAAAATCTGAAACTGTCCAATTTGGCAAGAACATTCAAAGAACATTTGGCAAGATATTCATATTGTCTAAATGGTGAGTGACTGCAGAGCTTTGAGATGCAGGGGATGTCTGGGTGTCCTGGTGCATGAATCACAGAAGGTTAATACACAGATTCAACAAGTAATTAGGAAATCTAACAGAATGTTATCATTTATTGTGAGGGGAATTGAATATGAAAGTAGTGAGGTTATGCTTCATTTGTACAGGACATTGGTGAGGCCATGTCAGACCAACTCTTTATTTAACTTTCTTTATAAGGAACAATGTTAATGCATTGGGAATGATTCAGGGAAGGTTTATTAGACTAATACTTAGAATGGGCAGATTGCCCTATGAATAAAGGCTGGATAGTCTAGGTTTGCATCCACTGGAGTTTAGGAAAATAAGAGTTGACTTGATTGAAACATGCAAGATCCTGAGGAGTTTTGACAAGGTGGATGTGAAGAAGATGTTTCCCGTTGCAGGAGAATCTAGAACTAAAGGTCACTGTTTAAAAATATGGCAGCGCCCATTTAAGACAGGGAAGAGGAGAATTTTTTTTCCCTCATAGAGTCATGAATCTTTGGAACTCTCTTCCTCAAAAGGCAGTGGCAAAGAGCCTTTGTATACTTTTAAAGCAGAACTAGATATATTCTTGATTAATAAGGGAGTGTTAGATTATAGGAGGTAGGTTGGGATGTGGGGTTGAGGTTACAGTCAGACCAGTTACAATCTTATTGAATGTCAGAGGGTCTGAGTGACCTACTCCTGCTCCTAATTCACATGTTCAAAGCTGGGTCCCTCAATGAGATATAGGCCTATCTTCTGCATGAGCAACAGGGCTACATGTCCAGTAACTTTCTGATTTCTGTATTTAACTATGCTTGCCAGAAGTTGATAGCTGATTTCTGGGTACTGAAGAAGTTATATTGGACTTGAAATGTTAATCCCATCTTCACTCCAGAGTGCTGCATTTATCTAGCACTTCTTTATTTTTTTATTTCAGATTTTCAACATCTGCAGTATTTTTCTTTTATTTTGATATCTGATTTACCCGTGAATAGCTGTAGTAGAGATATATCCTCACCATTATGTCTACAGCAAGATCTGACCCAGTAGTTTTTACTCTCCCATTCTAAATTCTTGGATTCAGGTTATTTGAAGATATTTTTCTATTGAGTATGCATATTTAATTTTAAATACTTAATTTACAGCGGTTATGGTTCCATGGCTATATTCAAAAAATTACAATGATAACCAGAGCTTCTCCCACAGCTGAACTTGTCCACTTCATGTCATGTTGAATAAATTGATTAATAATCTGAGTCATTGCATTAGACTCTGCTACAGCAGTTTCATTTGAGTAGTGGTTTTGTTTTCATATAAAAAATAAGATTTAATACAAGTTTAATTTTAAAGCCAATTCTATTTAAAAATTTACATATCTCATTTAGAATTGTTTCTTAGTATCTTTATTAAAATACACCACTATTTAAAATATTAGATTTATTGCAAAAACTTTGAACTTTTATCCATAACACCTACATCTTGAAAATAGATAATCCAATTACAATCATCCCTGATATATTTGCAATCGGCCTGAGGCTGAGACATGGAGAAATAACAAGGCACGTGAGTTCATGAAATTGTTGAATGTGCTGACTTTCAGATAAGACATTAAACTGGTGTGCAGGTGGATGTAAAAGATCCCATGGCACTGTTTTGTTTTTTAAATAAAAATGTCCTATCGCATATTCTATTTAAAAATTCCAGCAATTTCATGTTAACCTAGTTTATGGAAGTCTTGGAAATGAATCTTGTTACTTGTAGCCAATGCTGATACACATAAATATTGCCATTAGCACCTGCCTTAGCCTTTACTCTGCCATTAACACTCCTTTTGTCTTCTTCTATAATATCTTTGTTAAAACACCCCCTAAGCTCCTAATTGATCCTCTATTTTGCTTCGCCCCTCTCTCCAACAGTATAGAGCCCATACCTCTCTTCAATTCTGAAGAAATCATAGAACCATAGAATACCTACAGTGCCAAAGGAGGCCATTCATTCCATCGAGCCTGCAACAACAATAATTCCCACTAGGACCTATCCCCATGGTCCCATATATTTACCCTGCAAGTCCCCACTAAGTGGCAATTTAGCATGGCCAGTCAATCTAACTTGCAACCTATGAAGTCATACAGACTTGAAAAAATGGGTGGTATTTCCCAGCCTCACTCATCCCGAAACCATAAAATCCTGCCCGAGGTCAGCGGATCTTTCAATAGTCTGCCCCTTGCCCATTTCAATTCACATGATGGGTGGGATGGTGAAATTCCAGCCACTGACCCGGTTTCTCCCTCCACAGACCTGGTCAGTTTTTCCAGCATTTTCTGATTCTATTTTAGATTTCCAGCATCTGCAGTAATTTGCTTTTGTATAAATATTGTCATCAGTTTTCTGTTCAGAGCATCAGTAGTAATCTATTCACTTTAGTGGATTCCTGTCATACTAGGATGGACAAGCCTGGACTGTAATAACGAATGTATGGTATGCAAATAAAATGGGGGAACTCTTCATGCTGATGGTTAGCACTGACTTTTTGCCTCTGAGGTCACGGTTCAAATCCAGTCCAAACTGATGGGATGAAAATCTCATCTCTACGCTGGGTGTAAAAGTTCTGGGCAGCCGAGGTCTTACAGGGATCACAGAATGTTTGGTGTGAGAAAAATGTCAGACAGGTGCAACAGGGAAGGATTGTTTTATGTCTGCCCTCAGGCTATCTGTAATCCCCCCACGTCCAGGTAATCCATCTCTCAGAACAGTGGAAGATTAAACAAAAATAACAAATTCACTCTAAAAATCCTCATAGTTGCTGTTTCCTAGGATATCAGCCTGGGTTTATCAAGATTAATATGAAGGAGCTAGTAGGCTAGTGGATAACTTTAAAAAACCACAGCCCTACTGCCACAATTTATAATTTAGATGTTCTACAAAGACAACCTCCTTATGGTGGAATACATTATGGTTCCATTTGGCTTACAGTAGAGAAAAACCATCTGTTGCTACCAATCTTAATTAAAATGTTACCATCTGTGGTTGTCAAGCAGATTAAGACAGAAAGGTGGGGTGGCTGCAGAAAGATATGAAACGACTAGACTAGGCAGTTTGGTCCCATATGGACTTAATTTACACCAGGAGGAGCTGGTATGTACAAACAGCTCAGGTAAACTGCATTGCAGAAATCAGGGCTGGAATTCTCCAATCTTGTACACCCCGTCACAGCAGCTAGCGGGAATGGAGAATTTGGCGCTCGGCCAAATTTCCATTCACTGCAGCTGGACCGGAGAATCACAGTGCAGGTGAGGTCGGAGAATTCCAACCCAGATTTGTGACTTTCAAGATAAGGAGTAACAGGCACCGGAAAAAGCCTGGGCAGACTTTTCCCATCCTGCCTGCCAGGAGAATCATTGCCGGCAGGACATAGACCATGCAAAGATCCTTTGACTTCGAGCAGGATTTTCCGACCTGGGGTAAGCGTGGCCAGAAAGTCGCGCCCCAGAGTGATTTCCATCGGGTGGAAAAGAGTTAACACATCAGAAGGATGATTAGGACTGTGATCATGAGAATTTTTATTGCAATTTAGTATCAGCGTTTGCATGAAAGGGATTCCAAATTATGGTCTTATGTGAACACTCGGCAAATTCTAGATGAACTCGGGTTGACATCCCAGGAAACAGCTGTCAAATTCAAGCATGGTACTTTCCATGCTGAATTTGATGTAAGTAAGCCTATAGACTTGACTACTTGTTAAACACTTCCCTGACTACTATAATAGATCAGACTGACACCTGTTTCTTTCTTCTTTCTCTCTGTCTCACACCTCGAATTACATCCAGGTCACTGCACTGAGCCCTCTAATAAAAGGCAGATTTTATTCACAGCTTCCTATCATTTCTGTATCAGTTCCATCCTCAACCTTCATGCACACAGTCAGCAGTATTAACCTATTGTGTCCCAATAGGGATAGCGTAAGCTCTTTGTTAAAAATGGAACCGGTGTAATTTCAATCAAAACTGGCACTGCCTGATCAGAAATATGCCAATATATAAAAATATAAGATGATAAACCAAGCATCTTTCAATTGATGGTCTGTTTTCTGCAACATCTGCTATAGTTCTCCACACCCCAAACAACTGTTTCAAAAAAGGAAGCATTTTTGTTCATGGTGGATTATTTATTGGATACCTTCTTGCCGATCATTGTACATAGGCATTAAGATTAATTATTGGCTGTTTCCTAAATTGCAGACAGTGTACGTTTCAATATATGTGTCATCTGCACTTGCCCTTTGTTCTTGTGGAACAGCAGATAGTTTAATAAGCTAATATTTACTGAGTGCAGATCTATTAGTGTAATTCACTGATCCTGATAGTGTTTGATTAAAAATGGGTGTTCTACATTCACGTGTCTCAAACTTCAAAGGATACTTAAGAGAAAGGTACACAGTAAACTGCATTGGGAGTTAAGGATATAAACAATGACATTTCAACGTTCAGTTGTATATTGAGGATGAAATAAAGAAAGTCTTATGCACTTATAGTGCTTTACATGTGCACTGAATGTATCAAATTACTTTACAGCTAATGAAGTACTTTTGAAATGTTGTCCTGTTGCACGGTAGAAATCCAACAAATTTTTACAACATAACCAACTCCCAACATGATAAAGAAGGATATTCTAATTCTGTGATGCTGATTGAGGAATAAATATTGGCCAGAGCACTGAGGATAACTCCTCTGCTCTTCATCAAAGTAGCACCACGGGATCATTTACATCCACCCAAGCAGCCTGATGTGGCCTCAGTTTACCATCTCATCAGAAAGACAGTGCCGTGTGTGAGGACAAGCTTCTGTTGTTTTTCTGACATTTGGAAAACAACAAAATTTACACGTATAATGGGGGTGATTTTGAGCCTGCATTAGCTGTCAGCGTAAACAATGACACAGACCCAAAATCCCACGAGAGTCGGGAAATGTGAATCTCTCTAGCGAGATTCCTTTCTCGATTTCTCACATCCCTCACCCATGATGTAACGAGGTTCCCACCATTCAATCAATTTTAATGACCTTAAATGTAATTATAAGGCTTCCCTGCAATGCATTCCCCCCTCACTGAGCATCATACATGTCGGTGAGGCTTACTACAGGTTTTTAAAAATGTGAAGCAGCCGAGGAAAACCTGCCAGGGGCAATAAGGTAAGCATAGTCTTTAAAGATGGCACCCCAATCTCTGTGAAGCAGGCAATGCCAGCTTTATCAGGCCTCGCCCTATCAGAGTGACAGCAAAAAACATGCCTCCAGATTTATTTTTCACACAGAGCACTGAAGTCTGTTTTAATAATTCGGATCCCGTTGATCAACATGATCTTTCAGATTCCATGGAGAAATTTTAATGTTTAAAATCCAAAATTTTAAAAGTTTAAGAATTTTTAAGTTTAAAATTTATTTATTTAAAAAACTTGGACACCAGTTTTCTCACCTTAGCCAGCACTCTGTGCACTGAGGGAAAGATTCTGCCCAATAAGTTTATTGCTTGTACTGAGTATTGCTCATTTACAATGTGGACAGTCTTGTAATTTATAACTTAAGTTAGGGGATCTGATAGAATTTTTATTCTTTCACCAGCTGCACATAAGGAGAATAATGATAATACTTTAAACAGGCCCATTACTTCAAAATTGAACAGGTTTTAAAAAAGACAACATGGACAAGTTGGGCCGAAGGGCCTGTTTCCATGCTGTAAACCTCTATGACACTAAAGACATTCTCTTTGTTTTATGGGGGACTCCAGTTGCATCTGTACAAGTAAATAAAAATGTCAAAACATATGAAAATATCTAGACTGGCAACTTCAAAATGTAACAGCTTACCTTAAATTACTTTAAACCAGTATCTGAATGAAATCCTTTGAATATGACAGCAGACACTGGGCTAAATTTCCTTGGAATTATGGATTGTTGGAAATGAGAATAAGTAAGGCATTCTTTACAGTTGAATGCACAAGAACATAAGAAACAAGGCTTGGGTGATTTATATAATCATTCGAACGGCAAAGTTTAAGTTATAACCTTATTTTCATTCCCTACTATCATTAATAATTTTCTAACATAGACTGTGACAAATAAAATGATGACGCATTAATGACAGTTCAAAGATAAGCTCAAATTACATTATCAAGGATGATGAGAGGCTATCGTTATGTTATCATCCCAGTACAAAGGGCTGGAATTTCCCATTTTGGCAATGCAATCACAGTAGCCATATATAGTTTTTGTTGTGCAGTTAATATATCATTTTCTGCAATCTCGCATAGCAATTTACTGTCAATAATAAGTTAAGCCACTCAACAGAACAAAGCAATGCAAATTTAATAGCTTAATGACAGAGTGTGAACCATTTGACTTTGTCAATGAGCATAGTTCATACTCCACTCATGGTCAATAAAGGAAATGAAAATGGCCTGTCAAACTATTTAAGTGAAGCCACATTTCAAAGAACAGAATTTCTTAATTAAGTTGTGAAAGGAACATGTAAATAATTTAATGTTTCTTGATGTAAATGGCAAATATGCCAAATATACATCAGGTCCCCAAATGACAGGATTTCCTGTTCTGATTGTCTCTACCCCCTGCCAATGATGTAATGCGGTTCCTGCCTTGAAAAATCGGGAATCCTTTTATCATATATTTACATCTAATTAGCAAGCTTTCACACTCTATCATCCTCCCACATCAGATAATCCCCTGTCAGAGTGGTCTTAACAAGCTGGGACCCGGTGAAGCGAATCCACCTGGGGAGCACATGTAATTACAGCCCTTGGAGGGAGGAGGTCATGCCCAGGCAGTATCCTGCTAGGGCCCTGGCACTTCCCAGGGTCAGTGTCAGGGGGCACTTCCAGGGAGGAGGAGCTTCTGTTGGGGTGCTCTGTGGGGGGGAGGGGAGCGCTTCCCTAAGTCCAAAGGGGTAGTCCTCTGAGTCTGTGGGAAAGGGAGGGTCTTCCTGTGTCCATGGGAGAATGGGAGTTCCATGTGTCAATGGGGAGGGGTTTCCTGTGACTGTGGGGGGAAGGATGCTCCCTCAGAGGAGGGAGGTCCATGTCCATGGAAGGATCTTTTGTTTATGTTTTTTTTCTCAGATCAAGAAGTCCTTCAAAGGAAAGCTGAGGTTGGTTGTGGGGCAAGCCCCTCAACATCACAGACTAAGGGTCAAAAAATATGACAGGAAAAGCCGGCAATGGAGCAGATGGTAGAACCATCACATCTCCTGTCTGAGTTAACAGTTAGTAAATGATAAAATTCCGCCCCACAATATTTCATCAGCACCCATAGTTGCCAATTTTAAACCAGGACAATATCTTTGTTTATACCCAGTTGTCAGTGACATTGAGGAACTCCTTAGTTTGGGAAGCAACTGTCATTTGGTGATCCAGGTGCCTGCAGTGTTGGGGATCACCCTGTCTGAGGAATATACAAGTGTCACTAAAATTCACAAGCACATAATGTGATCAGGGAAATATTCCAGTGTACCTGCTGCTTTTTTCATGCACTGACTTGTTAGAATCTGCGCCAACAAATTATAGCCCAAAAATCACCTTTTCCAGATTTCCCAGACATCTAAATATTTGCCCACACACTCATGTCCATTGGTAACAATAATCTGCTAACCTTACCTGCTTATATATTAATTGTCCTCTTTTAGAGGAGCTATCTCAAATTCTCAACAATGGGATTGGTGATCAGCAATATCTTCCTGTTTAATCTTCTTTTAAAATGTTATTACTTTCTCAGAGTTACAAACTTTATGCACAGAGTGGACAAGGGAAGCCCCTATCCCATCTCCTTGCTTTCTCCACAAAGCAATTCAAATTCAAATTGAATCCAATTCATGGTTCCCACAAAAGGGACATACAAGATGCATGCTGACAAGAGCAATCTTTACACCTGATCTGGACTTGATCCTATGCTTGATCGTCTTCAAGATTGCTTTAACTATGTCTACAGTATTTTAGCACTAATTGTCTCTTTTCCTCCAGAGAAGAATTTCCTTCCTAGTTAGGGTTACCAACTTATTTGTATCTTTACTTCATCCTGTATGAATGATGAGCACTCACTTTTGTGTTTGCTACTGAAATAATGGCTGTGCTTATTGCCAACACAAGTACAGAAGGTGAAAACTATGTCCCTATGACAACAACCAGAGGGCATGGATGTAAACTAATTGGCAAAAGAACCAGAGGCGAGATGTGGAGATCATTGTTTGTTATACTCAGTAAGTGGTGATCTGGACCACACCACCTGAAAGGATGGTGGAAACAGACTCGATAATAACTCATAAAGATGAATTGGGCGTATATTTGAAAGGACAAAAATGCAGTCCTTTGGGGAAAGAGCATGGGAGTGGGATTAATTGGACAGCTCTTTCAAAGAGCCATCTCAGGCACTGAAACAAATCCCTCTTTCTTGAGAACATTTGCATTTGTTCTCACAGTCTGTAACCAGCTTTAAGTAATATGATTAAACAAGTATCAAAAGACAGGACATTAGGTGATGTAAATGCTATTGTACCCCCATCTGTTCATTATGCCTAACAAAATTAAGAGAAGAAATAAGGTTTTAACAACTGGCAACAAATTAGCTACTCATGAAATGTTCAGCTAAGGTTTCCAAAAATTAAATAATAAAGCTTCTGCTATTGCAAGAAGTCCGCAAAATACACTGCAGCAACTCACCAAGGCATGTTCTCCACTACGCTTTCTGAAGTCGATGACTATTCTTCCTTTTGTTGACATTAAGGGAGAGATTATTATCGGCGCACCAGTTCACCAGATTCTCTATCTCTTTCCTGTACTCCGTCTCGTCATTGTTTGAGATCTGACCCACTACGATGGTGTCATCAGCAAACTTGATAGTCGAGTAGAAGAGGAATTTGGCCACACAGTCATATATGTGCAAGGGCTGAGGACACAGCCTTATGGGGCACCAGTGTTGAGGATGATCATGGAGGAGGTGTTATTGCTTATCCTTACTGATTGTGGTCTGTGGGTTAGGAAGCCTATGATCCAGTTGCAGAGAGAGAAGCTGAGCCCTAGATTATGGAGCCTGAAGATGAATCTCTTTGGAATAATGGTGTTAAAGGCTGAGCTGTAGTCAACAAATAGAAGTTTGACATAGGAGTCTTTATTAGCTAGGTGTTCCAGGGTTGAGTGTAGGGCCAGGGAGATCGTATCTGCTGTGGACTTGTTACGGCGATAGGTGAACTATAGTGGATCCAGGCAATCTGGGAGACTGGAATTGATTTGTGCTATGAGTAACCTTTCGAAGCACTTCATAATGACGGCTGTCAGAGCCAACAGATGATACTTATTAAGGCATGTTGCCTGACTTTTCTTTGAAGCAGATAGGGACCTCAGATTGGTATAAAGAGAGGTTAAAGATGTTGGTGAATACCCTTGCCAGTTGGTCCACGCAGGAACTGAATGCTCACCCAGGTACCCATCCAGGCCAATTGCTTTCTGTGGGTTGACCTTTGAGAAGGCTGCTCTGACGTCGGTGATGGTGACCTCAGATACAGGTTCATCGGAGGCTTCTGGGTTGGGGGGCATGCTCTTGCTCAAAATGAGCATAGAATGCATTGAGCTCATTGGGGAGGGGTGCATTTGTTCTGATGATTTTCCATGCCTTCATCATGAGTTAGTTACAAAGAGAATTCCCTGTACTCTGTTCCAGCAATATGGCTCATCCCCAACCTCTTGGTTCAAAGATGGACGAAAGAGCTGAACTCCAGAGGTGATCTGAGAGTGACTGTCCTTGATATCAAAGCAACATTTAACCAAGTATGGCATCAAGAAATCTGAGCAAAACTGGAGTCTATGGGAATCAGGTGAAAAGCTGTCCGTTGGTTCGAGTCATATGCTTGGTACAGAGATTAGCACTGCCTCATAGCGTCAGGAACCCAGGTTCAATTCTGGCCTCAGGTCATTGTCAGTGTTGAATTTGCATGTTCCCCCCATTTCTGCATAGGTTTCCTCTAGATGCTTCAGTTTCCTGCCACTGACCAAAGATGTATGAGTTAGGTTGACGGGCCATGATAAATTGCACCTTAGTGTCAGAGGATTAGCAGGGTAAATACGTGCAGTTACGGGAATAGGGCCTGAGTGGGATTATTGTCCATGAGGGCTTGATGGGACAAATGGCCTCCTTCTGCATTGTAAGGATTCTTTGGTACTTTTCACAAAGGAAGATAGTTATTGTGGTTGAAGGTCAATCATCCCAGCTTCCTGGCATCACTTCAGGAGTTCTTCAGGGAATGTCTTGGCCCAACTATCTTCAGTTGCTTCATCGGGACCTTTCTTCCATTAGAAATTCAGAAGTGGGGATGTTCACTGATCATTGCACAATGTTCAGCACCATTTGCAACTCCTGAGATACTGAAGCAGTCCATAACCTGGAAATACACATAACCTGGACAATAATATCCAGGCTTGGGCTGACAAGTAGCAAGTAACATTTGTGCCATGTGTGCCAGTTAATGACCATCTGCAACAAAGAAACTTTGACCATCATCTCTAGACATTCAATTGTATTGGCATCATGAATCCCCAACTATCCAGATCCTGGGGGTTGCCATTGACCAGAAACTTAAGTGGAATCGCCGTATAAATACTGTGACTACAAAAGCAGGTCAGAGACTAGGAATCCTGCAGCAAGTGACTCACCTCCTGACTCCCCAAAATCTGTCCACAAGACAAGGGATAAGTCAGGGGTCTGTGGAATAATCTTCACTTGCCTGGATAAGTACAGCTCCAACAACACTGAAGAAGCTTGATACCATCCAAGACAAAACAATCCATTTGATTGGCAGCCATCCACAAACATTCATTCCCTCCACTATTAACACACAGTAACAGCAGTGTGTATGATCTACAAGATGCACCATAGGAACTCAAGGCTTCTTTAGCAGCACCTTTCAAACCCATGACCAATTCCACCGCGAAGGACATGAGAAGCAGTCACATGGGAACACCTCCCCTGGAGGTTTGCCTCCAAGCCACTCATCATCCTGACTTGGAAATATATCGCCATTCCTTCACTGTCCTTGGATCAAAATCCTAGAACTCTCTCCCTATCTGTGAATGAACATAACACCACAATGACTGCAGTGGCTCTAGAAGGCAGCTCACCACACCCTTCTCGAGGGCATTTAGGAATGTGCAGTAAATGCTGGCGTAGCCGTCCATGAATGATAATAATAAAAAATCCTAAGAAACCAATCTGATATTTTTCATTCTTTACTCTCGTAACTTTTTTGTGTAATATCACAATTTACTGCTAATTATAACCAAATAAAATTAAGATACAGTAAATTCCCATTTGAAGTGTACCCTTTTAAAGTGTTATCACTTTAAAAAGGTTTCATTTTGAAGGACATTAATTTTTATGTCCAGGTTCCTTTTAAAGTGCAGTATTCTGCATTTTAGCAGGTTTAAACAGTGTGCCGACATCATTACATGCCCAAAGTGATGACATTATTAATTCCCTGACATGATTTATTCGTAACCCATTGAGGAACTCTGTGGTCTTTGTTTTATGGAGGAATTCTTTGCTGTACTATGCAGCAATGTGCAGTACTGTAGATGTTGTCTCCGCTATTTGTATGGTTTGTACCTGAGAAATTACTGTGGATTTCTGTTTTTAAAAGAATTCTTTGCTGTACAGGGATACTGCTCTGAACTGTACAGTACAGTGCCTGAGTTTAAGGAACTTGTTTTAATCTTGGTGTTTTAAAGAGTTTTGCAATGAGGAAGCCTGCAGGCAAAGCAACAATTTTAAAATCACTTCAGTATTCCAGACTGTATGGTACAGTGTGTCAATTTTTACATTGAATTTTCCAGGTGAAACCGGGAACCTAATTCTGGCTTTAAAATTAATTCATATGAGAAACCATGCATCACTTAAAGAGGTTTCACTTAAAGTGGCAATTTCCGGGAATACAGCCATCACATTAAGTGAGGACTTACTTGGAATTAAAACAAACATGGTAATTTGGATAGGAAATCAGTCAGAGACAAGAAACACAGTGGTTAATGATAGCATTTGGACTAGAGAAATGTAAATAATTGTATCCTCCGGGGTGAGTGAGGAACGGTGCTTTCTTCTGGACTTAGGTATTGGCGGCAGAATATAAAAATTTGTGGATGACACAAAATAGAAAATGTAATTAATCCTGAAGAGGATTGTATTTGGTTTTAGTGAGGTATTGACAGCTTAGTAGATTGGGCATCAGATGAAATTTAATGCAGAAGAATTAGGGGTGTTACATTTTGAGAAGAGAGAAAATCCGCACTAAATACGAAAACTTCCAAAGAATTCAAAGGCAAGAAGTTTAATGATTCAGAAACAACAAACGTTTAGAAGTGGAAGTAAATGCTGATATAGCTGAAATTTAAATGCAGAATATTCATTTTTACAAATATGGATATCGTGTATAGGAACACAGAAGTAATTCTAAATCTGTACAAATCATTGTTTCAGCCTCAGTCAAAAGATCTATCCAGTTTTGAATAAGCTTATTTTAGGAAAGGTGTCATGGCCATGGATAAAGTGCAGACGAGACTCACATGTGTGATTCCAGAGATCAGGAACTACAAAGACTTGCAACAGCCAAGAGAAGTAGAACTTTCACTCTGAGAATGAATTGGCGCCAGACTGAAGACATTTAAGTTCAATGTCAATCTTACATGTGCACTGGGCATATAGCAGGATCAGGTCCACCATATGCTTTATATCTATTTGGTTTTACTTTCCATTGACTTCAAAGGTGAGTATAATTAGACAGCTTTTACTATGGGTAGGTTAAATTAAAATCAGAGCCTTATAGGCAGAGTATCAATTCTGGGGTCAGGATGGTGATACTAGAATCACTGCTGGATCCTGACTGTGTTGACAATGAACATTGTTGCAGTTATGATGCAGAAGTAAGCTAATTAACCTAAAGTCACATTCATTGCCCAATGTGCAGAGGCTGATAAGACTAAGAGGCTGCACTTAGACAATAAACCCATGTCTTATTATATCCTTTCTGATCTACCATAATGGACAGTCTTCCTCAGTGGCCCCCTCTCATTAACCCCTGAAGGCCATAAGCTGAGGGATCTTTTAACCTGCCCCTCTTTCCCCAAAGAGTACCCTTGTCAACAGTGAGGAGCGATGTCAGATAACTCTTTAGACTCTGTGTAATTATTGCTGTTGATTGAGAGTCTTTTCTCAGCCTTCTCTCTTTGATCAAACCTCATGTTTCTGTCCTGTCACTTTGTACATCTTCCCACAATGATCGCGCCTCCTCCCTTCTATTGTGGTTTGTATTCTGCATGAAGTTGGTGATTCCAGATAAAAATTCAAGACTGCTCATTAATGAGCTGACAACTTTTTTATGCAGCTTGACTGACTACTCAGTGACCTAGGCAAGTTGGTTCTTCCAGCCCTTGGTGAAGCTTGGTAAGGCGGCACAGTGGTTAGCACTGCTGCCTCACAGTGCCAGAGAATTGGGTTCAATTCTGGCCTTGGATGACTGTGTGGAGTTTGCATGTTCTCCCTGTGTATGTGTGGGGTTCCTCCAGGTGCTCTGGTTTCCTCCTACTATCTAAAGATGAGCAAGTTAGGTGGGTTGGCCATGCTAAATTGCCCCTCAATGTCCAAAGATGTGGGACTCGGAGGATAAGCAGGGTAAACATGTGGGGATTAGGACCTGGGTGAAATGCTCTGTTGGAGAGTTGGTGCAGACTTGATGGGCCTAATTGCCGCCTTCTGCACTGTAGGGATTCTATGAGCCTTTTAAACTTGAAGTGCATTGGTTCCATATTGAAAAACCAGCACATTGATACAAGGGAAGAGCTCACACGCCCACTCATTTCCTAATTTCCCCCCCCCACCCACTACCCATGCCCCATACACACACCCCCACCCACCCCCATCCTCCCTGCTTCCTCCAATCCCACAGTGAATTGACGGCGAAGGTAATTATGAATTAGGAAATATCAGAACGTTGTGGGTGATAGGTGGCACTTAGAGTATGGCCTGTTTATTTAAGGATTCCAATTCAAACAATTTCAAACATCCAAGCCAAGGCTGATTTGTGCCAAGAACCCTTGATCTATCTGGGAAGACAGTATTTAGACACATTAATCATAACTGTCCTTCTAAATTTGTCGAAAGATGAGGAATGACATTGTAAAAAAATGAGCATCTTTTACTGATGGACATTAATGTTGTTATTTCCATGGTTCTTTACACTGGGATTACACGTCAAGTACTGTGCATAACACTTCAATTACTTCACAAGAACAATCAACGAATAGAGGCACACATAACCTCAGGCTATTTTATCCATGACAGGACTGGATCTACATATAACATTTAAAAACATTTGTAAATTTAAAAATTTCAATGATGAACAACATTGTGAAATATACTAACATGGTGTTTATGCAAAAAAATTACGACTAATAAATATTTTGGAGAGGTCGATGAGAAATGTTTTAATCTGTAGCAAAAGCAGTGTTTCTCTTAAGGATAGTGCTACAACATTTTTCTTCCTACTTGGAGTCTGATCTTGTTTCCCAGGCAACGCAGATATCACAGGATCAATAACGTGTCTGTCATAAAAACAGAGACGGGCTGGAGATAAAACTGGCTAAGCTCTCCTCACCACATCACTATATCGTAGCAAAACAATTTATTTCTACTCAAGTAAGTTTTATATTCAGATTGGAAAGAGTTGTTTTTACTCTTAGGTAAGTAACATTCAAGATTTTTTGAGTCTAATTTAGTGAAATGCTTCCAAGCAAAATATCAGAGACAGTTGAAGATATATTATCCTGATATTGTGTTGACATATTCACTTTGGAAAAGTATCCCTCAGTACCAGTGTGGCATTTTGAATCTTCAGACCGTTTCCCTCTGATTTTGTTTTGCATTTAAATTTTACTTCCTGGAATTTAAAGTAAGACTTTGCTCACAACTTCTCGCTTTGATCTTTTCAAGAAAGACTGCCCAGTTATATTGAATCGTGCCGAAGAAACATGTTTTGCTCATTTGCCAAATACGGGAGACAATTCTTATCGATGTGCTTTATTATAGTACGAATGTGTTGTCGTGGAACCTTAGTATCATGTCCTGTGTCCGAAAATGAAGCACAGCTCTGTGAGCTAAACTCCTTCCTCATAAGACAGGCTATGCCACTTTAAGGGCTGCAAGTAATTCCTGGTACCTCCACAAGGTTGTGAATGACGAGGCACCACAACGCTGCTGAAAAGCATGTTTACCAGTTTGGCTTAAAGTCAAAATGCTTCTCAACCATTGTAACCATCACAGCTAAAACAGTTCAATCCATTCCTAATGCAAATTGTCCACTCGTTCATCTTAACCCATCAGTGGTACATTGTATTTATGTAAAAGCTCCAAATATAAATCCTAACTCTGTACATTATTAAATTCCATTTAAATGTGTCTGTCCATTTTGCTCAGTTTTCACTGATGTTGTATAAAGTTGTGCTGATTAAAAAGGTGATGCATTTGCTTCTCAAGATATCAAGAGAACATCAAAAGATAAAGGACTTCATTAGGTCCTTTGGCTAAGATGCAAATGAGATCAAGCCTCGGAGAAGGTGCAATGCCTGCTCCAATCAACTTGTATCATGTAGATCAAGCCCAAGACAGGAAGTGGTAAGCCTGTCTTGTCAGCTTGGATCTGGAATGTCTCACTTGTGGACACTTTGAATTGGACTTAGTTTGGATTGAATTGGATATTAAAAAAATGTAGAAAAGGGAGATAATTTCTGGCCTTTTGGCTAAGGTCGAGCTTCAGCTCAAGCCGAAGATGAGGTGCAATGACTTATCTTATCAGTTTGGATCTTGTTTGTCTCTCATGTGGGGACCATGAGTCAGATTCAATTTGAATTTGGTTTTTGGAGCAAGCAAGGAATGGACTTGAGTTTGCCTGATCCACTCTGAGCATTGGCTTTGTAACTTTAATTTTTTTTACTCCATTCTTAAAAAGGGGATGTTCATTCAGAATTAAGGCTAGGGATGTTTGAAGTTACTGATATTGTGGATTTTTATCCACCTCTGTAATTATCATTACAAGTCTTAGATTAGTTGTCCTGAGTCAGGATTGATAGAAACTGATGGAAGCAAGGCTGTCTGTAAACTTTGAACATTTAATTAACTATGTACATGTGAAGCTGAGCACAAGGTTTCACATAAAGCTATCTCTCAGCATTTCCTGTTGTCTTGTGATCCTACATCACTGATCTCTTTACACACTTAAATGTAACTCTTTATACTACATTTCCTCAAGTTGCTGACCTGATTAAATGCATTATTTACATTTTCTGATATCTCCTTCTGGCACTGCCTTCATCCCAGGTACACAGCGATAAGGTCTGTGAAATTCCCCAATCTCCCATCTTTATTTTGGGTGTTGAATGGAATTCAAGTTCTCTCTGTTCTTTCTCGAACTTGGTCGAGGAGAATGTGAATCATCAGAGACTATCAGTTCTCTGTTCAGGCTGCTTTTCTATTGTTTGGGTAGTTGATCCACTCCATTGATTTTTTTCTTCCTGTAGATACGAATGCACTTCTGTTACTTCTCACTATTTAATTTTCAGTATCCATAAGATAACATTGTGTATCTTGTCCAAAACTTGGCCTTTGCAATTTTGGTCATGACTCCATACTGATCCCCTGGCATCCCCTGGTTATCGTTTCTGGCTTGCTTTGCATGATATAGATCTTCCTTTTCTCTTACTTTCTCTATATTTGCTCCTTCGAGACGTGGCATAAGCGTGTTGGAAGAACAGGAAGTTGACTCCCTGACAGGAAGTCATCTTCCCATTAAAAGTTCAGCTGGAGGAATAGAATCCCTACAGGACAGAAGGAGGCCATTCGGCTCAACAAGTCTGTGCCGACCACGTTACCACTGAAGCCCTTCTCCAACAATCCCAAACATTTACCCTGCCAAACCCCCTGACACTAGGGTTAATTGAGCACGGCCAGTTAACCTAACCTGCACATCTTTGGACTGTGGGAGGAAACCGGAGCCCCTGGAGGAAACCAATGCAGATACGGGGAGAATGTGCAAACTCCATACACACAGTGATCCAAGGCTGGAACTGAACCCGGGTCCCTGATGCTAACTACTGTACCACTGTTCCACCCTTATTGCCATAGTGCTGCATTCTGAGGTGGTGTGTTTACATACTTAATATTAACCCTTTGCATTACATAGCCGACTGCCCATTTCTTACCTGAACAACAGAGGAACATTTGGTGAGCACGTTAGGCAACCGATCTGCCCAGTTTACTTTGCAGGCAGGTACTTAAATGGGATCCCGGCACCCCTGCCAAAAACAGTTAGACCACACATGTCACATATTTGTTCGAGATGTACAGGCATTCTGACACCTAGCCAAGGGTCCTAGAGGCTTTGCTGAAGGTTTAGGAACTGCAGAAGGCTGTTTGACAGGAAAGGGTGAATAACAGCATGCAAATGGATGGGAGCTAGTGGAAAGAATAGCACAGCAGATGGCTCACCAGTAGGCAAGCTTGCATTGAAACTCTGGTAAAGAGGACAAATGAGCAAATTTTACAGACATGGCCTTTAAAAGAAAGATTTTTCAAATACATCAGAATTGTTTGAGGTATTAGATTGTCTACTTAAGAGCTGCCACATTAGGACGAATGTTTTTGGCCCAGGGGTGATGGGTTTGGAGGTGGGCAGAACGTGTCATGAAGGAACATGAATCGTTTCCGCCACTGACCAAACTTTCCAGAGGTGGTCGAGCTACAGGGTTGAGAGCGCACGTAGCTGTGGTGAACAAGCAGCCATCTGGGCCACCCACATCAAGGACCCAAACAAAATATCAGCAAATAAGATGTAGAACAGAGCCATAACAGATTCCTAGAGCCTTGTGAAGCAGATTTACATTGGCCTCACAGTGTCTCTAAGTAGCACATTGTTTCCATGGACCCTGTTTAGTGGTCAGCACAAGCCTTCGCATGCTGAATTATATCGAACTGTTGGTGCAAGATTGACAACTGCCTGAAGATAGGAACAGGTATATTATGGTTAATATTTTCTTCATTGGTCACCCAGAAGAGATAGTCACCCAGGGGCCACTTACACAGTCTGGGGAAACTTTCCACTGAGACTGAATTTTGCACTGAGAGCAGAGTCCCTGACTCACAGCATAAAAGCTGATGACAAATCCACCTTGCCCCACAGCCATTTAGCAATACCAGGCCATTAATTGGCAAGAGGCCAAACTTCTATCCCCCTCGGCAAGGATATTCCATCTCAGAAATCTGCCACCCAATCAGATGGCTGACAGCATCATCAGTAAAGATGGCCAGATAGTCCGGGAAAGGGACACACAGCGATAGCCAGATAGTCCGGGAAGGGGACACACAGAGATGGCCAGATAGTCCAGGAAGGGGACACACTGCGATGGCCAGATAGTCCGGGAAGGGGACACACAGAGATGGCCAGATAGTCCGGGAAGGGGACACACAGAGATGGCCAGATAGTCCAGGAAGGGGACACACTGCGATGGCCAGATAGTCCAGGAAGGGGACACACTGCGATGGCCAGATAGTCCGGGAAGGGGACACACAGAGATGGCCAGATAGTCCGGGAAGGGGACACACAGAGATGGCCAGATAGTCCAGGAAGGGGACACACTGCGATGGCCAGATAGTCCGGGAAGGGGACACACTGCGATGGCCAGATAGTCCAGGAAGGGGACACACTGCGATGGCCAGATAGTCCGGGAAGGGGACACACAGAGATGGCCAGATAGTCCAGGAAGGGGACACACAGAGATGGCCAGATAGTCCGGGAAGGGGACACACTGCGATAGCCAGATAGTCCGGGAAGGGGACACACAGCGATAGCCAGATAGTCCGGGAAGGGGACACACAGCGATAGCCAGATAGTCCGGGAAGGGGACACACAGAGATGGCCAGATAGTCCGGGAAAGGGACACACAGAGATGGAGCGAAACTTAAAGGTATGTCTGGGGACTTGCAAAGGCATATTGGTAGGCAGAAGTGACCATAATGTTCAGTGTAAGTGGGAGGGAATATCCAGGGGCAGAATTAGCTTTGGGATCTCCAATTGGCACAGGATGGTAGAAAATGAAGCACACCACCTTTTCCCAGCCATTAGTCCACTAGTATGACCTCACTGAGGGTAAAAATCCCAGCAGTGGAAAGAGAAGGTTCTTAAATGGCCATTAACTGACGTCAGGACTTGAGGACTTCAATTCTCAATTGGCCACTTGTCGAGTGGGTTCCCCAACTCTGATAAATCACAGTGGGAATCGGTATGGGCAGTGGACATGGCACCAAGGTTTTTATCTCCACACACCCAAATTCCCTGGGTGGCATGGTAGCACAGTAGTTAACACTGCTGCTTCACAGCTCCAGGGACCTGGGTTCGATTCCCGGCTTGGGTCACTGTCTGTGTGGAGTTTGCACATTCTCCTCGTGTCTGCGTGGGTTTCCTCCAGGTGCTCCGGTTTCCTCCCACAGTCCAAAGATGTGTGGGTTAGGTCGATTGGCCGTGCTAAAATTGCCCCTTAGTGTCCTGAGATGTGTAGGTTAGAGGGACTAGTGGGTAAATGTGTAGAGATATGGGGGTAGGGATATGGGTGGGAATGTGGTTGGTGCGGACTCAATGGGCCGAATGGCCTCTTTCTGCACTGTAGGGTTTCTGTGATTATGCCCCCGAATGGCCGTAAAATTCCAATCCTGGTATTTATTGATTGTAGGCGAATGTGCTTTGCTGTAAATTTCTCTTACGCAGCTGTTAATTTAGCCGTATTAGCATTTTATTTTGTCACAAATGAAATAAATTATATATCTTAAAAATAGAAAAAAATTGATCAATTTTATTAATCAATTTCTGTTTTTTCGTAAATTGACCCAGATAATGACATCAGTGACTATTTGAAGCAAAACATGCATACTATTATGGAAATAAAAATTGGTGGTTGCTAAGTAACTATTGCTAGGCAAATAGGTTGTTAGCTGAGTGCTTAAGCATCCTTTTATTGAACAGGCCTTTCCAGTTCTAGAAATTTCTATAAATCCAATGGCCACAGATTTATTTGACTCTAACAAAAATGACCCTGCACAAAAAAATGGTCTGGGAAACTATTTTGAATTAGATGTTAAACTGCAAATTTCAATTTCAAAACTGTATTAATTTATGTTATAAATTAAGCAGCAACTAATTAAATCTAATAAATGAGTGTATGTTAAAGTCCTCATGTATTTCTTAGAATTTGAGACTTAAGTTCACACAAGCAGTTCACCACATGGCACATAACTGATCCAAGGGATAGATGTCAGTCAGTCATAGAACATCTGAGAGACTGTGACCCAGGCTTCCATTGCATGTTTCTGACCAGATGATTAGGCAACTACATTGACGGAGCCGTAAGCATAGCCATTACTTTAACTTAATCCAGCTGGTGAGAATGAAGTGAGTTCAGGTCAGATGGTCATTTTACACTAAGTCAGATTTTACTGACCACAATGTTCAGAAATACCATGCAGCGCACAGAATTCACAATGAGCTTTTTTTTATATATTTTTTTAATTCGTTCATGGGATGTGAGTGTTGCAGGCAAAGCCAACATTTATTGCCCCCCTCTGAGGACATTTAAGAGTCAACCACATTGCTGTGGCTCTGGAGTCACATATAGGCCAGGCACGGTAAGGATGGCAGATTTCCTTCCTTAAAGGACATTGGTGATCCAGATGGGTTTTTTTACAACAATCATCAATGATTTCATGGTCACCTTTGAATTCCATATTTTTATTGGCTCCAAATTTCAACATCTGCCATGTTGGGATTTGAACCCGGGTCCCCAGACCATTACGCTGGAACTCTGGATCACCAGTATAGCAACAATACCACTATGTCACTACCTCTCTGTAGCTAATACATTGTGTCATTGAGTGGTAGGACAGGGGCCTGAATTTTTTGTCCGTCGGGCACAGATAATCACCAGGCTTAGAAGCAGATGCAAAACACACATCTGATCACAAGACACCCCAGAACATGATTTTACACAGGCTGGCCAATGAAAGGACAACCAGCGTGAAAATATGGCTGGGAAAGGCTCAGTGTTTTTGAGGAGGGTGGGGAAATGGTGGGCACTGAGTAAAGGGAGGGTGTGGGCTGACGTTTCTGATGTGTTCCAACAGGGGGACAGCCACTGCAGAGCTGTCTCAGGGACCTGCTGGCCTGTAAAGAATAAATTACAATGGAAAATCTATGCAACACATGTCTTGGCAGCACATCCAAACACAAACCTCAGTCCCAGATACCATTTTAAATTTTATTGACAGTTCATCCCAACCTGGATTAAGCTAAAACATAAAAACCGTTTGGCCAAATGGCTCACCATAAAAGCAGACAGGCTGATTAATAGTATGTGTTCACAAAAAAAGGGGCCTTTAATATAAATCTCCAGATCAGTCTTGGGTTGCCTGAGATAGTCTCTCTTTTTGTACAACAGGAATAAAGCTTTGAACTGATTCCCAAATCTCCTCTGATGATGATTCAATTGTTCCACAGTAATTTGGCATAGTTGGCAACATGTCAGTGACCTAATAATGGCAGAGACACCTCATGGAGAAAACTCTCCAAAGATGTAAACCTTCAGCAGTGTGGTCTCTCAGAACAATGGGGATTGTTTATCCTCGCATTTCCCCCTGCTTCCCCAAAATGTTGAACAAGTACTTGACAGTGGGCCTCCTCAGCTTCCGCCCCCCCCCCCCAAAACCGCACCCCCCCCCCCCCCCCCCACCACCACCACCACCACCACCACCACCACCCTGGCACAATTTCCCATCAACTGATAACTTTTATTGCCTTTTGCTTCTTGCTCATTAGGGAGTTCCATATATGTTCAGTTGTGATTTTTGGCTGAAATGTCATTCATGGAAACAGGAAATCAGGCGCAATTGACACATAACATTTAACTGTTTCTCCTCCTTCTGGGCAGTTTAATTTCGCTTTCCAGGCCAAGGGTGTAACAACTGCATATAAATGTTTATTTTCCTCCAAACAAGAAGTCTCATGATATTTTTCAAACATCCATGTGAATTAGCTTTTGCGGTAATGTCAACAACATCTAGAAGAAGTGGACATCCTGTCCTGATTAGAAAACTGCTTGCTTCAGGAGCCCTAGTTTAATTGTACGTCGCTGATGTGTCAGCCACACAGATTTGTCAGCCAAACCTCCCTAATTAAGGCTAGTGCCAGGAATACTTCTGAAGGAAATGTTGAGGGATTATGGCAGCCATGTACTCCTAGATATGAGGAAGTATGTTTCGTCTGAGTTCATTTCTCATTTGAAGGGAGGTTTAGTAAAATGCTTTCATTTATCAACATTTGACCAAACACAAGAAATGCAATTTTAGTGTCATACAAAGCAATTCATTTCCTATCGTTGACGTGGCTAAACATTTGTAGAATCCCTACAATGAAGAAGGAGGCTATTCAGCCCATAGAGTCCACATCGACTCTCCGACTGAGTATCTTATTCAGGCCCTATTCCTGTAAACCCACACATTTACTCCGCAATTCCCCTTAACGTGGACAACTCAGAATACTAAGGGGCAATTTACCATGGCTAATCCACCTAACCTGCACATTTTTGGAGTGTGGAAGGAAACTGGATCACCCGGAGGAAACCCACACAGATACAGGGAAAGCGTGCAAACTCCAAAGCTACAGTGACCCGAGGTCAAAATCAAACCTGGGTCCCCGGCGTTGTGATGCAGCAATGCTAACCACTGTGCCACCGTGCCACCCAAACCACTGTGCCACCGTGCTGCCATGAAATTTCACAATTAATGCTACATTAATAGCAGTCAGGCATTTGTCATATTTATATACGGTAGTAGCTTGAACATACAATATCAAAACTTAACACATGGTCTGATAGTCAAATATTTTTAATTTTGTACACTGTGACAGGACACAGAAAATTTACAAAAATTAGTTTGCAATATAATTGTCTTAATTTGCAAATAAAAACATTCACTTTGGCACTGTAGGTTTACTGTGTAAAGATTACTGAAGTTATCAGAACGCAGCACCTGTCCCACTTTTTATTAACTTGTAATTAGGTCAATTATCATTTTTTCACTCAAAAACATCACTTTTATTTATACTGATGGTCAGGTATGGGGTGGAGGAAACTTGTACTTCAAAGACCCATTGAACAGCAAATTGCCCCATAGTGCCAAGGGGACTAGCTGGGGTAAATATATGGGTTATAGGGATAGGGCCTGGGTGGGATTGTAATCAGTGCAATCCTGATGGGCTGAATGGCCTCCTTCTGCATTGTATGATTCTGTGAACTTCCATAAGAATGTAGGATTGCAGCCCTCCTGATCTCAGCAGGAGAAATGCAGAGTACTTACTGAAGCTCCAGTCCCTCAAAGCACAAACTTTGGATCAGGTGGTCACAGACTCATAGAGTTCCACAACAACCTGTAAATATTTGATTTAGTGCCACAGAATTTCCTGATTAATGCTACGCTATTAGCAGTCAGGCACTTCTAATGTTTATATATAGTACAGTAACTTGGTCATAATGGGCGCGATCTTATTGGTTATTCATGCCCTGTGGCCGCTGCAAGCAAGGACAGAGAATTTGGCACTCAGCCAACTCTTCATTCACTACAACAGAACCACAAAACCCTGTTGGCATGAAAGGCTGTAAGATTCTGCCCAATATCTAGATTTAAAAACACTGCCAAAACTTCACTCATGATCTGGTATTCAAATATTTTTAACTCTGTACACTGCAACACCTTCTCTCCATCTCACCCTCCCACCTCCCCCAACCTGCCCTCCTTCCCTCCCCAACCTATCCTCCCTCCCAATCCCCCTCCCCATCCTCAATCTGCCTTCCATAGCCCCTTCTCCCCATCCTCAACCTGCCCTTTCCAACACCCTCTCCTCATCCGCCAGCCTACCCTTCCTCCCCCCAGCCCACCTGCCCCCCAACGCACCCTCCCTCCATCAATCCACAGCCCCTCTCCAGCCCCCGCCCCCAAACCTCCTCCCCATCCTTGATCTACCCTCTCCAAGCCCCATTCCCATTCTCAACCTGTTCTCCCCCACCCCCTTCCCCTCCCCCACAGCATGTTTTCTAGTGCAGAGGCAACTCAACACTGGCCATGGGATCTTTGGTCTGCCAATGTCTATGCTGTTTTGCATGGTTCAACCATCCAGCCATTGGAGAACCCGCCACAGGGGAGCACATTCAGTGGAAGCAGAAGATACGGCAGGCAGGAAGGGCGGAAAACCCCATCCAAGGAGTGAGACAAACAACTACACAATACTGGAGCATAATGTCAGGGCTTGCAAGATAAGGGGCCTCTACTTATGTGAACAATGCCAAAGACATATACTCACGGGAAACAATAATTGAGTCTGAGACAATTATTCACACATGATTGAGGTAACAAGGTTCATAGTATGCGTATGTGACTAACTGTATAGAAAAGGTGACTTCAATGTAAATTTTCAAAGTCAGGCTTGAATTGCCTAAGGCAGTCTCTCCCTTCGTACAACAGGAATAAAGCTTTGAAACCTGTCTCTTCCGGGGGGTGGGGGGTGATTAAATTGTCCCACAGCAGATTGAATAAGAACAATACAACTCAACCTCAGACAGTCAAAAAGTTAAATTGTATGAAAGGATCATTGATAAAATAATTAAATTTCAGATAATTGAAGGTTTTGGTGTTTCCACATGATCGCGAATACATTGCAACACACACAACACAATTTCTGTCCCAGGACAGATTGGGATTTACTAAAGGGAGGTTCGCTGCATCCAATCTCTAGAAATTTGAATATATTTAATAAAGTCAGCTTGATAGTCATAAAGTAAGTTTCACCTTCTTATTGCTGCAGTATCACCTGCCAGTTGTCAGGAAATAATAGCCAGTTTTTCTTCATTTTATATTTAAAGCTATTTGTCGAATAAACAAATAGTCATTTGATTGTACAAAATCTGCCAAACAACTTTTTCTCAGCCGTGAACAAATAATTGAATTTGAGACTTTGAAATAGTGAGTTCATTTGGTAAGGAGGAATAAGGTACAGGCACTGGGAGACAGCCACATTCCTTCTGTCCCTTAGTGACATGACTGGGGATTGAATGGCCTTTACAACCAGTGGCATCGAGAGCAAGTTCAAAAATCAGCCTGTGCCTTCAAACCTGAGGATTCACCCTGTTCATTGCAAAGGTCAGTGGAGAACTCTCTATTGGTGTGCTCTGGAAAATGATAGTCACCATAACAATGTTGACACTGTCAGGAGATGTGATGCAGAGGTGGCCGCCTTTATTAGAAGCTGTGAGCTGACACCGAGATGTGTTCATGGTCAGAGAGAGCATTATTGCAACTGGTCTTGTGCTTAGGCACATATAGTGAAGACAGCCATCTCATTCACGGAGACAATTACAGCAAACTCACCAAGGCTGGTGAGGATACCAAACTCCATTGTGTTGTGTTAGGAGTATGGTTCCTAACACATTTTGCAGACACTTCAGTAAAGAGTTTCACACATCTCCCTTGCATAACACAAAGATAGAGTAACTGCGCAACACATGAATGTAAGGCTCACAAAGAGAGGCAATCACTGAGTGGGAGCATGGCTCACTCTCACAATAAGAAGGCACAAAGATGGATATGCACAATTTCTTTAATGGAGATAATAACACCAGAAATCTGGCGGCTGGAGATGTGTGGAGGCCGTGGCGCCCAGTGGGAAGCCCGTGAAATGACCTCTGCTTGAGTTTTGCTGTGAGTGCAGAAGGCTCGGAGAGCCCTGCCCCCGCCCGCCCCCCACCATCACTTTGCCCCAGTGCTCCCATATCTTTATCCAAGAAGATTATGATCTGCATTACAAGAAAAATGAAGAATTTTGAATTTCTTACTGGTTGTGAATTTACAACCCACACTTTTCTGTTTACAAATGTGATTGTTGCAAGGAAAGATTACAACATATAAAGACACTATGAAGCAAATCATGATGAGAGCCACGATTATTACAGGAAAGTCATGAGAAAATAATTTTTCTGATTTTGTAGTCTTTTGAAAAGTAGCAATCAATGTTTATCAATGTTGCCATGTAATGGTGTCACTGAAGCATTTGATTGTTTAAATCATAGCCATCTCTGTGAAACCTGTTTCTGAAAGAGAATGTCTAAAGATCTGTACTACTAAAAGCTGCAGAAGTAGACTCTTCTCAAAACCTCTGGAAGTTATGTCAATTTTCAGCCTAAGTGGTTGAGGTTCTTTGGCGCCAAGTGACCAAATTCGTTTTAACAATGCGGTCAAATTCTTACGAATCTTCACACCGATTCAATAAACCATCCATCAGAAGCCCTTCCTTCTCATTAATCTGATCAATCTCCAACAGAAGACCAGGGTTTCTTGCATTTACCCTTATTTTGAACGGTCCTATATTTATACCTGAAATACGAGGTGCAGCATACCTTTTTGAGCACAATTGAAGAAGCTTCTGGGTTTTGCTTAAAAAGTGACATTTGAAATGCCAATTAACAAGTAGGAGTCAGAGGAAATTTTGACTAAGGTACTGTTCGAACACTCAGTAATTTTAACATAACTCTATGTCCAGTGGGCTTCTTTTAGATTCATTTTTAAAATAAGTTTTCATTTACTTCCTCTTAGAATCACCAGATTGCTTTCAATATCCATTAGAACGGATATTGAGACAAATTGAATTTCTTGCCTTTGGAGACATGATTGCTTTATTCTGCTGATAAGGGATTGCTTGCAGGCTCCATCATGACTAGTGTACTTGCTTTACATTGACAAGAATATTTCTATTGGCAAAAGTAACTGCAAGTTAAGATTTATCTTTATATTAACTGTGTGCTTTCTGTGTTCAGTTGCGTTCATTGGAGAATAAGTGGCTTGGTGGTCTAGAACCTGAATGTTGTTGAAAACAGAAGCATGTTGCTGGACTTTTCATTTTGCACTCTCAGGATAAACAAAAGAATGCAAACTCTCAATAATGACAACAATTTATACAAAAGGAGAAAATGATCATTGGCAAGTAGTTTCTGATTGGATGAAGCATTTCTGGGGAGAAAGCATAGGGAACCATCCCCTTCCAATGCATCAGGGTGATTCAAAAAAAGGCTACTAGTCCAGTGACAATATTTCTACACACCTCCCCTGCACTGAGGACAACATCTGGCTAGTGGAAAATACTATTCATGATGCTACTGCATGAAATGCCTTCCTTAACAATTTGTTAAGATTTTTGAGATACTTTGCATTACTAGGGTAATTCAAGGTCCATAAGTGGGGGCTTTTGACCCACTTGTAAGTCTGTGCAATACACAGTGAATGATCTGATCAGGATAACCATTGTCCTGCAGGATTGCTTGTGCTCTATTTCTGTATCGAGCCTATAGGGTGAACAAATGGCTAGGACTTTATTGACAAGATTGCTGGGAAAGTCAATCTTATAGAGTCTGGAATAATAGAAATCCCAATACCAATATTGAATGATGAATGTAGGCTTGCATTAGACAGAAATGGAGAATCCATTAATGGATTTCTCGACTGGCATGTCAAGTAAAAGGAACAACATCTAACTGCTCCATCTCAAAAGTAAAGTTGAGCATGGAATTGGGTACATTAGAGTGTGCAAGGGAATCATTGTACGTGGCAACAGATTCAAATATTGCAAACATGTTACCCATGTGTTGGGAATATGCACGAGGTAGGAGGTTAGGGCTCATTCGATCATAAATGCATTTCTTGTGGACACCAACATAAATGTTAGTGAGGGCTTGACTTAGAGAGGATCCTATAACTATACTACCTATTTGAGCATACATAGTGTCATTAAAACTGAACTCAACTGTGCAAGTAGTTCATAAGTTTAATGAATACAGATTCACAAAATGGCAGTGCATCTAGGTTGGCTTGATACGGTGACACAGCACAAAAGTTGATGGCTGCCTTCAGTGCCATGTTCACAAATAACAGTTTTAAACGAGCATATAGACAAGGCTTTGCTATCAATATGTAGGTCACATATAGTCTTGGTGAAAGTATTCTTCACTGCTTATGTGGAAAACTTACTGTTCACTCAATCATTTGGCCAATTTGTGCTGCACAGAACTGGTCACTGATAAAATAAAGCATGATGCCCTTTTGTACCTCCTTAGGCAGCCCATATATGTAGAGGAGTAGTGAGTCATAATACTGATTCTGATCACGTATAGTGTAAGGCAGCTCGTTATCTGCCTAACAACTGACTTTGCAGCTAGTTCATGAGCAAGGCTCTGCAATCATGCTTGCTGCAGATCCAATAGATGTAAATTTGTAACCATCATTAAGAGTATCATACATTTGCCAAACTAATCATACTTGTTTCCTGTGGTCCCTTTGTCAAGTTTGCAGATATGTTTATCTCAATTGAGCCTGTCAACTCACAATGCTGCCAGGCATTAATGCTACATGTGAAAATCAGACAAATCATTATGTATTCCAAAATGTATGCATACACCAGTTATTGGGTGCACTTTTACTGATGCAGTGTCTTTTTGGATAGTGGTCTCTTGTGGGATATCTAAGAATAGAGGAGGTCAAGCTCAACTAAAATCTCTTCCTATTTGACGTGGAGATAGGACTACCAAAGTTGCAGCCAGGACAAACTCTTTCTTTTCAGAAAGTACATGACCGGATGAATTCACTACATGTTTGGGAGTATCATTAATTGTGCTGCCAAAACCAAAAGCAGAACGACTGTGATTCCCTGATTGGGCAATGCTTGCTTAACTAGCTCAATGTGCTATTAATTACACTTACAAAGAATTTAAGGTAATTTGTTGAACTTATAAGATTTACTCCTCATTTATGTCTGTTGGAAGTGATATACATTTATGCACCGGGCCCCATTCCCTGCAAAGAAAATGAATGTGTTCACACCTCATGTCTTTTGAGAGTTAGTTCCCTATTGCTTTCTCCATGATCTTGCCAACAAATCAGCAAGCTTTTCTTCTATAGTATAAACTGTTGTGATTGTTTGAAGTGTTCCATTCCTGATGACTGCAAGACAAAAAATGTCAGCTTTGGAAAATCTTCAGTTCAGTTCTACAAATTACATGACACAACATTTAATATGACTTTTGTCCTTTTGTGGTTCTTATGTCTTATGGCTTAAATAGTCAGTCGTGGTGATGACATTAATGCAACTATTTCCAATAATAACACAATGAAGTTCCATGTAACAATGCCTATTTGATTCTGTACACTGGCATGACACTTGAGAATATTGTGACCATATTGTCTAAAGAATGGGCATTATTTCAAATGCAAATAATTTTTGAATTAGCGTTTTTACAGTCAACAATGATCTTCCTTTCATTGTGTATTTGGTTACATTGGAGTCCTGCCTTTGTATTTGCTTTCCTAGTCCAGAACTTCCAAATACTTTCAGTAAAGCCAAACACTTCTATCATATTTATCTTTTTTGTTGCATTGATTGTTTTTATTTCAGTTTATAGAATCAGTAATTTAGCTGATACTTTATACAGTTAACTCCAGGACAAGGCAATATCCTTTGTTGCTTTTTCAATTACAATTGACAAAGCACTAATGGGTGGTACAGTGGTTAGCACTGCTGCCTCACAGCGCTAGGGACCTAGGTTCAATTCCAGCCTTGGGGGACTGTGTGGAGTTTGCTTGTTCTCCTTGTATCTGCATGGGGTTGCTCCGGGTGCTCCGGTTTCCTCTCACACTCCAAAGATATGCTGGTTCGGTGGATTGGACAGGGTAAATTGTTGCTTAGTGTCAGGGGATTAACTGCATAAATATTCCTTTGAACAAAAATCTCCTGTTGTGTTCAGCCTTCCAATATCACTTGGTTACTGGAATGGGAGGATGGGTATAGCAAGTAATCTTTCTGCTCTGGGCCTTTGCAAAGTACAACTTTCACAAAGTGATAACAAAATGACATTTTGATTTTTTAGACATTCATTTTTCATGTCATTTGCCAAGGTCTCAATGGACGATCATTATCAGGGCTGGATATTTACAGCTTTATGTCTAGTGCCTTAAGATAATTTAAACTAATTACAGATATATCAAAATAACCTGAAGCCTGGCAAAAGGCCAAGCTGTCCTCCATAAAAATATCATCTGGACTGTTGTTATGGACTAAAATAATTGTTAGTGACTTTCTCTTGTATTATAAATTTTGGTTTATGTTTAAATGCCAATCTCAAGAAGCTTGACCTATGTGGAGATTCATCTGTGACCTTTTCATAGCAGGGAGTGATGTAACAAGCTGTGTGTGTTATGGTAGATTATTTATTGTAGCTATGAGAAATATTAATAGTTCTGGTAAAAGCAGGTTAGTTGTTCCAGTTACAGAAACAGTGCAGACTGCTACTTTGATTCTTAAAATCTCTTTTTTACCATTTGGAAACCTGTGACAGATGACAGCAGTTTTCAAAATTTTCTTCAACATTCTCCTGAAGACTCCAGGCTTGCAGTTCCAAAGGACACACTTAAAAGATAACAATGCTAGCATTAATATACAGCCGCAGCAAGTGCAAGCTAGTGAGTCACCAGTTGCAACAAAATACAGAAATGGATTGACAGGAAGAAATCAGGTCATGTTTCAAACATGCAATGATCCCTGAAGAAGCTGCTGGGTTGTATGTGGGTTGTAAGGGTCTAGTAAACAGAAGGGTTTATTCAATAATCTTAGCAGCTCTTACATGTGGCATGTCTGCCAGTGTTTGGGAGGATTCCTGTGTTACCAACATGTCACTTCCTCTGTCCATGTCATCCCGATTTGCATGTGACCACCCGGTCTACAATCCCTGAGCAGATCTGACTTTGAAAACCTGTGATGCAAGACACTATCAGGATTGAAGAATGAAAGAGAGACAGTGGGGTAAACCCAGCAGTCGTAATTAGGTCATGCCTAGCTGGGCATTAATAACTTGCAGATTGTTGGAGGGGAAAGAAGCTAAGCTTAAGGATAAGAAGTTAAGGGGTTCTATGTAGGAATTAGTAGCAGATGGTGTGATGAGCCTGCTGCTGAAACCTTCAGCTATGCTTTTGTTACCTCTAAATATAACAATTGTAAATTCCCTTTCAGACAGCCTTTCATATTCTTCTGTCCTTAAGCTTGACATCATCCTGATTTGTGTCCTGACGTGTGCTGAGTCCCAAGTACTCATCATCCCTTCTGCTCGCTGGCCCACGCTGATTTCTGACTAAGCGACATTATTAATGCAAAGTTCTCATCCTTTTTTTCAAATCCCCCAGTGACCTCTCCCTCCCTGCTTCTATAACCTCACATTGCAAAATATCTGTGTTTCTCTGATTCTAATCTCTTCAACATCAATGATTTTAATTCTTCCACCATTGCTACCAAAGCCTGAAGCTGTGGAATTGCTTGCCTATATGTCTCCACTTCAATAATTTCCTTTTCTCCTCCAAGACACTCATTGTTACTGTTGCTGTGAAGTGCCTTACCTTTCATTACACTAAAGATGCTAAATAAATGCCTGTTGTTGTTGATTTTTACAGTGACCATTCGTCACTACCATAAATGTCAATTACAAATGATATTGGAAGGTTGACCACAACAGGAGGCTTTTGTTCAAAGGAGCCTAATAGTGGGAAGTAGGGTGGGTGACATACTTTCTCTGATTAAATGAAGTTGCATGTATCCTGCCCAATTTTGTTAAATTATTTCATGAGACATGGGCATCACTGGTTAGGCCAGCATTTATCATCCATCGTTAATTGCCCTTGAGAAGGTGTTGGTGAACTACCTTCTCGAACAGCTGCAGTCCTTTTGCTGAAGATACACCTGGTAGGGAGAGAATTCAAGGATATTGATTCAGCAATAATGAAGAAATAGCAGTATTGTTCCAAGTCAGGATGGTATGTGCCTTGGAGAGGAATTTGCAGGTGTTCCCAAGGAGGTTTTGAGATGAATGGGATCAAAGGTTATAGGAAAAAAGTAGGTTTAGACTATTGAGTTGGATGATCATCTATGATTGTAGTGAATGGCGGAGCAAGATCCAACAGCCAAATGGCCTCCTCCTGCTCCTATCTTTTATGTTTCTGTGTTTAGAAAAAGGCTTGTTGAGTGCATCATGTAGATGGTACAGATTGCTGCCACTGTGCGTAGGTGGTGGAGGGAGTGAGGGTTTAAGGTGATGGATGGGATGCCAATGAAGAGGGCTGCTTTATCCAGCATAGTGTTATACTTCTTGAGTGTTGTTGGAGCTGCACTCATCCAAGGGGAATTTTGAAAATGACCTCATCTTTCACGTACATTTCTAAATATGAGCTTGTACACATTTGGGTGCTGGACCTGCCCACCTTGAAATGGGAGTGGGTGAGTGGGGAATAATACAACACATCCCTAGATTAGTGTCCACACACATCCACCTCTGGTGCACCAAAAAAATTGGCAGGAACCAAAGTCAAGCACAGCAATTCTTTATGTTAGGATGACCATGGTCAATAACAGATGAAGGGTCTGTCCATTGGTATCTTACAACTACATCAATATGAGTATTTGTATAGCCAATTGTTTTGACAGATCAGTTCATAAAGCAGTTAAAAAAACTCTTCCTCACCTACAATCGCCATTAAGCAGACTTCACGCAGTTTACTGTTTTGTCCGGAAAAGCTATAATTATAGCAAACACAAGTTAACGTAAAGATATGGATGCGTCAATCTTGATCAACAATTGAACTTATCGCTGAACTTGCAAAATTAATATTTTGGGATATACTTTGCTGTTTCTTTAATATATAAAGAGAACATCTTTTGTTAACTCAAAGTAAAGGGATACCTCATGTTTTGCATTACAAGTGATGATGTTGCAGGAAACTAATTCAAAAGCCATTCATGCCTTTATTTATGAACAGCTATGTTGTTACTTTAAATCTTTGGGAATTTCTAATGCTCTATCAATATTTTATATCATAGATAAACTTCAAATGACTAAAATCATATTTTCAAGGCTGGCCTATCCCACTATTATTGAAAGAAAAAGAAGGTAATTATAATGTCTTAACTATGTGAGGGCTTGTGAGTTTTAACAGAAAAAGAAAATACTTAGTTTGCACCTGTAGATCTAAACAAACACAAATCAGCTTTACTGAAGAGCTGCTCTCCGCACTACATCAAGTATAAAACTGAAAATAGAACTGCAGCCTGAACACACACCCTATTGACATCATCGTCAAATCATGTGATCAGTTCTTAAAGCAATCATGCAACTATTTTAATTATATAACACTAATTAATTACTAACTAATTAAGGTGTTCATCTCTATACAAATTCCACCAAATGGCACAAAATGGTTCATGATGTTCTGGAATGCACTGCCTGGGAGGGTGATGGATGCAGGATGTCTCACATCTTTTAAAAAGTACCTGGATGAGTACTTGGCATGCAATAACATTCAAGACTATGGGCCAAGTGCTGGCAAGTGGGATTAAGTGGGCAGGTTATGCATCAGTGGGCTGAAGGACCTCTTCTGTACTGTAGTATTCTGTGATTCTATGATGTTCTGATTGTCCACTGAGCATCCTGTTGATGTCATCAAAACCCAGGCGCAATATTTACTTGGAGAATGAGGAGGAAATGACAAAGTTTCCTGTCAAGCCAACCCACCACAAAAAGGACTGGAACCAGGGAGACATGAAAAGGCAAGTTTTAAAACATTTTTGAATGTATTTGTACAATGTAAACTTACAGCATCTCTTCCTGTCCAGATTAATTGGAAAGACAGCCACAATATAAAAGAGGCCTGGAAAGTTAAAAACTTCAGGCCTTTTATTTGATGAGATGGATGAGTTTTGAACTAACAACAAGAACAACCCATTCGAAAGTGACCCCCAAACAATATCTGGGCCGGTAATAGGAAGCTGTTGTAGTAAAAGATTGGAAAAACTCAAGTCTGTAAGTTGTAGTAATGGAATTTTTTATTCACAAGCTTTATTTGTTCCTACAGATGTCTGCCTGATACAAAGGCTGCATAACATATTTATATATTTTCCTTATCACACTTGCACTATAAAACCCTAATAAGCAGAATTGTACAGGCTTCAGCTGTCTCTTTCATCTAAATGATAGCTTAAGTCCAGACTTCTTACCACATTTTTGCTTACTTATCCTATGGAGATCATTAAGTTTGTGATTGTTGCTTTCCCACACCATCATGTCAAGAAAGGACTCTCTTTTGTTGAATTTGGTCATTGCCTGACACTTGTGTGGTGTGAATGTTACTTGCTACTTATCAGCCCAAGCCTGAATGTTGCCCAGGTCTTGCTACATATAGACCTGGACTGCTTCAGTCTCTGAGGAGTTGCGAATTGTGCTGAACATGGTGTAATCATCAGCGAACATCCCTACTTCTGACCTAATGATGGAAGAAAGGCGATTGATGAAGCAGCCGAAGGTGGTTGGACTTAGGATATTACCATGAGAAACTCCTGCAGTGAAATTGTAGGATTGAACTGATTCAAATCTAACAATCACAGCATTTGTGCAAGTTACAACTCCAACCAGTGGGGCGATTTCCCCTTATTATCGTTGATTCCAGTATTACTCGAGCTCATTAATGCCACACTCAGTCAAATTCTGCCGTCATGCTAAGGGCAGTCACTCTCACCTCACCTCTTGAGTTCAGTTCTTTAGTCCATGTTTGGACTAAGACTAATGAGATCAGGAGCTAAGTGGCCCTGGAGGAACCCAAAGTGACATGTTCTTGTCAGGTTATATTCAACTGGTGGGCTGGGAATGAAGTAGGGAACCCCCAGGATTGAGGCAACAAACCAACTGGGGAAATCAGAAGTCATTTTATACTCTTTCCAATAATGCAATATTTCTTTCCCGTCAGCGAACAGATTATATGTTGCATCAATAGCTCTGCATGTTAGAAAAGATGAATTACAGCAAGAACCGGTGGCACCGTGGCATAATGGTTAGCACTGCTGCCTAACAGCGCCAGGTTCAATTCCAGCTTTGGGTCACGGTTTGTGTGGAGTTTGCACGCTCTTCCCATGTCTGTATGGGTGCCCTGGTTTCCTCCCATAGTCCAAAGATGTGTGGGTTAGGTTAACTGGACATGCTAAATTGACACTCGTGTCAGGGACTTAGCAGGGTAAAAATGTGGGGTCACTGGAATATGGTCTGGGTGGGATTGTGACCAATGCAGACTTGATGGACCAAATGGCTTCCTTCTGCACTGTAGGGATTCTATGGAAGCCATTGAGGCCCAACACTGAAAGACAATGTAATATGGTAAATGGACTCAGCCATATGGTTAAGTATGAAGCAAAACACAATTATTTTCCTTGATGGTGGGTTTATTCACAGAATGTAGCCTTTGCATATATGATCCGAGCCCTGAGTAAACCTATGTATCATTAACATAATAACCAAACAGATTCCTCTTTTCTTTAAACAAAAAACTTTATAACGTGCTTAAACATACAAAGCAAAGAAAGGAAATAGATTTTCTGCAATTCTTCGCATGCATCATAACACTCCATCCCTATTCTATGAATCCAATAATTTATGGAAAAGAGATTTCTTTGTAAAACAGTCTGTTAATTAGTGACTTCCACTGACCAAGTTAATTTTAGAAATCTCTTTTCTTTCCAAAATCCTCAACCTATTCTCAGTGACACTTTTTGTTGAATGAACATTATCCTAAGAAAAAGATTATCCACATAAAATCCATCAGCAAACTTTTCTCAGAATGCATCTTGTGTAGGATTTCCTTCAGAATATTAGATAGATACAATACTGTCTGTCCATTCTACTAGTGCCAGTGCTTGTTTCTTTACTTCCCAGCCAAGGGACAATACTTCCCATTATTCGCCTGCAAGAATATGATAAACTCAGCCATACTCGAATATTCAGTTCAAAATGCGTCATATCTTTTAGAGTCACTCAAAGATGGAAACTTGAGTGCACATTTCCCCCAATTTAGTTGTTTAAAGGTGTTATTTGGCTTATGAACCTTTTCAACTAGATTGCACTTCATCATTGCACTCGGTTCCAAAACGTCATAATTGACATCAGGTCCTGTCAGAGTGTAGCTTGTTTAACTGCCCAAAACTTCTTAACAGGTTTGTTTCTTCCTTGGATGCGAGATGATCTTTCTGTGAGGAACTGGCCTGATTAGCCAGGATTAAATTAACACTTTCTAAACATGATTGTTGATTTAAAGTTATTCCCAACCCAGTTTGATTAATGTCTAACTTTGTATTATTAAAAGCCACTAAAGCCTGACTTCCAATCGTATATTCCTATTTCATCATATCTATAACAAATTGCTCAAATTATACATAGTCTCACCACAGAAAATCATCAATGTGCATCATGAAAATGCCTGTGAATTTCTCTTTGTGATACTAATAGAACATTGCTGGGTCTGCATTTGGCTGAATACAACCGACTTTCAACAAGACAGCCCTAACTGAGAAATACCACACTTGCAACGTGTCATTTAATCCATAAACACATTTGTTAAATTTGTACAGCTTCCCTTCTACATCACCCTCTTCATTAGATAGTTTCAAAAACATTTCTCTCTGAAAATTCTCACCCTGCCAAAGTGCGCCTTTTCTCGATTTACATTCCCGAGAATTTGTGGCTCAGAGAAATAAGAACATTTCCAAGATCCTTTTTGCTCCAGTGGGGGAGTCAACTCTAACATCTTCATCAAGTCTCTCTTTAAAACTCCAAGCCATGAGTCTGACTTTAGCCCTATGTCCATCAGGATGTATTTTTTTCCTTACATATCAACCTCTGTGATGAGGCCAGCTGTCCCATGTTAAGCCCTTTAGAGTGTACCCCAAATTATTTCCAATAATCCAAGTCATTTTGTTTCACAGAGTTCGCTTAGCGTTACCTCCTAAGGCTTCTACCTCTAGTGGCATTCCAAGTTTGTTCTATAGAATGCTGAACGCAACTTGACTGAGAGACAAGACAGTGATTGGTGTTGAAACAGCTATGCTCCAAGGAAAATATCACTTCGCTGACTATTCAGTCAATTTCACAATGTTTACTTGCACAGGATAAAAATATTCCACGGTGTTTGCTTTTTCTGCTATTGATACTTTAAGGGATATGGATGATTGAAACTCTCTTTTTTGAGCTGTAGTGAAAGGACTTCTTTGAAGGAGTGGAAATTTAGGAAATAACAGCTTTTTAAATACCTTTTTACAACATTTCACTTTGTACTATAGGATAGATAGGTTCTATACCAATTGTATAGTGGGTGAATGGGCATGGCAATGTCATAGCTTAGCTTGGATAGTGGAGCATAGGTTGGCAAAGGGAGAATGAGATGGCATGGATGGGGCATGCAGAGTGGGTGTGAGGGATTAGGCTGGAGTGTCCTGCTGCTTTTATTATAACTGGGTTGAAGTCCCAGAGCACCAAGGTGGCCCTTTAAACAGGTTGCCTCAGCACCTGGCAGCTTTTGTGACTGATTCTGCACTCTTTCCAAGGCTGCAGGCTCATACTTATTAGCATGCAGTTCTCCTCGGAATGAAAACCCTGGCGGGAATCTAATGGCTGTTCATGCTGGCAGGATTCTCTGGTTCAATTGCAGTGAATGGAGATTAGGCTGGGCTCCAAATTCTCTGTCCCCATTGCAACAGGTGGGGGGTGTGAACAGCCCGTAAGATCGCACCCCCTGTCTTTCCTGGCACTTCTTCCCGAGGTGGACATATCAAGCCAGGAAACCTCCCAACACCTGCTACCCACCTTGAGGATGCAAATCCAGCCTTATCTTTGTCAGGGTGTTCGGGTTAATGCTGCCTTTTCATTTACCATCAACTGAAAAAATCCAGATAAATCCCTCTGAGGCATGGATATCTGAAGATTGTACATTGCCTACATGCACACTGCTATACTCACCTGGTTTCCATTCTTTCCCCCAACAGTTCTCAAAGTGCCTTTTGGTACTCACAAGCTACAATGTCAAAGCAGTCACAGTGACTGCCACCCTGAATATTACACAGTGGTTAACACTGCTGCATCACAGTGCCGGGTTCAATTCCCAGCTTGGGTCACTGTCTGTGTGGAGTTTACACCTTCTCCCTGTGTCTGTGTGGGTTTCCTCCGGGTGCTCCAGTTTCCTCCCACAGTCTGAAAGATGCGCTGGTTAGGTGCATTGAGCCAAACAGGTGCTGGAGTGTGGCAACTCGGGGAATTTCACAGTAACTTCCTTGCAGTGTTAATGAAAGCCTTACTTGTAACTAAAAAATTAACTTTAACATTGAGGACAATTTTAACTGTTCCTGCCAGACAGAAAACAGGGAGCATTGAGTTGGCTTCACATTTCCCACCTTCCCTTTCCATCCCTTCTCACTGACTTTATTGACTTGGAATATGAGAGAGGAAAGGGTGAATTTGCCTGTCAATACAAACTGGGCACGGTAAGTAATTCCTGTACCAGAACAGATAGCTGCCTGAAGCACACTCGCTAATTGGCTTCAGGACTCATTTAAATGAGGGCAGTGAGATCAAGCACCTGCTACTCATCCCCAGGCAGCCCCCCCACTAACATGAATTTAAATGTTAAACTATATCATCAGCAGCAGCCCTCATGTAGGCTCTGGACGGGGAGATGATCAGGAGCTGGGGGAGGGGAACAATCCAGACAGGAGCTAATTAGGGAAACAGCAGCAGGAGTAACCCAGTCAACACCTCCAGCCTCCTCCACCATTCAGTTGGATTGTGGCTGATCTGTAACATAACTCCATTGATCCTCCTTCCTTTCGTATACCTTGCCTAACAAAAAGCTATCAATCTCAGATCTGAATTGAGGAAAAAAGTTTCATATTTCCACTTCCTCTTCTATGACGAAATGCTTCCTGAATGGTTTAGTTCTAATTTTAAAGTCATGGCCAACAGTTCAGAGCACCAGACAAAATACTTTCCCTCTATCTGCCCTTAATAATTCCTCTAATCATCTTAAAAGTATCAGTTAGAAGACCCCTTAGTCTTCAATATTCAATGAATTAGGCACTTAGTCCATGTAACCTGACTTTGTAATTTAACCCTTTTAACCCTAATATCATACCTGTGAATCTGTGTTACATCCCCTCCAAGTTCAATATATCCTTCCAGAGTGTATTGCCCTGAAACAAACACAATCCTTTAAATGAGGTCTCACTGGAGCTTTGTACAAATGGAGCCTAAGTTGTACCTTTTTGTATTCAGCCGCCCTGGACACAAAGGCAGTGTTTTTAAAATATATTTTGGATGTGTCCACTAGCTGTTTTTGATGTCTGCACATGTACCCTTACATCTCCCTGCTCTCCTCCATAGGACTTAACTTCTCCATTCATTTCAGAGTTTCAAAACTCAGGTTGTCATTTTAGAGGGGACACTGAGCCAGCAATGGGATTAAAGAGGCTTTGTCCACCTGTAGGTTTGGCATTATTTGGGCTTCTAAAATCGTTACTCCCCTCACTCCTTCCCCCAACCTCCCCTGCTAGTTTTTTTTAATGTGGGAAGCTGTGTCGGAATGCCTGATGTTAATAAAGTCCACGTCTCAAATTTCCAGCCTCCCCACCCTCACCTCATGTATGGCCAATTGACCAGAGTACTTTGTCGGTCCTTCACCCAAAAGTTAAAATCAACCCGACTGTATAAATGTAAGGTGATACTGTTCTACCCATTTTAAAAGCACAGATCCCATTCCTTTAAGGGAGATGAGCAGCAATTTAAGAATTCAAAACAGAAAATGCTGGAAATACTCAGCTGGTCAAGCAGTATTTGTGGGAAACACAGTTAACAATTAAGGCTGGTAGCTGTTTTTCAGAACTGTGTCTACCACTTTAAGAGTTAATTGTGGTAGAAATTCTGCCCCCGATCCTGCCATACTTTTAATAGTGTAGATCTTTCACCCAGCAGCAATCACCTTCAGACTAACGTTCTGCTCAAACTTTTGTGCCATTCAAAGCTGCTCCACATTTCTTGCTGCATCTTCTGAGCCCAGCTTCTCAAGAAATTATTTTTTATTATTAAATTTTATTTCTTTATTAAAGCTACAGAGCCAATGCGCAGAGTGGTCAGGGCGAGCCCTTAAGCTATCTCCAAAAACCAATTCAAATTCAGATTGAATCCAATTCATTGTCCCCACAAGACCAATTCACAAGATCCAAGTTGACAGGAAAAATTATTGCACCTGATCTTGGGCTTAATCCTACTACATTTGATCTGAGCCAAAAGACTGACAGGAATGCAGAGCAGAGCGCCCCTCCAAGAATTTAATCGCAGGAACTGTAGTATCTTGGCATTTGGGAGGGAGGATAGCACGTCAACTTCTTATAACACTAGCCACTGTAACTGAATGAGTGAATAAATGAATGTTGGAGAATGAGTCCATGGATGTGTGAGTGAATGGGTAGGGTAGAATGATGGATATGTGGCTGAGATAGGTAGGCAACTAGATAGAGTTGGTGAGGTAAATTGGCAGATGGATCAAATAGAAGGTGGGTAGGATGACAGTTTAATGAAATGGTAGGTGGCTAGAGTGGCAAGTAGGGTGGCAAATGAGTGTGGAAGGTAGATAGGTGATGTATATAGGTGGGTGAGGTGGGTAGATGGGTCGGGTCAAGGTTAGTCAGGATGGGGTTAGCCAGGTTGAGTCTTGCTGCAACTGTACAGGGCACTGGTGAGGCTGCAGCTGGAGTACTGTGTGCAGTTTTGGTCGCCGCACTTGCGCAAGGATATTTTGGCCTTGGAGGGAGTGCAGAGGAGGTTCACTAGGCTGATACCGGAGTTGAGGAGGTTGAGCTATGAGGAGAGGCTGAATAGACTGGGCTTGTACTCGTTAGAGTTTAGAAGGATGAGGGGGGATCTTATTGAGACGTATAAGATGATGAAAGGGATGGATAGGGTAGAGGTGGAGAGGTTCTTCCCGCTCAGAAAGGACAGCAGGACTAGAGGGCACAGCCTCAAGATAAGGGGGGGGCAGTTTAGAACAGAGTTGAGGAGGAACTTCTTCACTCAAAGGGTGGTGAATCTCTGGAATTCTCTGCCCGTTGAAGTGGTAGAGGCTACCTCGCTAAATATATTTAAGACGCGGGTAGATAGGTTTTTGGTAGGCAAGGGGATTAAGGGTTATGGGGAGAAAGTGGGAAAGTGGAACTGAGCCACTTCAGATCAGCCATGATCTTATTGAATGGCAGGGCAGGCTCGAGGGGCTAGATGGTCTACTCCTGCTCCTATTTCTTATGTTCTTATGTCAGGGGGTAGATGGGTGGTGGGATGTAGTCAGACTTTTTACTGGTGGGATGTAGTCAGGTAGGATTGGGATACAGTCAAGTGATTTGGGGAATAATCAAATCAGATAAGAGGTAGTCAAGGGGTAGTCTGCGGTTTGAGGTGTAGTCAGGGTGTCTTTGTGAGAAATGAGGGGTCAGCTGTATAGTTAATGAGGAATCAGACTAAGTTTTAATTTATCTTTTCATGGTAACTGTCCAGGTAAGTATCATAGAATTGTTCAAAGTTGCCAACCGTAACATTTGGAAAGAGTTCTGGGGACAGGGAATTGGTCATCAGAGGTTCAAACTTCTCAGCTGATCTCATGGACGTCAGTGTGTTAGGACTTACGTAGGATCTCCTCTCCACCTTGGGTTCAACATCCAGTCTCTGATCTGGAGACTGGAAGATTTGTGCCAATGTGTCACATGGTTCCATGAAGAATCTTAGCGATCTCACACACACACACACACACACACACACACACACACACACACACACACACACACACACACGTATGTTCTGGGTAGGTTTACATATGGTTTGCTGTTTTTTCCTACCTTTAAAAAAAGCCACTCCTGTCAATTTCTGCACTGCAATAGTTTCTGCATCACCAGCCTTTAGAGATAGCAGCATTGAGCTTCTATGACAACTGCTTCAACCCACTGCAGCTGTCACAGGGAGCAGCAAGTTCAGTCTGCTATGTTGAGCAGACAAGAGAGCAAGGGAATGCTGGCTGCAAGGAAAAGCTCCTGTCATCAGCTGGAGAGATGGTAAAATACAAAATTGAAAGAAACATCCACTGTTGGCAGGGCCGCTCTCATTATAATTCAAACCCAGTATTTTGTTCTGAAAGCAGGTAATAACATTGGAATGGCAAAAGTCTACAGACATTGCCTAGAGCAGACAGACTTTATTTCCATCATGTGAACTTATCTGTTACTAGTTCACATGACAATTATTAAAGGAGATGATGCTTATCTGATCTGCAATTGAAAAAAATGAGCCAAACTGCTGACACTTACACATACTGACATTCAACAGCCCGGTCTTTAATTAAGATAATTAAAATTACATCAAATTTTCCCTATATGATATCATTAGATGGCTTTAGTAGAATCAGGATGTACATGTTATTACTCTATCATACCCATGAAAATAATCCTCTCTTGTACTGCCACCTATCTTGGATTTATTTGTGATTTAAATCAGTCAGCGATGAAGAGACTAACAGTTTCAAATCTGCTCTTGTTAGAAAAATAAAGGCTGTGGGGAGGAGGGACAGATGAATGTGGTGAAGAAAACCACAAACATAGTTTAGACAATTATTGCTACCCTGTTCAGACTCAGAACAGACATTTAGCTGAAGTATTCCGAATAAGTGAGCAGACTATTGATTCAGAAGAGCAAGCAGAAGAACATAGCTCTGCTGTTCAGTCGGAAAGAACAGAAAACAAAAGTGATTTAAACAGTTTCTCATCAATTACCTCCAGCCCTGAATTAGAAACAAAAAAAATGCTGCAAGTGCTCAGCACATGGCACCTGTGAAGAGAAATAGATTGAATTTTTCAGGCCAAGGTGCCTTTTCATCAGAACTGGAGAAAGATAGAAAAGAGGTTTTAAGACAATGGAGTGGGGAAGGACAAGCTCTGCGATAAAGGTGGAGGGCAGTGGGAATTAAACAACAAAGAGAGTGGGAATGGGTATAGAACAGAAACAAAAGCTGCTCCAATGAGGCATAACAACCACCATCTGAATGCAACATGAAGGAAAGAAAAGAACAAGACAAGACCGACCTAGCAAACCAAGCAAAAAAAGGCAATAAATGAAGGGGGAAAAGAACATTGCAACAAGATGAAGGCGGGAGCTATAATGTAAAGCTGTTGAGTTCAAATGTGAAAGCTGCAGATTGCCAAGCCAAAAGACAAGGTGTTCTTCCTCAAGTTTGGTGTGAGCCTCACTGGAACACAGTGGCACAGTGGTTAGCATTGCTGCCTCACAGCGCCAGGGCCCCGGCTTCGATTCCGGCCTTGAGCACTGGAGTTTTCACATTCTCCTTGTATCTGCGTGGGTTTCCTCTGGGTGCTCCTTTTTCCTCCAACACTCCAAAGATGTGCGGGTTAGGTGGATTGGCCATGCTAAGTTGCCCCTTAGTGTCCCAAGATGTTTAGGTTACGGGGATTAGCCACGGTAAATTTGTGGAGTTATGGGGTTGGGGCTGGGGTATGAGCTTGAGTAAGATGCTCTGTCAGAGAGTTGGTGCAGACTCAATTGGCTGAATGGCCGTCTTCTGCATTGTAGGGATTCTATGATTCTCTGGAACATTGTAGTAGGCCATGGAGGGGAATGTCAGAGAGGGAGAAAGATGGAGAATTAAAATGACAAGTGACAGGTAGCTCAGGGTTGTGCTTTTGGACTGAGTAAAGGTTTTCCACTAAGCGGTCCCCAATCTATGTTTGGCCTTCCTAGTATGGAGGAGACTACATAGTGGGCAGCAAATATCGTACTAAATGGAAAGAGTGCAAACAATTCGCTGTTTCACTTAGTAGGAATGTTTGGTGCCTTGGACGTTGAGAAGGGAAGAGGTGAAGGAGCAGATGTTTCAGTTCCTACACTTGCACAGAAAGGTGCCAAGGAAAGAGACAGGGTGTTAGGGGTGACTGAGGAGTGGACTAGGGTGTCAAGGAGGGGACAACCCTTGTGGAACGGTGAGTGGAAGGGAGGGGAAAATGTGGTGGTAACATTGTGCCAGATCTGGTGGAAATGGTTGAATAGCGAGGCTGGTGGGGTGGAAGATAAGGGGAGCAATTCTCCCAGCCCGCTGTGCTACTTTTGTAGGGCCGTAGGCCAAGAGACTCAAGCAGAGGCCGCTTAGCGGTTTTCCATCGGGTGCCACAGCCTCTGCAAGTCTCTGGGTGCTGGGACTGAAACGTCCAGGCCCGCTAGAATCTCCCCATCCCTGCTAGGAGTGGTTCACTCCATCGGGGTTTATGATAGTTCCTGGCAGTCCAACCCTGCTGGAGTCCAGGGGAGCCAGTGAGGCCCCTCAGAGGGTCAGGGGTAAGGGGGGGGGTGCCCCCTGGGCATAGCCAGCTTGACAGTACCAGCCTAGCCATCTGGCACTGCCCAAAGGGCAAAATGGCAATACCCAGGGGCACACTGGCACTGCACACTGGACATTGCCAATGAGGTGGGGCCTAATGGGGTGTGATCTCTGGGGGAGATCAGAGGGGGTGGGTGGTTCTGCTGCCACTCTACACTTGGAGACGACAGAGGGAGGGAGACCAGCGAGTGGGGCTGAGCTTCAGGGTGTTGGGGGGTGGGGCTGGCCTAGCAGGGCGAGGAGGCGGGACTGCAGCAGGTGGGGAAATCGCAACTAAGGGTGGCAATCGGGGCTGCCATGGGGCAGGGGGGTCAGCACTGATGTGGAGAGGGGTGGAAATTGGTTCTGCCAGGGGGTGGGGTCTGGAGATCGAGACAGGCCAGAGGGTAGGAGGCCAAGGTTGGCACGGACACATCTGGGGGGCCAGCAATTAGGCTGTGGCGGGGGAGAACCAGTGTGCCAGGGATTGGTCAGTGATCAAGCTGACCAGCAATCAGGAGGCCGGCGATGCAAGGCAGTGCGCACGCACCAATCTCAGTGCTGATAGATCAGCACATGTGCCTTGGTCCGCTCAGCACTATGTTACCAGCCTCTCCAGCAGGACTGGTCTAATCCACTGATTTTCAGCATGACTCACACTGGGGCACTCTGCAGTGTACAGAGTGTGGGAGATTCATTTTGAAACTCCTGTTGAAAAAAACAGCAGGATTTACTCCAGTTTTAGCACAGATTCAACACTTAGAATATTTTGGGAGAATCCCACCCAAGGACTTTGCTCCTGGGTAATTGCACATAGATTCTAAGTTACATTAGGTCCACCTGCTCAGTAGTGCTTTCTTGTGTGCTGCGGTTGCACGGGGAGGGGATGGGAGGAGGTGAGAGTGGGGGGGTTGGGTGGAAGGTGAAGGGGTGGGGGCAGGTGATGATGTGCTGTATTTAACTAAGATGAAAGAAAGAACAGCAAAGTGAAAAGAAACACATGTTACTTGATAGCATAAGAAAGTGGCCTTTGATTTAATACAATAGAATTGGTCAAGTAAATTCAAGCATAGAAAACAACAAATCAGACATCATAATACAAGCACATTTTATTGTTATGATTTTACATGCCTAATGAGCCTAATAATCCAAGCTCTAATGGTATGCCTAGATTCACATAAAATAAGGAGTATAAACTTGTTGACATCAAAATAATCATACTAGCAAAATCAATGTGAATTATAAGTTAACATTCGGCTAGAACATCTTTAACATAGTTAAATTTGTGCTTCAAGTAAGTATCTTTCATTGATTGGTTATGCCATATAATAATTTCTAAATAAAAATATTTCATCTTATCTAAAGCAAAAGAAAAAATAGGAGGCACTTGCGTAGTTTGAAGCAGTACAATAGACTGGTAAAATGGCCACTTCAGAGCACAATATCTCCTACACCTGAGGGGATTGATTCAATGTCTCTAGGAAGGTGCTGGGTTGTGAAATTACCTTTAAGGGGAAAAGATAACAGAAGATACATTTGCAACCAATTGAATGTTAAACATAGAATGTTGAATCAATGAAGTGACATTTAAATAAAAATTAGAAAAAGAGGGATGATCTTTATTACTGCACATATAAAGTTTAAGAAAAAGTTTATTTTATTAGTGTCACAAGTCGGTTTACATTACACTACAATGAAAATCCCCTAGTCGCCACACTCCGGTGCCTGTTCAGGTACACTGAGGGAGAATTTAGCATGGCCAATATACCGAACCAGCACATCTTTCGGACTATGGGAGAGAACTGGAGCACCCAGAGAAAACCCACACAGACACAGGAAGAACATGCAAACTCCACACAATGACCCAAAACCGTAACTGAACCCGGCTCTCTGGCACTGTGAGGCAGCAGTGCTAGCCACTGTGCACTGTGTGCCACCCTATTCTACCCTTCATATTTCAGATTGACCCATGATCCCAGATTTCTTCATAATATTCAGCATTCTTCTAACCAGTGTTCTTACTACACTCTCTGATTCATACCGTGTACCACCATATACAATGCTCTCATTTTTCTCTTGACCCTATAATCAGAGCCGCAGTAAAACCCAATTCCATTTCATCACTCACTTTACCTGCTGTTTTTATAAAAATCTTTTTTTCTTCCTTACATTCATCGAAGATTGCAAGCTTCAGCAACTCTTAAAAACAACACCTTTTCTAATCCTTTCTCCCTTTATTCATAAGAACATAAGAACATAAGAAATAGGAGCAGGAGTAGGCCATCTAGCCCTTTGAGCCTGCCCCGCCATTCAATAAGATCATGGCTGATCTGTCGTGGCTCAGTTCCACTTTCCCGCCCTCTCCCCATAACCCTTAATCCCCTCTCTTATCAAGAACCCATCAACCCGCTTCTTAAAAATATTTAGCGAGGCAGCCTCCACCACTTCAACAGGCAGAGAATTCCAGAGATTCACCACCCTTTGAGTGAAGAAGTTCCTCCTCAACTCCGTTCTAAACCGCCCCCCCTTTATCTTGAGGCTGTGCCCCCTAGTCCTACTGTCTTTTTTGAGTGGGAAGAGTCTCTCCACCTCTATCCTATCCATCCCATTCATCATCTTATACGTCTCAATGAGATCTCCCCTCATTCTTCTAAACTCTAACGAGTACAAGCCCAGTTTATTCAGCCTCTCCTCATAGCTCAATCCCCTCAACTCCGGTATCAGCCTAGTAAACCTCCTCTGCACTCCCTCCAGGGCTAAAATATCCTTGCGCAGGTGCGGCGCCCAAAACTGCACACAGTACTCCAGCTGCGGCCTCACCAATGCCCTATACAGCTGCAGCAAGACCTCCCTACTTTTATTCTACCTCTCCCTTTCCAATCTCACTCTGCGACATGCTTTTATTGTATTCTCTGATATTTCACTCTCTGATTCTGAACCAGCGTCAATCTCTTATACCCACATCGCAATGAATTTCCGGCTTGACATGATGCCATACTATTTTGGTGCCACATTACCTTCTCCTTCACTACCACCTCCAGTTGGTTGGCAAAGAGGCTTCAGTCTTTTTCTCCCACCTTCAGAATTCCGAATCCACTTAGACCCCTGAGTCTGACCTTTCACCCTTTCTTGAAATTCACATTAAAAATTGCCAGAATGACGTTGGCCATTTCAGTTTCTCTATTCCTTCTCCCAACCCCCTCCCCCCTCCAAAACTCCCCCCATCAGTCACTCAAGTCGGTGTCCTTTTGAACTTGCAGTGCTATTTCTCACAGGTTGAACCCTGACATTGTCATTAAACCAGTTGACAACTGTGGTGTTGTTGTCATTTGGCAACTTGAGCTTCAGGGTGTTGAAGCTGAGTGACAGGTTCTCCCACCTCCCTCAGTCATGACCAGAACATCAAATATTAAACCTTCTGCTCCAAATCTTGAAACAGGACTATCTTGTTAGGCTCATTGTTCCAGGTTGTTCCTGTTCCAGGAAAGTTATTTCTTCTTATCTTTACTGGTGATATTTCTCCCCTTCATCAATTTTTTTCAACCTGCATCCATGGCTCTACCAATTCCCTCTGCTACTTTAACCATTTCCAGTTTCCTTGCCCTAACTTTTTCCTTTTCACCATGGATGTTTCATCATTCTACACTTGACCCAGACCCGAGGATCAATGTAGTGTTGAGCAAAGACTTGTGGAGACCTGGAATAGTGCTGATTCTGAGCCTGTACATGTACAGCGTTGGATGAGCTTAACCCTGAAAGCGAAAGCCCTGAAAGGTGAAGCTCACCAAAATGTTGCAAGATAGCCTTCAATTAACTCTAGTGTTATTTGCAGTTATTCTTATTCTTATTAATTTGCAGTTATTGTTATTCTTAATTATAATGGACTCTATTGTTGTAAAGGGATTGTCTGTTATTGCATTATTAGGCCTTGGTATTGTATTAGTTTGTTGGTTTATTATAACTCATTCTCATACTTTACGTGTGTAAATAGTGTTATTTAGTGGCAATTCAAAATGGGAATTGAAAAAATCCTAACCAGATGTACAGTCAGGCACAACAGCCGGATGAAAAGGTAGTGTGGTTGTGGTCTTGAAAAACTCTTTGAAGAACAAATTCATGAGTTAAAAAGCCAATGAATGCTACTTCAATAAAAGTCACATAGGAATTGTCAGTATTGACAAAGCAGTGTACTAAAATACGGAATGGGAAGAGAAGAGCTAAACAAGAAAAGAAATGATAGAAAGAACAGCTAATTGTCCTTCAAGATCAAATTCTAAAGCAGTATATAACCTTTCAGCAACATGACAGAATAAAGACTACCCTGAGTAGCAGAACAAATTCAGAGACTTAAATTACAAGGAAATTCAAGACAAAGTTATTGAACTTCACAACGAGAAGGAAACCATGTTGAAAGGCCTTCATGTACTACACAGATCTCTCAGGTCAAGTTGTTCCTGCTAGAGCACTACAAAATGAAACAAAATGGATTTAATGCCCTGTAAGCTAACTGAAAAGCCAGTTGGCAGACAAGACTCAGGAATGTTCTATATTCCATGATTCCGGCTTGGATATCAGCCTTTTAATTGATCACAACTTTGTCCTTCGAGTAACCAGACCAAGTCACACAGTTCCCTTAAACAGCTGTTTTAATCAAGATATATAGCTCGGACCCTGGAAAGTCACAATTAGCCAGAGTGCAGAACTCAGAAATACACAAGCAATTATAGTTTCAAATTCAATTACAAATAATTAGCACTTACCAATAGAAGTCTGGGAGTTATCTCTATCTACTCATATTCATTGATTAAGGACACATTATCTAAACAGTACAGTTTTTAAAACCAATCACCTTATGCTTGTTTAATTATAATATCCAATTGACGTGAGGTTTATAATTGCATCAATTGGGTATTGTTTTCAATTATCTCTAAACATCTCAGCTATGTCTAAATGTTAGAACATAAATCAACTTTCCATTTCCAACTGGCTTAATGTCCTCTCGCGGACATGAACAATCCCAAACTGTAGTATATTTCTCCCTTCCTTATCTGAAGGTCAGGTACCTGGAACTAGCTGCTTACTATTGTAATATGCTTATCTCTGCAGTTCAACGTTGTGTAGGATTTTGTGGTTTGTCTCTTTTAACTCATTCACTGGACACAATTATTAATATGGTTACTCTTCTTCCTCCATAATTATTAGTATGGGTATGATTCCCCCTCATTCCAGGGGGAAGCTGAGAGAGATGAGGGAGAGACACTGCAACACTGAAGGAAACCGTTGCATAATCTAAAGGAACCTTGGGAAAATTGCATTTCCAAAGAGATATACGAAGAGATGAAGAAGTTCTTACTAAAGAGCATGAGTTGTTTCAAAATCAATTGGCCAAGGTGCAATTACAGAATGTGAGCATGAAGGATGGCACAGAGGAATTATACCCTGCCAGTGAAAACCTAATTCATGTACAGAATCAACTTTCATGTACGAATGATGAGTTTGTCAAGGAAAAACAAGAACTGATGAGAAACTGAAGTGTCACTCACAGAAAATAGAACACTTGAAGGTGGACTTGATGCACTTAAGTGATGAGTTTGTGCAAACAAATTCAACAAAGGTTAAAACTTCAGTTAAAACTGGGTGAATTTCAAACATCAGCTGTCTCTAGTAAACACCATGAGAAATGCCTGGAACAGGAGAAGGAATTGCTGAAGAACCAAAACAGTTGTTTGAATGCAGAATTATGAACCAAAAACTGTTGAACTCTGATCCAACCGAAACAAATGATGGATGAGATGCGTAGTGTGGAAGAGCAAATCCAGACTTTAAAAGCAAATCAGTAAATTCTAGGAAACATATTGAGGATCTAACAAATGAACTGAAATAGTCTAAACAGCAGTCAATGGCCAAGCAAGAAATATTCTGAACAGAATTAAATGTCCTGATGAAGCTGGCAAACTTATATGTCAGTTCTATGGATAACTAAGATGACTCAACTTACTAGAGTGGTTGCTGCAACTGAATCAAAAAACTTGTAAGCGCGAAGAAGAAGTAACCAAAAATTTGACTCACATTGTGAAACAGGTGGGAATGATGATCCCATTGTCTAAACATAGATGTACATTGAGATGGCCTACACAATGAAGGAAATGTCAAACAGATTAATATAATGTTAGCCAATGCATTGGAGAGTCCAAACACAGAGTGGTTGATATTTTTTCATGTAGTCTAGACAAGAGGGATTCAGTTAGCTGGACAGCTGGTTTGTGGACGCAGAGCAACGCCAATATTAAATTTCCGTAATTATTCCATAATAATTAATGAAATTATTCATTAAGGCCCCGTCTTCTCAACCTTACCCTTCGCCTGAGATATGGTGACCCTCAGTTTAAATTACAACCAGTCAGCTCCCCCCTTCAAAAAGGAGAGCAGTGCATCAAGGACTATGGCGACTTTACTAATCTAGACAAATGTAAACCAGGACTTTCTTGCCAGCTTAATTCTCCATTCCCATTCCCATTCCCACTCTGGTCTCTGCCTCCAGTACTGTTTAACACAAACATGAGCAGCTCATAATTACACTCAATACTCCAACATTGAAGTTGATTTTGACTCTGTGCAACTTGCAAAATGTTTAACAGTGAATCATCAGCTTGTACATCTCCCTGGATTCTTATATTTATTGAAGTCAGTAGAAATTAAAATTGGGGGAGAATTACAGATTCACTATCACCCATTTTGCTCTACTAAACAAAATTAAAAAGCTCCTCACTGCGTTTAGCTACTTTAAATCTTAGTCACAGTTCAATTTTTGTTTCTACAGTGAGTCATGGTAGGCAGGATAGCTTCAGCAAGGTCAGTGGGGATGGAGGATGTATGGCTTAGTGCTTGGAGTGGGAATCACTTATAGATACAAGAACAACAATCCATACCCTTAGGGTTGACCCATCTTTCTCCAGCACATTTTCGTTCAGGAAAGCCTTCTGCTCTTTGTCAGATTTTCCAAACTTCCTACCTTCTGCGTACCTGCATATTTCTACAACTTCCGGACGCATCTTTTATTTCAAATCTAGTCACATTAGCACACTCTTCTGTTCTTCATTATCATAATTTTTATGATGTAGTCATTCCGCCATCATATCACAGACCTCTGCCTTTTGTTCTTTTTCTGCCTTTTTCCCTGAGTTCTGAAATTCCTTACTTTTCTCTTGATTGTCTCTAACATCTTAAAGATGAAAGGTCAGCACTTCTCTGTCTAAAGGTGTTGTATGAGCTGCTGAGTGTTTCCAGCATTTTCTGTTTTATTACAAACATAATTCCTCTGTGCCATCCTTCATGCTCACATTCTGTAATTGCACCTTGGCCAATTGATTTTGAAACAACTCATGCTCTTCTTCATCTCTTCGTATATCTCTTTGGAAATGCAATTTTCCCAAGGTTCCTTTAGATTATGCAACTATTTCCTTCAGTGTTGCAGTGTCTCTCTCTCATCTCTCCCAGCTTCCCCCTGGAATGAGGGGGAATCATACCCATACTAATAATTATGGAGGAAGAAGAGTAACCATATTAATAATTGTGTCCAGTGAAAGAGTTAAGAGAGACAAACCACAAAATCCTACACAACGTTGAACTGCAGAGATAAGCATATTATGATAGTAAGCAGCTAGTTCTAGGTACCTGACCTTCAGATAAGGAAGGGAGAAATATACTACAGTTTGGGATTGTTCATGTCCGCGAGAGGACATTAAACCAGTTGGAAATGGAAGGTTGATTTATGTTCTAACATTTAGACATAGCTGAGATGTTTAGAGATAATTGAAAACAATGCTATGTCCTAGCAAAATATAGTTGGTTCAAAGTATTTTCTACAATGCTATATCTTAAAGTATTAATATTGCTGTAATGCAGAGCCAATAAGTTGAAAATATAACATATTCCTAAATGAAATATTCTAGTGATGGGCCTTGGTACCAAGAACACCTATTTAAAAGATACTCCTATTTGTCTCAAAGCACAATAACAGACATTATTATAACACAGGATCCTGCCTCTGTCGTAACTTTCTGCCAAACAGGTATCAACCTTGAGTTCTTTGCAATCAATTGTGGTGATTCACTGCTCCAATGTTTCTAATGGAGAACTGCACTCACACGATACACATCCAGGAAATCACTGACATATAGCCCAGCACCTTATATCCTCAAGGTTCATGTCCCTGATTTTGTTCAAAGTTCTCCCTGAGGCTGTTGATCCTCACTGAAAGTAATTATTGCAAAATCACTCCATTGTTGCAATTTGCCCCTCAATTTTAACATTTTATATTGTGTTTGTTGATCTACATGACTATCATCTTTTTTTCACATGCCACCCTTTCAAAATCCTCACTCAAATCCTCTACAGTAAAACACATGGATGGCTTTGCTGTCTGGGCATCTGGCACCCAGACTATCCTTTCCCCCTGCTCTGGATGCAGGCCAGTCGTATTTAGTATGTGCTGTGCCATGATCTGAACTGGTGACTGTCAGGGTCAGATCATAAGATGGTGTTTCGACTTCACCAATTTCCTGCGCTACATAGACTTCACACTCCCACATAAATGTTGGACCAGATGCCAGGTGGCAGTTCTGAAAGGATAAAGGCAGAATGGTAGATTTGGGGGGAATGGGTGGGAGGAGGGGGAGGGGCACCATGGGAAAAAAGAGATGCAAGCTGACAATCTGCACTTGTAAATCAGAAGACACTGTGGGGTGGGAGGAAAGTGAGAGATTGAACCAGGAACATATAGCATCATCTTCAATGATTTTAGCCCCATCAGTGAGCTTGGCCTCAGGTTTTGCCACTACAATGATCATAAGCAACATTCCCACCAACAGGGCGAGGACACGTAGCTGTGTTTGTCCCCTGCCTGTCTCCAAGTACGGATGACCTTGAACTGAAGTAGAGAGCAAAGTGCATGTGAGTACTTTGGTGACATGCCTGTCATCACTGTGTGTGTGTGTGTGTGTGTGTGTGTGTGTGTGTGTGTGTGTGTGTGTGTGTGTGTGTGTGTGCACGCGTTTGTGTGTGTATATACACTGTGAGATGTGAATGTGAGGCCTGCAGTAGTGATAAACGTGTGAGGGTAAGCCAAATGTGAAATCTCAGGTGTGTTCAATAAAGACTGTTAGGTGAATGGGGAGGGGTTTGGTGAATGGAGCAATATGTGAGGCTAGTCGTTCATTTGTAAGAATGAAGATGCATTCACTGACTTTGACCACTCATGTACAGTAATTAAACTTCTTCCTGCATTGCATTTAGGTCCTTGGAGCTACATTGCTCGCATTGTCTGAGGCTGCCACTTGTTCCCTTGCTGTGTCTATCTGGATTAAAAATCTCCTGGTTGCCTGTGGGAAGATAACGTCTGGAACTGACTCTGTGGTTTACTGCACCATCTCCACTTCTTTTGTTGTTCATGAATTCCTTAACCAGTTCTGGCATCTACTGCAGGCAAAATGAACCCCTCCATTTAAAGGTGCATTCTGGTGTTAAGTTAGTGCAGCCTAGTTTTAACCTTGCGGGACCGCTGAGGTGTGCAGCTATTCAAGGGCAATAATTAGCATCGGCTTGCAAGCCACTATTATTTAAATAGGCAGATGGCACAAAGTTTACACACTGCCTGGGTCACAACAAACTGGCACAGTTAACCATGTATCATCACCTCTGTGCCCACTTACCCGCCTATTCCTATTCTTCCCCCTTCATTTGTTACAGATACCGAGAATTTGGTCTCTCTTTGTTGGCTGATAGAACTTGTGTTTTCAAATGTAAAAAATCTCAGAAAAGAGATCCACCTTTTAAAAATAATTTTGCACATCTTGAAGACTAGAATTACCATTTGCCACAATATCTGTGCTGGCAGGAATGTCCTCTTTTCCAAAGATGTTATTTTTCTTTATTATTTCTGACGTCTATTTTTAAATTGGAAGCACCTGCTACGGTAATAGTATTATTACGACAAGGAAGAAAAATGGAAAATAGGCAAAATCTTCCAAACTGCTTCCAGAACCAATATTTTTTTTAAATAAATACATTAGTATTCCTAGCAACTCATGGAAGGAGTAAATGCCCAGAAGTGCTGAGCTTAAAGGCTGCCTGACACATACCTAACCTGACATTCTTGTCTTATGTTTCATCAGCCTTGGCTGGGCAAGTTGAAGGTGCCGCCATAGTGGACACTCCAATTTTCACACAGTGGGAAAAAAGAACAAAGGGCAGGGTTTTCCATGATCCGCCCCTCGCCTGCTCCGATTCCCATGGGGGGCAGAATGGGAAAATTTGCCCCAATGTCTTTAATATCATCATCAGAGCATCTCCGAGTGATGTTCATCATGGAAAAGTTACCCCAAATTATTCCCCAACTCCTGAAAAATAAATTATTGTGTTATGTTAATGCATCACATTAACATAATATCAAACCAGAAAAAGGTTTTCATGGTGAAAGCAGTAACATTGGGAAGGACAAATTTATAGTTATCCCACTCTCCAGACAGCTTCAACTTCCAACTTTCTGGCTCCTCTTTTGCAGCATCAGTATCATTCCCACTCCCAGAATTTTGCTCCGAAGCAATGCCAGGTTTCTTCTTTGTGGCAGAGATCTTCACATGACTTACCACATGACCCCTGTTCAGCTTGCAGCTGTTGTAATGCTGGAGGGACAGGTGGAAGCCCATTCCCACCAGTGCACTGGTGATGGGAAGAGAGTACAAGCTTGTTTGTGTAACATTTAGTCTAGGAGTCACAGATTACCCAAAAAGGGGGGTCAAAGTCATTGGTAATTTTAAAGCAGTTTATTAAGAAGCATGCACTAAATGCATCAGCAAAATAGGTAGAAAAGACATACAACCTGTGACAGTAAAAATAGTTTACTTCAAAAAATTAAAGTGTTTTTAGTGTTTTAGCCTTGAAAATCCCTTGTAAAGACCTTACTTAAATGAGCTTGATGGTTGTCTCATGTCAATCACTTACTGAATTGTCCATTTGCAAGGGACAGATATTCAAAGTGGAACTTCCCATTTCCTCCAAAGTCCATGAAGTAATCTCGTGGCTTATTGCTTACCAAGATGCCTTGCTTAACCTTTACTCAGATAATTGATCTACTGACGGTCATGAGATTCAGTCTTATCAGGCTTAGAAGTGACTTGGGCCTGTGCTAAGCTCATATCCTTGACAGAGATTACAGACGGAATTCTCTGGCCTCCCCTCCCCGGCATTTTTCTTGGCGGCACGATGTGCCATGACATTGGCTGGCACTGGGATCTTCTGGTCCTGCCTCTGTCAATGGGATTTCCCATTGATTCTATCTAATGCTGCCCAAAACACTCCTTGGTAATGCGCCAGAAGATCCTGACAGGATGAAGAGCCGGAAGAATGCGCCAAACAGACCTATGCTGTCCTGTGTCTGTTAGCCAACCACCTGCTGTAGGATTTTTCTAAGCAAGAGGGAGGGCCATTTCTATAATACTCAATTCATTTTTTAAGATTTTATAGGGTTATTAGACAACCATTACCCGCTGTTCACATTTTGATCACCTCTTATTGTAGAGTTGCAAGGAGCCAGGCTTACAATCGTCTTACAGCAATTATCGGTGTACTCTGTAGCAACTGATTCTAAAGGCAGTCACCATGGTAACCTGTGCATTTAGATTTCAGGGAATATCAAATATGCAAAAGAACCTTCGCATTAAACATTATTATATATGTTAGTCTGAAAAGTGTGAAAACATGGTAGCTGTTTAGGCTGATGGTTGGATATAGCTCACTCGGGTAGGAAGAAGTTGATTTTTTTATAATGATTAATACATGCAGACTTTTAAAAATAGAATGCTGGTTTGCATTGAAGTGCATTCCAATTTCGTGCGCTTTACTCATTCTGATTTGAATGAAATGATTCTAATTTTGTCGCATGAAAAATTGTTTTAAACAAAGGCCAACCAACTCCATTCAAATGCACAAAACACTTTTTGAGAGTGGGCTTAATCTTCTGATGCAAAGATGAGGAGTGGGATTTAGCAGCGGTATTGGCCATGGGTGCAAATCCCGTCATGGCCATGAAATCTCCCGAGAGGCCAAAAGCAAGATTTCCGATCATGTTCTTCCCAGGCCGTCCCCGATGAACAATTAACTCATACACAGGAAGGTCGCAAACCTGATTTGCATAAATTTGAATCTTAGCATTCTTAACATCACATCTTCAGTCCCCATTGAATCTTTTCACCCACCAAATGCCAACCTGAATCACTACATTTTTAAAAAAATGATAACCAGGCACATGACATTGGAGAAGCATGAAGGAAATGACCACCACTGTCTCCACTGCGCACCACTGTCTCCACTGGGCACCGCTATCTCCACTGGGGGCACTATTGCCTCCACTGGGCACTACTATCTCCACTGGGCACTACTGTCTCCACTGGGCACTACTATCTCCACTGGGCACTACTGTCTCCCCTGGGCACCACTGTCTCCACTGAGCACCACTGTCTCCACTGCATCACTGTCTCCACTGGGCACAACTGTCTCCACTGGGCACAACTGTCTCCACGGGGCACCACTGTCTCCACTGAGCAGTACTGCCTCCACTGCACACCACTGTCTCCACTGGACACTACTGCCTCCACTGCACACCACTGTCTCCACTGGGCACCACTGTCTCCACTGAACACCAGCCAGTCCACTGGTCGGGAGGACGGGATCGGGACTTGAGGGTTTGGTGCCTTAAGAGGGTAGCTTTGGAGGGTGGAATCAGGGGGTGTGTGAGAAAGAGGAGGATAGCTGTTGGGGGAATTATGCTGTGCTCATGGTTGATGTGGGTGATCCTGTAATCTGCTGTCTGTGTTGTTTAAATGAGCAGTTAGTGCTGTGTAAGTCTGCAGTCTGTGACATGAGAGTATGGGGTGGGCAGGAGGTGGCTGCAGGAGGTGGGGTGGGGGGTGGCGTGTGATAAGAGTCAAGGACCCCGAGACCCCAAAGGATATGGTAACATGGTGCCCATGCTGGGCAAGGCAGGAGGGTTCTCAGCCTCTGGAGTAGCTATTGTGTAGGCTTAATAGCAATAAGATTTCTGAATGAAAACAGAAGATGCTGGAAAATCTCAGCAGGAGAGAGAATAGAGTGATGTTTCAAGTCTGGATGACTCTTTGACAGAGCTCTGAATGATACAGCCTGAGTAAGAAGGCTGCCTACTACCTCTGCCTTTCCCTGAAGCACAAAGCAATTGTGCCCTCTAACATTCCTGAGATTCAAGCTCCTCACACTAACTGACTATCAAGAGTTAACCCTTATCAGCTCCCCATCGTGTCAAAAGCAATGAATGGGATGAATGTTCATGTTCAATACTCCAATCAGGATTGATTAACCCCTAAAGTGGACATCACCGTCCAGTTGACCCTGGCCACCACCCACTCCTCCCCACCATGTTAGAAAGGCTAAGGGAGGACAGGTGAGTCCAAGTGGGCAGCGGCAGAGGCCGGGCCCAGTCCTGTTCTGGAGATGGGAGGGCACCAGAGCTGAGAGCGAGTGGTCACTACTGGCTAAGTCTGGAATTGGCTACTTCTAGGTCTGGGAGGCCAATGGGTCAGGGGCAATAACGACAGTCAGTGACAATGACACCAGCCTGATTCTTTCATCTCTCGCAGGAATCCGGTTGATATCGGGATGGAGCCAATGGAACAAGCCATCCTACTAATGACTGTGTTTGAGGAGCACAGACTCCAGCAGCAATATGCAGCTGCACCAAGGGAAGACAATGCTGAAGATGGCCACAGTTCCACAGAGCAGGCTCAAGGATCAAAGATTAGGGCTGGGTTTGCCATTGTTGTTTCAGGTGTTTATATTGTTGCTGGGTGATTTCATTCCTCTTCAGCAATTGAATATGATGGAATGGTTTACTAGGCCATTTCAGAGGGCCTGCCAGAATCACCCACATTTCTGTGGGTCTAAGACAGCAGGTTGCCTTCCTTAAGGGACATTGATGAACCAGTTTGTAACCTTAAAGATCAAGAGCTTTGGGATGTCCCTGGGAATCAATTGATTCCTATGGACCTTCCAACATATTTCATGGCTCACTTGCTTTATTTCTGCGCTTCTGGGGATTCCGTAAATGTCTGTCTAAGTTTTGCATGTTTATTGATGCCTTTTCTTTTACTTCACAAGAGATTTGGTCCGCCTTGTTGACCAACAAGGGGCATACACGCAGTGGGTCGCGCGAGGGCTGCTCTTGGATGTTGCTTCGAGAGTTGCCTAGTGCTTAAACTGGACCATCTGACGGGCGACATAATAGCTCAGTGACTATCACTGTTTGCTGTGCAGATACATGGATTTGGGCCGGTGTCTGCGGGAGTTTGCACATTCTCCCCGTGATTGTGTGGGTTTTCTCCGGATGTTCCAGTTTCCTCCCACATCCCAAAAAACGTGCTCTTAGGCTGATTGGTGTAACAAATTGTCCCTAAATTAGTCTTCCCTCAATCTTCCCCAATAGGTGTAGACAAAGGTCATAGGTAGAGGAGGGTACTCATAATTTTAAAATGGCGGCGCAGGCTCGTTGGGCCGAAGGGCCTGTTTCCCGTGCTGTGTTGTTCTTTGTTCTTAAAATAACTCTTTGTTTTTAACTAAACTGCATAGTGCCAGTGGAAAAAAAAGAATCACTGAACTGGAATCTCGGTGCAGTCAGTATGCTGTTCACTGCGCAATTGGTGTTTTCCAATGACTGCTCAGGTGTCCCTCTTCTCTGATCACGTGGAAATAAGTGAATCATTCAAAGGGAGGTCATTCAGTTGATGTTCAAGTGAGCTCATGAGAAGTACCCACAATGAATCTACATTCAAGCAATTTATTGCTAGTAGAGTGGCTAGAATTCTGGTAGCATAAATGTGAGGTGAAAAAGATAATAACAACTTTCCTCTTTTTTGTAGATAATATGACAACAGAAGAGAATTGAAGCAGAAATTCTTTTCATATTCTGGCTTCTTAATAAACTAAAGAAAAACTTAATGCCTACAGCAGCTGGAATCTTTGATGGCCTTTTAAGATTTCAGCAGATTATTAATGCAAAGCTCAAATTAAGGAATAGAGAAAAGAGGACAGCAGACAAAAGGTAGATATTACAGAGCTGAGAGAAATCTCTGAAAGCAATGTTTTGACAGCTCTGACCTTCGATGCAATCTAAACCCTCGTCACAAAACAACTATGTGTAGTCGCTGCATCTTTAAACTCAGCTTAATTTTAGATCCTCGAAAAATCAGGAAGAAAAAATTAATAAAAATGGGAAAACCATTATAATTTACTTTAATTTGCACCATCTCAATTTTACCTCAGTATAATGGATCACTCAATTAAGAGGTCACTTAGATTTCAAAGTAAGCCAGTTTATCTCAATAATGTCATCGTCGCTACACTTAGCCCTGTAAAAATCATTCTAACTATTGTTAAATCATATTGTTACTTTCTTGTAATCTATTTTCAATTTAATTTCAGTTTTTTAAAATCAGATCTTTCATTTACCACAGCAAGTGAGTGAACTGAAAATATTTCAACAAAATCGTCATCCAGAGAGCTTATTTAGAATGGCATTTATTTTGAGTTTTCACTCATCTACAGAATAATATAACCCTTTTAATGAATGACAAATTAATATTCTATAACGTCTGAATGCTGAAAATGTCTGGAAAACCAGGTCAGTTTTTCCTGGGTAGATTTAATACCCTTTCCTAAGGTGTTTAGTAGTAGGGGTTTTTAATCCAGTGGCATGGTAACAGGGTAGGGGTCCTATCATCTTTCCATCACTGCCTCAGTTAGGTTCTGTGATGGATGGCTTGTAGTCAGTCTCCCCTGCTCCCCCCCCAACCCTTCCACCACCACCCACTCCCACCACCACTGCCAATTGAGGCAGTTAATGCTTATAAATATGTCTCATTCTGCTGCTGCTGGTATTAACCTATTGGTGGGTGCTGGACCAACCATACAGACCTGACAGGGCTATTTGTGGACTTCCTGGGGTAACCCTTGTTCAAAAGCACTCAGGAGCACGCTGATTGAGGGAAGGGGAGGGGGGCATGCTAAGTGCCACCCTTTGTCCTAGATGTCTACTCTCCCATGACCCTCACCCCACCATCACTCACCTGTGGCCTGGGTCCCTCAGTAATCCTGAACCTTGGATGGGGAGGTGGCAAGAAACTGCTACCATTTCCCTGGTGGTGCTGCTTCACAATGCACAGCTGCTGGCTCTGATTGGTCAGCTGCCCCCAGGAGATGTGTTTGCAACCTGAGATCCTCGATCCCGGCTCAGAAGAACTACTGCTGCCCAGTTATGTGCCTGATTTTGTGGGTCTTACCGACAGGAGGTGATGTAAGGCTCTCTTCAGATCACCAATCAGCAAGAGCGACTGCTGTTGCCTCCATTAAATACCTGCAGCAAGCCAAAACAGAGCCTTTGTAATCTGAGTAACACCTGGTGCACCCCAAACTGACACATTGCTCCTTGCTCAGGTTGAGGTAACTTTGATATTGGCAATGGGCAGACAAGCCTAGGAATTCATGTCCAATCATAATTATACACACAAAGAGTGTAGGTAACAATTTCTGAATCTGAACAATATAGGAAATAGGAACAGGAATAGGCCATTTAGCTCCTCATGCCTGGTCTGTTATTCAAAAATCATGGCTGATTGAATTGTGACTTTAACTCCAATTTCCTGCTGTTCCCTTAACCGCAAACTCCCTTGCAGACTAAAAATCTGTCTATCTCAACTTTGAATATATTCAATAACCTAGTCTCCACTGTTGGCTGGGAAAAATCATTTCAAACATATCGCTGTCTTAAATGGGAGATCCTTTAGTTTTAAACTGTGCCCTCTAGCTCAAGATTCCCCACAAGAGGAAACATCCTGCCAGCATCAAACTCCCTTAGAGGCTCTGACACTGACCTCTGGAGCACTCTACTTCTTACAGTTTATCATCCTGAAAATGACCCATTTATACTGATTCTCTGCTTCCTATTCATTAACCAATCCTTTATCCATACTAATAGATCACCCCCAACACCATAAGCTCCTATCTTGTATGCAAACCTTTTACATGATACCTTATTGAATGTCTTTTTTGAAATCCAAATACACTACATTTACTGGTTCCCTTTTATCTAATTTGCTTTTTACTCTCAGAAAACTCTAATAAATTTGTCAACCATGATTTCCCTTTCACAAAACCATGTTGACTTTGCCTGATTGTATTGCGATTTTCTAAACTCTTCAATAATGAAAATTAATTTTGTCATTTTTCCAATGATCGAGGTTAGGCTAACTGGCTTACAGCTTCCTGCTTTTTGTTTCCCTTTTTTCTTAGACAGAGGTTTTACGTTTGAGATTTTCCAGTTCACTGGGATCTTACCAGAACCTAAGAAATTTTGGAGGACTGCAACTAATAGAAGCGCTATCTCTGCAGCATCTTCGTTTTAAGATCCAAGATTGCAGATCATCAGTTCCAGGGGACTTATCAGCCTAAATTTCATTAATTTTCCCATTACTTTTTCTCTAGTGATTTATGATTGTTATAAGACCCTCCCTCCGGTCTGCCTCTTGATTTTCCATTATTCTTGGGAAGCTTTTTCTGCTGTGAAGATGGATATAACCCAGTTGTTGAAAGCCTCTGCCATCTCCTCATTTCCCATTATTAATTCCCCAGCCTCAGCCTAAGGGACCAATGTTTACATTAGCTACTCCCTTTCCTTTTCCGATACTTGTAGATGCTTTCACTGTCTGTTTTTATATTTCTTGCTGGTTTTCTCTCATACTCCATTTTCTCCCTCTTCATTATTTATTTTTTTCTGGTTTCTAAAATGTCCTCAGTCCTTTGACCTACCACTGATCTTTGCAGCATTGTATACTTTTTCTTCCAATTTGCCAAAAGAATCCTTTACAGTATGGTGGTTAATTAATCCTGTCACATTACCAGCTCCAAAATAGCCTGTTCCCTGGTAGGTTCCAGAATGCATTGTCCTAGGAAACTGGCCTGAATATGTTCTGTAAATTCATCCTCCAGGCTACCTTTCAAATTTAATTTGCCTAGTGAATGTGACGATTAAAGAACCTTTCTTCACGTATACTCTCTCCTACTGTGTAGCTACTGTTTGTGGGTCTATAAACTATTCTCACCAGTGACTTCTTTCCTTGATTTCTTATCTCTTTCAAACTGATTCTGTGACTAGAATTTTACTGTCCTGCCCGCAACGGGAATCAGAACGAGCGAGGGGTGGACCATAGAAAGGTCCATTGATCTCAGGCAGATTTCACAATTTCTTGCCAATATCTTGATCTTCTGAAACATTTCTCATTATTGTACTAATTTCATTCTTTATTTCTACCTCACCTCCTTTTCTTTCCTCCTATCCTTCAAAAATGTAAACTTTTTTAGTCAAATTGCAACTACATGTCTGTAATGGCTATATCATATTGTTCTCATTTATTTCTATTTCTGCTATTAGTTCATCCATCATGTTGCAAACATTCAGATAAAAACTTTAATTATCATGTTTATCATTTTTGCCAAATCTGACCTGATTTGCTACTGCACACTTATATATTCTGTCCCTTCCTGTCACACTTTGGTTATTATTATCTGCATTGTTACCCTGTGCTATTGCCTTATCATTTATTTTTAACTTTTCAAATCTTCCATTATGTGAACCCTCTCCCCCAATTCTCACCCCCACAATTTAGTTTAAAGTTCTCTCTATAGTCTTGGCTATATGGTTCACTAGGACTGTGGTCACAGTATGGTACAGGTGAAGGTTGTCCCAATGATACAACTTGTTCCTTCTCCAGCGCAGGTACCAGGGCCCCATAAATCAAAACGTATTTTCCCAGTCACACGTTCGACTTTTTGATCTTTTTTATTCTATGTCAAATTTCTTGTGACTCAGGTAGTATTCTGGATGATTATTACCTTTGTGGTTCTGCTTTTTAATTTAACCCTTTGCTGCTCATATTCCCTCAGCAGAACCTAATCACTGGTACTCCTCGTGGACCATGACAACTGGATCCTTCCCCTCCCACTCCAAGTTCTCCACAGTCTTGAGGCCATGACCTTAACTCTGGTACCAGACAGGCAACACAACTTTCAGGACTCCTGCTGTCAGCCAGAGACTACCAAATCTATTCCCCTAATTGTATTGTCTTCCACTGCAACTGCATTTCTTTTAACTCATAGCACTTGAACAACCTTCTGCACCATGGTGCTGAGGTCAGTTTATTTGTCTTCTCTGCAGTCCTGCTCTTGCAAATCCACATTGCAAGAACTTCAAACCTGTTGGATAATTGCAAGGGCTGAGGCTCCTCCAGTGTTACCTTCTTGATCTGCATAACTCCATCGAGGCAGGCGCACCCACCTGTCCCTGATTTGCAGTACTTAGCTGAAAGGGTGTGCCTGCTTCCTGAAACAAAATGATCAGATAGCTTTCTCCCATCACTGTATCTGCACTGCAAAACTGAAATGACCATCCAGCCCCTTAGATTTTTTCCAGCCTGAGCCTGAGCCTAGTCTTGCTGCTAATTCAATGGCAATTGGCATTAACACAATGTGGGCTAGAATGGAATTTTTTGGTGATCACTTTTGGATGGTCCTTAACAAGTCAAAAGACCATGGAATACCAGATTTGCATGTTCACATGCATTAAACCAGTTACATATCTGAAAAAATACCCTAGTCATAAGCAACAATTACCGCTAATGCACAAATTCCCTACATATTTATCATCATCTAATGCATGCATTTTTTAAAATTCATTTGTGGGACATGGGCATCGCTGGCTGGCCAGCATTTATTGCCCATCCCTAGTTGCCCTTGGAGGGCAGTTAAGAGTCAACCACATTGCTCTGGCTCTGCAGTCACATGTAGGCCAGACACGGTAAGGATGGCAGATTTCCTTCCCTAAAGGGCATTAGTGAACCAGATGGAATTTTCCGACAATTGACAATGGTTTCATAGTCATCGGTAGATTCTTGATTCCAGATATTTTTTATTGAAGTCAAATTCCACCATCTGCCATAGCAGGATTTGAACCCAGTTTCCCAGAAGATTAGCTGAGTTTCTGGATTAACAGTCTAGCGATAATACCACTAGGCCATCACCTCTCCCAGCTTTTATAATGCACCGATTTATATTTAGCATTCTCTTAGTAAGAAAAAAACAAATATATTGTCAGATTCTCAGTAAATCTGCAATTGAAATGTTGTGAATTCATCATTTGTTTAATGTTAGAACAAGATTAGGATTGTTTTAATGTTTGTGCTTCAATGGACAATTTCAATTCTCTTCTTCAGCAATGGCTTGACACCACAAATGAATGGTAACTTCAATAAACTGCTCTTATGTCTAATCCACAAAGTCATCTTTTAAGTTTTTGAAGAAACCACATCTTTCTCATTGTATTCACAATTTCCTCTGTGAAAGCCACAACATCAAGGAACAAAAAAATGCTCATGGTTGATTTCATAGGTTATCTGAATGATAACCCTTCAGCTTCCACTCTACAGCTAAACTGCTTAATAGAACAAAGGACAAAGAAAATTACAGCACAGGAACAGGCCCTTCAGCCCTCCAAGCCTGCACTGACCATGCTGCCCAACTTAATTAAAACCCCCTACCTTTCTGGGGACCATATCCCTCTATTCCCATCCTATTCATGTATTTGTCAGGACACCCCTTAAAAGTCACTACTGCATCCGCTTCCATTACTTCCCCTGGCAACGAGTTCCAGGCACCCACCACCCTCTGTGTAAAAAATCTGCATCATACATCTCCTTTAAACCTTGCCCCTCGCACCTTAAACCTTTGCCCCCTAGTAATTGCCTCTTCCACCCTGGGAAAAAGCTTCTGCCTATTCACTCTGTTCATGTCCCTCATAATTTTTGATGCAGATGGAGGATGAGAAAGTAAGGTCCCGAACCTGTGTCCTCTAGTTTGAACAGAGGGGAGTACGATAGGATGAGAGAGGAATTGGCGAATGTAGATTGGGGGCGCAGATTGGTTGGTAGGACGGCCGAGGAACAGTGGAGCATCTTTCAGGAGATCTTTTTCGGTACTCAGCAGAAATATATTCCGATGGTAAAGAAGGAATGCAGGAGAAGGGATAACCAGCTGTGGTTATCGAAGGAAATAAAGGAGAGTATTAAATTAAAAGCTGATGCGTTCAGAGTGGCTAAAAGTAGTGGGCGATTAGAAGATTGGGAAAGGTTTAAAAGAATGACTAAGGAGTTGATAAAGAAAGATAGACTATGAAGCTAAACTAGCACTAAATATAAAAAAGGACAGTAAGAGTTTTTACAAATATATAAAGAAGAAGAGGCTGGCTAGAGTGAATGTTGGACCCTTAGAGGATAAGAGGGGGGATTTAGTGGTGGGAGATGAGGAAATGGCTGAGGCCTTAAATAAGTTTTTTGCCTCGGTCTTCATGGAGGAGGACGCGAATAGTTTGCCGGATATTAAAAATAGAAGGATGGTAGGAGTTGAGGGCCTGAATGCGATTACTGTCACTAGAGAGGTAGTGCTTGATAGACTAATGGGACTGATGGTGGACAAGTCCCCAGGACCGGATGGAATGCATCCCAGAGTTCTGAAGGAAATGGCAGAGGTGATAGTGGATGCCTTAGTGATTATTTACCAAAATTCACTGGATTCCGGGGAAGTGCCAGAAGATTGGAAAACGGCTAATGTTACGCCGCTGTTTAAAAAAGGTAGCAGACAAAAGGCAGGGAATTATAGGCTAGTTAGTTTAACGTCTGTAGTTGGAAAAATGCTTGAATCCGTCATCAAAGAAGAAATAGCGAGGCACCTAGAAAGGAATGGTTTGATAGAGCAGACGCAGCACAGATTTGTTGAGGGGAAGTCGTGTTTGACGAATTTATTGGATTTCTATGAGGATGTGACTAGTGCGGTAGACAGAGGGGAACCGATGGATGTAGTGTTTCTCGATTTTCAGAAGGCGTTTGATAAGGTGCCTTATAAAAGGTTGCTACAGATGGTTAGGGTGCATGGAGTTGGGAGTAAGGTGTTAGCGTGGATAGAGGATTGGTTGTCTAATAGGATGCAGAGAGTTGGTATCAATGGGTGCTGTTCTGATTGGCGGTTGGTGTCTAGTGGAGTGCTGCAGGGATCAGTGCTGGGGCTTCAGCTATTTACCATTTATATAGATGATCTGGAGCAGGGGGCTGAGTGTAGAGTGACAAAATTTGCTGATGACACGAAGATGAGTGGAAAAGCAAATTGCGCGGAGGGTGTGGAAAGTCTGCAGAGGGATCTGGATAGGCTGAGCAAGTGGGCGAGGACCTGGCAGATGGAGTATAATGTTAGCAAGTGTGAGGTTATCCACTTTGGCAGGAATAATAGTAGGAGGGATTACTATTTAAAGGTGAAAAGCTGCAGCATGCTACGGTGCAGAGGGACCTGGGGGTCCTTGTGCATGAGTCACAAAAACCCAGTCTGCAGGTGCAACAGGTGATCAAGAAGGCGAATGGGATGCTGGCCTTTGTAGCGAGGGGGATAGAACATAAAAGCAGGGAGGTCTTACTGCAACTGTACAGGATACTGGTGAGGCCACAGCTGGAGTCCTGTGTGCAGTTTTGGTCGCTGCACTTGTGCAAGGATATTTTGGCCTTGGAGGGAGTGCAGAGAAGGTTCACTAGGCTGATACCAGAGATGAGGGAGTTGGACAATGAAGAGAGACTAAATAGACTTGGTCTGTACTCGTTGGAGTTTAGAAGGATAAGGAGGTATCTTATAGAGACGTATAAGATAATGAAGGGGATGGATAGGGTAGAGGTAGAGAGATTCTTCCCGCTTAGAAAGGATAGCAGGACTAGAGGGCGCAGCCTCAAGATAAGGGGGGGGAGCAGTTTAGATCGGAGTTGAGGAGGAACTTCTTCACTCAAAGGGTGGTGAATCTCTGGAATTCTCTGCCTGTTGAAGTGGTGGAGGCTACCTTGCTAAATATATTTAAGTCACGGGTAGATCGGTTTTTGACAGACAAGGGAATTAAGGGTTATGGGGAGAAAGCGGGAAAGTGGAACTGAGCCACTTCAGATCAGCCATGATCTTATTGAATGGCGGGGCAGGCTCGAAGGGCTAGATGGCCTACTCCTGCTCCTGTTTCTTATGTTCTTATGTTCTTAACCTTGTAGACTTCTATCAGGTCGCTCCTCAACCTCCGTCGTCCTAAGGGCAGTTCCAGTCACTCAGCCCTCAGTATTGGAAGTCCTTCAGCATTTCTGTAACAATTAATACGTCCATTCAGGATCCATTCAACCTAATGAGTTCCGCACACATTCGGGGATTAAATAACTTTACTTGAATATTTGACAGATTTCCTTTCCTTCTTTTAAAAAAAAGTATTATAGATGCAATAAGAAAAGTTTAAATTTAGATTTCTCTATTAAAAATAACAACTAGTTATCTCTTCTTGTAAGAATCTATCTAGTTTGTGATTTATGCCTTTCATTTAACTCCTGGATTGCATACTTTTTTATTTAATAAATTTGTATGCGCTTAAAACTTACACTGTTCATCTAATATCCTGTATCAAAGACTCAGGAAGCTGACTCGTGTTCCCTTATGGTGGGGAATATTCACCCAGACTTTATAATATTAGGGAAAGTTCCAATCTTGCTAAAAAATTATATGTAAATATGTCTATCAGCAATTAGTTAAGAATTTTGGCTAGTTTTGCTCCTTTAGCTGATGTTTGAGTTGGACTCTGAGAACCAATGAATATGTCTTTGAGACTGGCTCCCTCTAGCAGAAATTGAGGGGAATTAATCAGAAGGTACATTGGATCTCGAAAAACTTGAAGTAATAATTGAAGATTGTAATGCACCAAACATCATTCACTCGTCAGCAACTTCTAACAATCAGAACTCGGGCCTAATGTTCAGATATTTCACCCATCCTTCCAATGTTGCCAGTCTCACTCCCATCTCTTGTTGTCTTCACATTCCTCCAGTTATCTAATAGCAGGCGCATTACTCAAACACACTCACTGGCATTTTTCTCTTGTCCATAACAAGAGACAGCAGACCAGGCCAGAGGAGGATGGGCAAACTTGAATCACCTGATCCCTGTGGAAGAGGGTTGTAACTGAGTCCACTGCATCAAAAGTGCATTCCAAATTACAATGTGTTACCTCCTTATGCCCCTTTCAAATCCCACCCTAACTCTCATCCTGTTATCTGGCATGATGTACAATGTGCGGTCTTGAATCATGGATTCCCATTCCAACCCTCTCCCGTTCTGCATTGCTACTTTCAGATACCCAAGAACAGCTGCTTGATGTGTACTGGAAGGATCAGACCTGTACAGATCTCTAAGGAAGAAGCACTGTAATTTAATATTGACAATCGCAATCACCAGCTCAGATGCAGGTATGTCATGTACCTTACAGGTTATTTAGGTGTGACGTTCAGGCTCTTTTAGCAGTTCAGCAATCTGTCCTCCAACAGCTCTCACCACCATCACTTCCGCAGTGCCCTTGCTGTTGTCTGGCAACCAGTGAGTCCAAACAGATGCTGCCCAAGCCATGGTGGCACAGCCAGACCTTCAAGAGCCAGAGATGCTCGAGGTCATCCTGCAAAGCTATCAGCTGTGTCCTCACTGTAAGTCAGCAGTTTTCCAGCAGATATGCTGCAGACACTGGAGAGCCCTGTGGAGGAGGGCTAGGACACAAAAATACACCCACAAAGACAGGCACTGAGGGAATTAACAGGGGTAAATAGTTCAGGTTTAACGTAACATTAGATGTGTTGTTGGATCAAGTCATTGGAAAGGATTTGCAGATTTTATTTTAAGATTTCAAGTTAAATGCAGCAAGTCACTGGGCCAGTGTCCTAGGCCCGCTCATTCTCAGCTGCTTCATCAATGACATTCCTTCCATTATAAGATCAGAAGTGGGGACGTTCACTGATGACTGCACAACGTTCAGTACCATTCCCAATACCTCAGATATTGAAGCAATCCATGTCCAAATTCAAAAAGATCTGGACAATATCCAGGCTTAGGCTGACAAGTGGCAAGTAATATCTGTGCTGCATGAGTGCCAGGCAATGACCATCTGCAAAAGAGAAATTTGAACCATCACACCTTGACAATCAATGACATTATCACCACTGAATCCCCCACTATCAACATCCTCAGGGTTACCATTGGTCAGAAATTGAACTGGACTAGCCAAATAAATATGATGACTTCAAGGGGAGATCAGAGGCTAGGAACCCTTCAGTGAGTTACTCACTTCCTGATTCCCCAAAGCCTGTTCATCATCTCCAAAACTTTCCATTTACCTAGTGAGTACAGTTTCAGAAAACTCAAAAAGCTCGACACTATCCAGTACAAAGCAACCTGCTTGACTGCAACCACTTCCACAAATATTCAATCCCTTCACCACTGGTACCAGCCGTGTGGAACATCTGCAAGATGCACTGCAGGAACTCACCAAAGTTCCTTAGGCAGCACATTTTTAACCCATGACCACTACCATTCAGAAGGTCAAGGGAAGCAAATTTCTGGGAATACCACCACCTGGAGGTTCCTCTCCAGGTCACTCATCATCCTGACTCAGAAATATATTGCCTTTCCTTCACTGTCCCTGATCACAATCCTAGAATTCTCTCCCTAACAGCATTGTGAGTGCACCTACACCGCAGGGACTGTAGCAATTCATGAAGGCACCACCTTCTCAAGGGCATATAGGGACGGACAATAGTGATGCTCACAACCTGTAAAGGAATATGAGAAAGAAAAGTTTGTCCAAGAGGAGGCTAGTGTGTGATAGGAAAGAGTAGATGGATTCGGAGATGGAGGAGGTGTGAAGTAATAATGATGATTCAATAAAGTTTTTGGGGAATTAAAGGACAGAGATTTATGACCCTGTTGCAGTGCAGGCGGGGACAGAAAATGCAGTGAACCATTTAAAAATTCACTGACTTCAGTGGGGTTGGATCATGCTGACAGGAGGACTGTAAAATTCCAGCTGAAATCCCAGTAGCTGCAGCAGAGGCTCTTGGAAGTTAAATTCAGTGATTACTTAGGAACTTAGAATTTTGAACCCTACAGTGTAGAAAGAGGCCCTTCGGCCCATCAAGTCTGCACCGAACACAATCCCACCCAGGCCCTGCCCCCACATCCCTACATGTTATACCCACTAATCTCTCTAACCTACGCATCCCTGGACACTAAGGGGCAATTTCTTAGCATATCCAATCAACCTAAGCCGCACATCTTTGGACTGTGGGAGGAAACCGGAGCACCCGGAGGAAACCCACGCAGACACAAAGAGAATGTGCAAACTCCACACAGACAGTGACCCAAGCCGAGAATCAAACCTTTGGAGTGTAAAACTAGACTCATTAATAGTGACTGTGAAACTATCATTGTTAGTTGTAAAAACTATCAAGTCCTCTAGAAAAGGACCATAAATAGTCTCACAACACTAGGTTAAAGTCCAAAAGGTTTATTTGGTAGCTGTGAAAAAACCACACAGACCTCCTCAAAAGACAAACACGGGTCACAGCAGACAGAGTACCCTTCGTTGTTCAGTATTTCCCCAGAGCAGAGAAGCTACGACATGTTCTCCAGAGCCTTCAACATGTCATCGATGAAGATGAACAGCTCGCCAAGGCCATCTCCACGTCCCCACTACTTGCCTTCAAAAGACCGTGAAACCTCAAACAGACCATTTATGCAGCAGACTACCCAGCCTTCAGGAGAATAGTAACTGCCACAACAACCTCTGCAAGACGTGCCAAATCATTGACAAGGATGCCATCAACTCATGGGAGAAAACCATCCACCAGGTACATACTGTTGTGACTCGGCCAACATTACCTGATACACTGCAGCAAAAGAATATTCCAAGGCATGGTACATTTGCGAGACCATGCAGACGCTACAGCAACAGCTGTATGGACACCAGTCAACAATCACCAAGCAGTTCTCCTTCCTGTCAGGGAACATTTCAGTGGTCACAGGCATTCAGCCTCTGATCTTTGGGTAAGCATTCTCCAAGACAGTCTTCACGACACATGACAACACAGAATCACTGAGCAGAAACTGATAGCCAAGTTCCGCACACATGAGGACAGCTTCAACCGGGATCTTGGATTCATGTCACACTATCTGTGACCCCCCCCACAACTTGCCTGAGCTTGCAAAATCTCACTAACTGTCCTGACTGGAGACAATTCACACCTCTTTAACCTGTGCTTAACCCTCTCTCCATGCACATTGTCTGCACCTATAAAGACTTGATTATCTGTCAAGACTCGCATTCCAACCATTATCTTGCAATTGAGTTTGTGTCTATATATACCCTGTTTGTGAACCAAACTCTTCACTCACCTGATGAAAGCTCATGCTCCGAAAGCTCATGCTACTAAATAAACCTATTCATTGGACTTTAACCTGGTGTTGTGAGTGTACCCCAGTTCAACGCTGGCAACTCCACATCTAGGGAAGGAAATCTGCCATCCTTACCCAGTCTGGATCACATATGACTCCAGATCCACAGCAATGTGGCTGACTCCTAACTGCCTCTGAAAAGGCCTAATGTGCCATTCAGTTGAGGGGCATTTAAGAATGAGCAACTAACATTGGCTTTGCAATTATCGCCCACATTCCACCAAAGAATAGAAAGAAGCTTGTGGTGTGAAGAGGTCCTGGCTGTCTCTTTAATGCTTCCTCTTTATTTTCCTCTTCCTCGACACGCACGTGTTTCCCACCCCCAACTTATCATCCCCACTAATGTGGCTTTTGGATGCTTGGTAGCAATGGAGCACTTTTTTAATAGCCAGGTTGTGGAGGGTGGAGCAGACTCACTGCCCCCCCTCAACATTTGGATCCCTGTTCAGGTTAGTCTTCCTCTGAGTGGTCCAGGCAACAGAACACTTAAGTATATAGTCGTCTGTTCTATGGTGGCTGTATAGCTGCCATTATAGATGCATTGTCTTCACGTGGTCAGGTGGCAGTGAAGAGATATGAGCCACATGGTGTGAGGGTACCCCTGACCCCAAGCAGCCAACTTCATCGTTTACATGTGGGTCCACAGAACACCTCACCTGCAAGTTGGTTGCAGGCCCTTTAAATAACAGCAGTGGGGTGGGTGCCTCTCATACAGCAGCTGTGTGTTTGGGGCATGGCATTAACTGGACCTGCACAGTCCAAATTGGTAAACTGTTTAGCGCCACAATTGTCCCACTGTCAAAGCTTCCAATGCAAGCACCACATGCTTTCACGAGTCCACAATTATATTGTGGCATCCAGTAAAAGGAAGAAGGCAAAAACCAACACTTACTTTTATAAGTAGGAAATACACAGGAACCGATCCAGTCTCTCTGCAGGGTTGGCCATCAGCCCTATGCAGAAGATAAAATAATATTGCAGCAGTTTTACTGGATTGGCATTGGCACAAATGAGAGTCAAATGCCACTGAAAACAAATCCATAATTCATTAAAAATAATTGAATCACAGAAAGTCATTTGAACCATTGTGTCTAAACTGGCTCTTAGTGAGAGCTATCTTCATCTTACAGCTGATCTTTTAAAAATAATTCCGTAAATGGTTTTCATGTGTATATCCACTAAAAGTTGCGAGTCAATCTGCATCCATCACCCTTTCAAGCAAACCATTCCAGGTTATAACTTGCTGGAGAAGGATATTCTTCCCCTATTCCCTAAAAAATGACTTGCATTAAAACAGCATCTCTCTCATCCTCAAGGTATCCTAGCCATTGTAATACTTTCAAAGTGTAGTCACTGTTGTGATGTAGAAAATGTGGTAGTCAGTTTTCGCACAGCAAGCTCCCACAAAAAGCAAGTGAAAATGAGTCAGTTGTTTGTTTCATTGATGTTGATTGAACATTAATCAGGACATCAGACTAAGGAAATTTGGCATGTCAGCTATGACTCTCACCAACTTTTACAGATGTACCATAGAAAGCATTCTTTCTGATTGTAATACAGTCTGGAATGGCTCCTCCTCTGCCCAAGACCACAAGGAACTACAAAAGGTCATGAATGTAGCCCAATCCACCACGCAAACCAGCCTCCCATCCATAGACTCTGTCTACATTTCCCGCTGCCTCAACAAAGCATCCAACATAATTAAGGACCCCACACACCCCAGACATTCTCTCTTCCACCTTCTTCCGTCAGGGAAAAGGTACAAAAGTCTGAGGTCACATACCAACCAACTCAAGGACAGCTTCTTCCCTGCTGCTGTCAGACTTTTGAATGGACTTATCTTGTATTAAGTTGATTTTTCTCTACACCCTAGCTATGTCTGTAACACTACATTCTGCACTCTCTCGTTTCCTTCATGGTGAATAATATGTTTTGCTGCATAGCGCGCAAGAACCAATACCTTTCACTGTATGTTAATACATGTGACAATAATAAATCATATCAAATCAAGAGAGCAGACATAGCTCCACTCCTGTTCTTCAGAATAAATGATTGGGTCCTTTACACCCATCCGAGAGGGCCAACAAAGCCTTGGTTTAACACCTTATCCAAATGAGAGCATCTCCAACAGTACAGCACTTCCTCAATACTCCACTGGACAGCCTTTTGTTCTCAGATTTCTGAAGTGAGACAACCTTTTGGCTCAAAGGTGGGGGTGTTACACTGAACCATGGTTGACAGTCTGATAATCGTAAATCTCCGTCCACGATCTTGCTTATCGATCTTGCTGGCAGTGGAAGCAGTTTCTCCTTACAAAGCTCGCTTGAAACAACTCATAATTTTGAACATCTCTGTTCAGTATCTTTCTCTGCTCCAAGTGAACAATCCTGGCCTCTGTTGTTTTGTTCACCGCTACTCTTCATTCCGAGTGTAAATAGTATGCACATTCTGTAATTGTCACATTTACTTTCTATAACTGTTGCCCATCACGCTTTATTGATAGATCATGAATGGCACTGATAGTGCATTCTGTGTAACATGGGATCTCCCTTCTCCTCCAAGCACCATGCCCTAACAGGGCATTGCTGATCATGAAATTCTATTGGACTGGTCCATGATAATGCTTGACAAAGTACAGCAGTGGTTTGCTGATGCCTCCTAAAGTAGGGCTGAGAAGGAACTCTCGCATTCTCACCACCTGCTATCAGGCGTATTGGAAAGATTTATGAGCTGATATTCAACCTGCATGGCCACAGTGTAAACCCACCTTTTGTGGCCATTAAGTCCTGAAGTGGGACTTGGATCCTGAGCATCTGGCCCAGAGGTAGGGCCACAAGATCTCCCTCTAACATGACATAAAACTCCCATCACAATATCTCCTGACTCATTGTGAGTAATACTATGCAAGATTTATTAAGATTAATTGCTTCCAAAATGAGTGCAGCCATGTGCAATCTGCAATCTCATTCCCCATCAAGGGAAAGTATCTAGGTGCACATCCGCAAAAATTAAAACAAAACATTCTACAGCCTGTGGTTAAAAACCTGTCTAAACATGGGATAGCACTATGGCATAGTGGCACAGTGGTTAGCACTGTTGCCTCACAGCATCAGGGACCTGGTTCAATTGCAGCGTTAAGTGACTGTGTGGAGTTTGCACATTCTCCCTGTATCTGCGGAGCTTCAGTCTCCTTTCACCCTCCAAAGATGTGCAGGTTAGGTGGATTGATCATGGTAAATTGCCCCTTAGTTTCAGGGGGATTTGCAGAATAAAAATGGCAGGGCGGGTTCCTGGGTGGGATTGTTGTCAGTGCAGATTTGATGGGCCAAGTGGCCTCGTTCTGCACTGTTAGGATACTATGAGATACTTCACAAAGCCATATTCCAGTGTTCTCGAGCAATAGTCATCCCCAGTAATCACTGACAAATAACCTCACACATTGTTAAATACTGTTAAATCCCAAACACATGCGTCTTGATAATATTAGCAGAATCCATTTGGAGTAAGATTTGTAATGAAGTGTTTTCACACAGTTGGTTAGCTGAGACAGTGGAGCAGCTGTTTCCAAACTCATATTATATCTGTAACTTTTCACAGTGTCATATGTTATTTTTAAGAAAACAATATTTAAATTTCCTGCCTTGTCAGTGGAGTCTAATACCAATTCAGAGCACTGCACTGGAAGATTTCCAAACATATAGCCCTATATATTCCTTTGCTTTAAGTAGGTATCTAATTTTCTCTTAAAGGTTGTATGATTTCTACATCCCTCTGCAGAAATGCTTCGACAGCCATCTGTCTAAAGACATTTCTCCTAACCTCCCTCTTCACGCGCTTGTAAATAATTATAAAAGGATGATTACTTGATATTGGCGCCCAAACTAGTGAAAATAGTTTTCCCTAGTCATACATGCAAATCCTTCAGAATTTTAAGATACTCTAATAACTCTTTTCTTAGCTTTTTCTGGTTCAGTGGAAATAGTATCAAGATTACAAGTCAGTCTTCATAATTATAGTTTCTAAACCCTGGCATTAACTTCCGAATTAAAGCTGTTTGCTCTCAGTGGCTTATTTCCTCATAACTATACAATTGATACACACTGATCGAGGAAGAAATCCTGCTGCAGTCCTTACTTCTGCACATACACCATCTTAATTCCAGACCATCATGGAATAGTTGAAATCACCGAAGATCATTGTCCTGTTGTTCTTATAAATCTAACTGCTCTGTCTGTAGGTTTCCACGTCTGTCTCATTTTCACAACCTTGGATGTCCTTATATTCTAGTGCAGTGATAGAATGCTTTGCTAAGATGGACATTTTCTCCTTCCTATCTCTCCTGAATGTATTCTAATCATAAGTATTAATTTTCCAACATCTAAGCTATTTTGCTATTATGCATACTACATGATATTCATTCATAGTAACTGATGATTCAAATATTCTCATTTTATTTTCAAGATATTTTGCATTCACACCCATATCACCCAATCCTTACACCAATTTTGGAATTATAAAAAATGATTTCATGGAATGTGGGTGTCACTGACTAACTCAGAATTTTTATTGCCCAACCCTTGAGAAGGTGGCAGTGAGCCCGCTTAGAATCAATGAATCCCTGTAGCGTAGAACGAGGCCATTTATCCCATCGAGCCTGTATCAACAACAAACACTACCCCCATAATCCCATGTAATTGTCCTACCAGTCCCCCTGACACTAAGGATTAATTTAGCATCACCAATCCACCTAGTTTGCATATCTTTGGAGTGTGGGAGGAAGCCGGAACATCTGAAAGAAACCCATGCAGACGCGGGGAGAACACGCAAACTCCACACAGGCAGTGATCTGAGGCTGGAATTGAACCCAGATGCCTGGCACACTGAGGCACTGTGCCACCATGCTACCTTCTTGAACTGCTCCAGTTCACGTGATGCAGGTATAGTCACAGTGCTGTTAGGGAGGAGTTCCAGGATTTTGGCCCAGCAACTGTGAAGGAATAGCAATATATTTCCGAGCCAACATAGTGAGTGACTTGTAGATGAACTTGCAGGTGACAGTCTTTCCATGCATCTGTTGCCCTTGTCCTTTTAAGTGCTGGAGGTTGTGGGTTTGAAATCTGCTGCCAAAGAAACTCTGGTGAGTTGCTGCAATATATCTTGTGGATGGTGCACATTGCTGCCACCAGTGGAGGGTGGTCGATGGAGGAGGGAATGGATGTTGAAGGTGGCGAATGGGCTGCCAATTAAGTGGGCTGCATTGTCCTGGATGGTGCTAAGCTTCCTGTGTGTTGTTGGAGCTGCACTCACCCAGGTAAATGGAGAGTATTTTATCAAACTCTTGACTTCTGCCTTGTAGTTGGTGGGAAGAGTTTGGGAAGTCAGGAGGTGAGTTCCTCGTCAGAGAATTTCAAGCCTCTGACCTGCTCTTTATCTGTTTCGGTTACTGGTGGGGGAGATGTCTGTGCAGGGGAAAGCAGCAACAACCAACATCATGGCACCACTGGTAGGTCTGCCGTACAAGAGGGGAGGACAAAGAACAGCAAGGTTATATTGATAAGGATTCAATCTTATAGGAAACAGACAGGCATTTCTGCAGCCAAGAAAAGACTTCAGGATGTTATGTTCTTGGTGTCAGGGTCAGGGATGTCATTGAATGGCCACAGGGCGGGGGGATAAACAGACAAAGATCATGGTACACATTGGTATCAATGATATAGGTAGAAAAAGGAATGACATCCTGCAACCAGAATTTAGGGAGCTAGAAAGGAGATTAAAAAACAGGACCCAGAAGGTAGTAATCTCTGGATAACTTGCAGTGCCACGTGTTAGTGAGTTTAGATATAGAACATTAGTTCAGATGAATGTGTGAGTGGACTGATGGTGCAGGAGCGAGGGCTTTAGATTTCTGGAATACTGGAACCATTTCTGGAGATGTTGGGACCTGTACAAGTCGGGTAAGTTGCATCCGAACTGAAATGGACCAGCATCCTTGTAGGGAGGTATGCTGGTGCTGTTGGGGAGGGTTTAAACTAACTTGGCAGGGACATGGGATCCTGAGAGATGGTTCAGCAGTCGGAGATGCACAGCCGAAATTAGAAGAGACAATGAGTGAGTCAGGAAGGCACAGAAGTTATAGGCCAGCTGAGCACAGGGGAACTTGGCAAGATTGAATGGTATTTATTTTAATGCAGTGAATCTGAAGAACAAGGCAAACGAGTTGAGGGCACAAGTTAAAACATGGGGGTATGATATCATTTCTATCACTGATACTGAGAGAGTGGCAGGATTGGTTGCTTAATATTCCAGGATATAGAATCTTCAGGTGAAACAGGAAAGGAGGTAAAGAGGAGGTAAAAGCCAGCTCACCACCACCTTCTCAAGGGTAATAAATGCTAGCCAGCCAGCGATGCCCATGTCCCACGACTGAATACAAAAAAAGTTTCAGCTTTGTCTTTTGCACTGAGCAGGTGGATATTTGTGGAACCTCCTCCTCCAGTGAGTTGTTTAATTGACCACCACCTTTCATAACTGGATGTGACAGGACTGCAGAGCTTAAATTTGTTCTGTTGTTTACGGCATCACTTAGGTCTTGTCTATCGCATGCTGCTTTAGCCATTTGGCATGCAAATAGTCCAATGTTGTAGCTTCACTGGGTTGGCACCTCATTTTTCATTATGCTTGGTGCTACTTCTGGCAAGCCCTCCTGCACTCTTCATTGAACCAGGGTTGAACCTCCAGATTGATGGCAGAGTGGAGGATATGCTGAGCCATGAGTTTACAGATTGTGATTGTAGACGATTCTGTTGCTGATTCTGGCCTACAATACCATTAGATGCCCAGTTTTGAATTGCTAGATTTATCAGAAATCTATCTCATTCAGCAAGCCACACCAAACAATGGAGGGTATCCTCAATGTGAAAACAGAACTTCTTCTCTACAAGGACTGCACAATGGTCACTCTTAACAACAGAATGGTGAGGACAAGATCAAGTAGGTTTTTCTCCCTTGATAGTTCCCTCACTACATGCTACAGAACCAATCTAGCAGTTGTACCCTTTGGAACTCAGTCAGCTCAGTACTTGCGCTATTGGGCCACTCTTGGTGATGGACATTGAAATCCACTATCTAGAGTACATTCTGTGCCCTTGTGCACCATCAGTGCTTCTTCCAAGTGGTATTCAACATAATTCAACATTGTGATGTAGTGATTCATCAGCTATGGAGAGTGGGCAGTGGGTAAGGTGCTGTAGGTGGTAACCAGCTGGAGGTTTCCTTGCCCATGCTTGACTTGATGTCATGAGATTTCTTGGAGTCCAGAGTAAATGTTGAGAACTCTCAGGGCAACTCCCTCCTAACAATATATCATTGTGCAATCATCTCTGGTGGGTCTGTCCTTTTGATGGGACAGAACATACTCAGAGATGGTGATGGTAGTGTCTGGAACATTGTCTGCAATGTATGATTCCATGATTATGACTATGTCAGTGCTGCTTGACTTGTCTGTGGGACAGCTCTCCAAACACTGGCACAAACACCCAGATGTTAGTAAGAAGGGCTTTGCAAGGTTAACAGGACTGGGTATACTGTTATTGTTTCCAATGCCTAGATCCACACTGGGTGACCCATCCAATTTCATTCATTGTTAAACTTTGTAGCAGTTTGATACAACTGAGTGGCTTGCTAGGCCATTTCAGAGTGCATTTAAGAGTCAACCACATTGTTGTGGGACTGGAGTCATGTGAATGCCAGACAAAGGACATAAGTGGACCTGATGGGTTTTTGCAACAATCAGTTCAAGGTCACTATTACCAATATTAGCTTTTAATTCCAGATGTGTTATGAATATGTTATGGTGGACTTCTATAACTAATCACCACAGACTCAGGTACATGTCACAATCATTTATTCAAACATGCATTGTCTTAGACATTCCCAACACAGTACTCTGCTAAATCACAAATGTTCACTTTTGTTTTAATTTGGGTCAGAAACTCTTAAGTGTTTTATGAGGTCTGCCTGGATCATAAGTTTTGCTCTTTGAATTTGGCTAGGGTGGGCAAGAGATATTTCACTTCAGGTATGATTCAAATGAGTCAGTAGGGAGCTTTTATCAAATAAAATTTATTTAAGAATACAGTTAACATGTATGGAAAGAAAATTAGCAATACTTTTTGCATACAAGGAAATAAAACCATTATGTAGTATCAACCTTAATAGCTAAACACCGTTCCAATGAAACAAATCCCATGAACAAAACCTTTGCCACAGGTTTAACACAGCAAAGACTGATGCTCATGTGATACTGGAACTGAGTCCTTTGGTTGGAGAATTAAAACACTGACTTCTCAGCCTTGTAATTTCTAGCTGCCCTCTGGATGTACCCGTAACAGTTTGAAGTCAGAACTGCTTCCCAGAACTCCAGGGAGAGAGAGACTCTCAGCAAGCCAACCGCCAACAGCAGATTTTCTACTCCAGGAAGGAAAGTAGCCTTTCTCTCAGCCAACCAGCAGAACGTCCAATACCAGGGAGAGAGAGAAACACTGCTTTCAATCTGATGTCCCCTCCTTTCTAAACTAAAACTGCAGCCAGCAGCCAAGTGGAAAATGAAACCATTAATTCACTAGGAAGAAAAAAGAACTGCCCAAAACACAGTCTTCCTCCTAACCATGCAGGGTCATAAAAAAATCCCAGAAAGTACCTGAGACCCAGAGTAAAAATAAACAAAACCCATCAAAGTCACCAAAGTAGCAATAAAAGGACTTCTGGTAGACGATCCAGCAGCAATGAGAGAAAGAAAAATTGAAAAGATCCGCTTACAACTGCAGAGAACATGACTTTTTAAAAATGTGTAAAGGTACACTAACATCACACTTAGTTTACACATTGTTGATACTTAGGACATACTGAGGACATTGTTTAAATTCCAAACTTGCCTACATATAGTTTTATATAACTTTATCAAAACAGGCTTGTTAATTCTTCCTAGCCAGACAGTACTTGTCTTCTCCCAGAGACTATACTTGATTGATCTTGGCTTAACTCCTGTTCCTATAATAATAAACAATTGGTTCACCAGGCCTTACTGGAGACTTCTGCCGATGTTGACCGTAAAGCTACATATAAGAATTTAACTAGTATGTGCTCTTACTACTCGGAGTCAGAAATGTTAGCTCTAGACCTTTCTTAATACATTTATTTTATTTCTCTGAACAAATTTAAATTCCACCAGCTGCCATGGTGAGATTCGAACCATGATCCCAGGGCAGCTGGGCCTCTGGTTACACCACTTCCCCTTTTATAAGTTTGAGACTTATTCTCGTTCCTCATTTTTGTTAAGATCTCTTACAGCTTATACAACAGTATTTTTATCTCTCACGATCTCAAAATCTCTACTTTGCTTCAACTTTTATTATATTTTCTCATTATTTATTTCAGCCAATCCTTGTGCTTTTATTCAGAAATTTTACCAATCCAGCCCTTCCTTTCCAGTGCTAATCCACAGTTTTTCCGTCCACTACTATCAGAGTTTATATCCCCTAACTCCTGCACCCTCAACCCTCTGTTGCTCTATTTACCGTCTCTGCTAAGGCATTTTGGTTTGTGAACCAATCCTATGGACCAACACTGATGTTTGTAATCTTTCTCTCTTTAACCTATCCAGCACATATCATTGGATACAATCTCAAACCTGAGTTCTTCTTGCACAGCCTAGTGACTGAACTCCTTAAATTTCCAAAGGGCTCAAACTTATTTCTATCCATGTCATTGGTTCCAATGAATATCATGAATTTGGCTGCCCTTTCCAGAGGTTTTTTTGCACATGTTCCATAACGTCCTTTGCCCTGGCATAAGGAGGTGATCTACCCAATCATGAAGCAAAAGTCTGTTTATACCACCAATTATAAAACCTCCACTAGCACCAGCTCGAAGCAGTTCAGTCTCTCAAGTGCTCTTTGAGGTGGACAATAAATGTTGGTTTTGCCAGTGATCTCCATGTCTTGTGAATTAATTAAGGAAATATGATCCAATTTAGTAAAGAGGGCCTCCTGCATTATGGAAAGTGTTTCCTTTTAGACTGTGCTTGTTCAACTAGATATTTAAAAAAAAATTGTAGCCATCATTCATCCCTCAATCATCACCAAGTGTATCTTAACTAGCCATCATTCAATTTATTATTTGTTGAAACTCTGTTGGTCCACAGAAATATCTTAGTTGGTTGTGAGGCACCTTGAGCTCTGCTGAGGATGTGATAAGGTGCTATGCAATTTGTAAATTCTTTAGGCTGTTGGTAGGAGCAGCAACGCTGATTTTTCTATTCCTGGTAGAGAAGGTGGCAATTCAATTTTGTTTCCTGGTTCTAATGTTCGACCTCTGTTAGAAAATCCTACCCCACGATGAGTGAGGTTAGGTTTGAATTGTGAGGGGCCTATCCATCCGTCACACATCATTTAGACTGAGATTTTCCTCTTGTCTGTTTCCCAGCCTCACATTTTCCACACGTTAAAAATGGGTGGATGCATGCGTAGGGGTAAAATAGCTGAGAGGAGACTTGGAGTGCTGTTGTTCCAGCTCATACAGCAACTGGTAAAAAAAACACATCCCATCAACAATCAAAAGAGGGAAGGGAACTAAAAGTGTAATTGCAGAAAATACTGCAGTTCTGGTCTCCTGCCAGGCAGTTGTGTCATTATCACTCCAGCCCACAAGGTGACGCTAGCCTGAGCTCTCAGAGATCGCGAGATTTGTAATTTCAGGGGTGGAAATGACATCGATGTTAAACAGGGCGGAGCGCTGTTCTGTTAAATAAGCTTTTATCATTTATTTAGATCACCATTTACTGACACTTTCTCTGACTGTTAGGACAACTAGTGAAGACTGAGTAGTAAGAGCAGGTCATGAAGCGGATACAAGGTTGTAAGACTTTGTTACAAACTTGCAACTTCCGACTTAGCACCTTGCAGCATCCTTTAGTCCGGAGTCCTGAAGCTTTGTCAAAGCCTGGTGAGTGTAACTTTAACATTGTAAAAAATGTAGGATCTGAGCTGTCAAGTCGCTGCCAAGTTTACTTTTGTAGTTGCGCTGAACCGAATTTAAAAAGTTTGTCCTATACCCCAGGCAATGGATGCGAATGGGGTTGACAGGTTGTCAGTGACGCTTTTCAATCACTCCGGTAACCTCTGGACAGATTTCCCTTCCAGCCCTGTTAAGGTGAGGTGTTTCCATTTTTTTTCTTTTGCCATGTCCAAAACTCAATAGGGTTCAGGCAGTGGGATCACAGCTGAAAGTCGCGATACTCATTTTGAAAATAATAAGTTAATTGAAGACAATAGCAGAAACAAACAAAAAAGTACTTGTTCAAATTATTTTCTATTGTCCGTTGCAAAAAACATTGTCATAAAAAACATTAAATGCACGGAATAATAACCTCCCCCACCAACATGATCAGTTATCGAGACCTCACTGTCTTCAACCCTAATCCAGATCATACAGTCAAAACAAAACAGGTCGGCACTTTGGCACAGTGGTTAGCACTGTTGCCTCACAGTGCAAGGGCCCTGGTTTTAATTCCTGGCTTGGGTCACTGTCTGTGTGGAGTCTGCACGTTCTCCCCATGTCTGTGTCGATATCCTCTGGGTGCTCCAGTTTCCTCCTGCAGTCCAAAGATATGCAACTTAGGTGTCTTGGCCATGCTAAACTGCCCCTTAGTGTCCCAACATGTTTAGATTAGGGAGTTAGTGGAATACATAAGTGGGTTACGGGCATTGGGTCTGGGTGGGATGCTCTGTTGGAGAGTCAGTGCACACTCGAAGGGTTGAATGGCCTGCTTCTGCACTGTAGGGATCCTATGATTCCAAAAATCCTGCCATTGTTACCTACCTATTGCCAGGTCCTAACTATGAAGGATTACACACTCACACTATGAAACTGTACATCTAAATGCCCTGTGTCATCATCCATAATTTTACACGTGTAATAGATACAAACATCCATTCCTAATAATCCAATATATAAATGGATGTGACTGTTTTATCCCCAGTGACCTGCTTTGCTGCCTCTCCCTATCTGCGGGCAGCTGTATAGTTATTTCATCTTCCATGCCAGAGAGTCTGCATTCAACATTTATACCTGAGAGCTGAACTTGTACTGTCACTTTCCCCAGGGAAGCACATGACCAGCTGAACTTATACAATACACTGTAACTAACAAGTGCTCCCGGTGTCTTTCAGCTGTAGGCAATGGGCCTGTGCAAAGTTTTGAACCCTTGGGACAATCATTGGAATAACGTCCTGTTCCTTGGAATGGACAGGAGGTGGGGAAAGTCAACTTTGTGCTTTCTATTTTTAGTAACATATTCAGTGTTTTCTTCCAAAGACGGTAAATCTTTTTATGGCTATCTTTTAACTTCAGTATGCAATGGAAATATCCCAAGCAAAACGTACTTGCTGTCAGCTCTTTACCTTAAGTAACCAATACTGCCATGTCATAAAAGAGTAACTTATATAATTTACTATAAAATAAATTGTGATTTACTTGTGTTAGATATTCCTCGACACTGCCTTGTTGCGCACTTGATGAAGCTGGATAATCTATTTTGATTGTTTGCAGGTTTTTTAACTGCTAACCTGTTGCACACTTATGATGCTAGAAAAGTTGACTTATTGTCCCAGGATCCAAGGAAGATATGCTTTGATACTCATGCTCTGGTTCTGGAGCTGCAGAATAATGGTGAGAAAAAAGCAGCGTTCCTTCTTTGAGTTTCATTTTATCCAGATTAAGTGCAGTATGTTGCTGAAGAAAGTCAATCCATATAAATATACTGCATCGATGGGACTGAATATGCGTTTGTTTATGTCTTGGTTAATGGCTTTAAAATTATAAGAAATTAAATGATCACAAAACTATCTTTAATTTTGGTGTTTTTAGTTTTTTTGTACTTTCTAGGAAGGAAATGAAAGAATTCCACCAGCATTATCTTCTGTAATTAGCCTATCTTGTGTTCAACAACCTCCTCCTCCGATGCTCCTTTATTTCCACTTCATACTCTCCAGTCAAATCTGAGCACTAGTGCTTGTTTAGTCTGTCTACCATTTCCTTGATCCTCCAAAACAGGCGTACCTCTTACATATTTGCTTAGTCCATTTCTTTATTCTATTTTTTATGTTTTTTTATTACTGGCTAGTCTTTCTTCTAAGTCCCTCTTATCCTTCCTAGCCAAATGTCTTCCTCTGTATGGATTCTATGATTCTAGATAATCCCTAACTTTCTGTACGTTGCTTGTTTTTCTTTTGCATCATTAGTCCGAGCTTTTTCAAATTTTTAAAAATTAATTTTAACTTTAGTCTTAGCGATGCAATGAGACTCTTTCTTTTCTACACATGCTTTACTTTCTGTGGCAGTAAATCCAGATTGTACCAATCTGCTTGAAAGTAACTCAGTTTATTCAGTGTCTAATGCACTGTTTGTTTATTTTCCAGTTTATGAACTAGTTGCCTTGGAATCACATTAAAATGTGTTGGTGTTCCCCTCTTCCCAGTGTTTTTAAATTGAACCTACGCTCACTTTCCCTGTTCCTAACTATTTGCTTCACCTCACTTCTTAAGACTAGATCTGTTACTACCTCTTCCTTGTTACATTACAAGTACCATAATTGGAAAATTATCTTAGAACATTGTGAACACCCTTGTCCCATTTCACTACTTATGTTGCATTTCTCCCACTCTTTGGATAAATAAAGCTACCCATCTGGATGTCAACTCTTCTGCATTATTCTCTAATTTGCCTATTTACTTCTCTCACTCTCTTCCCTTTCCAGTAGCCTATGATGAACTCCCAAAGAAATAACCGTTCCCTTCTTAGTTCTTAACAAGGCAAATAGACTGAGCATTTTCCACTCATGTATGTCATTTTATTGCTGAGCTTTGATTAAATATTGTTTCCGACTCTATTTTCCTGGTTTTCTTTCTTGGCAGCTATCTAGCTCGCTACCCTGCCTTATCCTAATCTGCCTGTTACTGCTGTAATATCACTCCATCTCCATAGTAATTTGTGCTTCGACTTCAACCGCATTCAGAATGATTTGTTCATCCATGTACGTGATACATGACCTGTTTCTGTCTATTTAACAACTTTAGAAAAAATCCACAGATACACAATTCTCATGAAAATTTAACTGAGCTAGTTGTTAAATTGTAAATTGTTTATAAAATTATACAACAAAATTAAGCTTAAACACACAATGATAACTCAATAAGAATACAAGAAATAGGAGTAAATCAGATTGCCTATCAATACTGCTTTTCCCATTCATCACAGCTGATCTTCGGCTTCAACTCCTTTTTCTCACCTGCTGTCCGTTACCCGTCATTTCCAGAAAGGCCAAAGATCTGTCTATTTCTGCCTTAAACATATACAACAAGGGAGCATCCATAAACTTTTTGGGATCAGGAATTTGAAAGATTCACAGCCATTTTAGTCAATAAATTTCTCCTCTACTCAGTCCTACATGATGGGTCCCTTGTATTGAATCTGGGCTGTCATGTTCTAGAACCCCAGCCAGGGAAGCAAGCTTTGTGTCTATCCAATCAAGCCCATTCAGAAGCTCGTATGTTTCAGTAAGTCATTGGTCATTCTTCTAAACTCCAGAAAGTATAGGCACAATTTGTTCAGTCTCTTCTAACTGGACAACCCTCTCCACAAACTTTGTCCAGTGCACAAACTGGACAAATAAACAAATAGTGCGTTACACACTAGATAAACAGAGTTACTTCCAAGCAAATTAGTACAATCTGGATTTATTGCCACAGGAAGTAAAGGGTGTGTAGGAAGGAAAGAGTCTCCTTGCATCACTGGGATTAAAGTTAAAATTAATTTTTTAAAATCTGATGGAGCACGGACTATTGTTGCAAAAGAGAAACAAGCAGAATACAGAAAGTTAGGGATTATCTAGAATCATAGAATCCTAGAGCCAATCTAATGAACTTTTATTGTGCTTCCTCCTATGTGAGTATATCCTCCATAGGTACGGAGACCAAAACTGTGCATAGTATTCCATATATTTTTACAAATAAGCCAATTACATTTTGAATGGACAATGGTGGTTTCTGTGAAAAATTAGGAATCAATGAAGCAAAGCTTTGGATCGAGTATCTTGTTACTTGCTTATGAAGATGATTTGAGGGATGTGCAGGTTGCTTGTAGATATTTTTGCATATCATTTTAAATCTTCAAAGACTTGAAGACTGCTGTACCACAGAGCTCTGACAGTACTACCAGCAACTTAGCAATACACATTTAAATCACCCACTCCCCTTCCTCTCTGAAATGTGTGACCATCCAATTTGATTTACACATAGAGTAAATGTAATATTCCACTGTGACCAAAAGAATGCTGGTGAGATATCCCTTGTATTTATTAACAAGCCATGACTGCTCACTTAGGACTGCATGCTTGTATTTTTAAGACCACTCCCATTCAGTTTTTTGCCGGCGCTAGCTTCAGTATGAGGTGGGTACAATTTTGACTTTTAAAAAGCATTTAACTAGTTACATAGTACGATGGGTATAGAGGGATATGGGCCAAATGTGGGTAATTGGGATTAGATTAGGGGTTTTAAAAAAGAAAAGGCAGCATGGACAAGTTGGGCCGAAGGGCCTGTTTCCATGCTGTAAACCTCTATGATTCTATATAGCAAAACCCAGAACTGTTCCTGTTTATGGATTTATATTTCATAGAGCATCTGTAGTGTGGGTTGTGAACACTGCTTGACTCTTATTGGCAACTACTTTATCCCACAGAACTGGGAGGAAGTTGCCTGCAGTCTCCTAACAGACGGATGTATTTCTGTGAGGAGGCAAGCATGTTGTATGGCCTAAACTGAGCTGATCATACAATGTTTTCATCTTAAGTTGCTGCAAATCACCCTGATCTGCAACTTTTAAATGTTTTGAAATGGAGTACATTCATTGTCCTGTATGGCAGGAATACGCAAGATATTTTTCAACATTTAAAAAGATTGTAAAACATATCCACATTTATAAGCAGAGGATCTGAACATTTCTGTTTTAGTTGTACACCTTCTGCAGTGTCTCTAAGTGTCTTCACAAACAATTCAACCATGTAACAAAATAGTTTATTACAGATCTCTGTCTTTCACACTGAGCGCTAATTTCTCACAGGAACCACACAGTTCATATAAAAATAATTGGCTCACTTATAAAAACATTGAACTGGCAGGTGTATTTGGTTGCTATTGAAAGGAGGTCATATAACTCTTTGCCTCATAGCTCCATTCTGCCTTTGCCTCATCCACACTGTCTAGTGTGAAAATGTTCTGTTCCAAATCCACAGCTTCAGTTGGACCCTCCAAAGCCCCATTACTGGATGGAGATAATACAGGCTTCAACTCTGTTCCTGAACCCGAGACTGGTAGAACAGAATTACTGCTGTGACAAATTCTGTTTATGTAACAGTTAATGAAATAAGTCAGCATTTGAAAAGAAAAGGAATTATTGATGTAATATTTATCATAGGTCATCTTGAACTTTATTGGCTGAGAAGTAACTTTAGATGCTATCTAACATGAGTTTTGCCTTTTTTTTGTATCAGTAGTAAACTGTTTTAATGTCAGTATTGACCTTAAGTATCGGAGTTTTTGAATCAGATTTTTGTAAAAGAGACGGAAGTGTGAGTCAGGAATCTTCCCGATTCTGTAAACTCAGCTTCATCAAGGAGGCTCTAATCCATCATATTTTGCTCTGTTGAGGCTGAGGTGGTATGGTGATGGGTCCATCACCTTCTGAAGCTGGCCCAAGATGGCATGGAAGCAGATGGATGGCAGATTAGAAGGGCTGACTTCATTTACTGGGATGTTGGTCCAGTTGTAATCAAGACTGTCAGGTCCTCTGTGAATGCTTGGCTTAGCTCCAAAATTACATTATACAATCAGCCCTATGAGAATGTTGACATAGCCCACAGAGAAGTGATAACTTTGTTTCATTGACATCGTTATTATCTTGTAATGACTTGATCTTGCTTTGAAAAATTTTCTTTAATGCCTTTATTTACTTATGATTAAGAGATGTGAAATGGATAATAGTTTTTTGTCATTAATACCATGAATGGCTGTGATTAATTGACAGCTTTATGAGAATGTATGTGGGCATTTCATTTCTCTTTTGGGGAATTTGATAAATATGTTAAATGGCTTTTCTTTTGGTTCCTGACTCAAGACTAGGGTTCCCCTTGGTTCACAATTCATCTAAGGTACCGTGAACTATGCCCATCAACAGAACAGGTTCAACTCTGTCAAATTTGCAGAGTTATTTGAAATGCCCACCTCCATTATGGAGCTGCCAAGGGCAGAATTGCTGCAGATAAGCCTACTCCCAATACCCTCATCTTACACTAACAAGGATTGCTGGAAATGAGAATGGAGGCAGGAATCCAATAGTTGGATCCCGCACTATTTTTATAAGCCTCCCAACTTAGTCTGACTCCCAAAAATCATGGCCTTTATGTTTATTCCAATTGTGAATACCTGCGATATCTATTGCTTATGTTCTCAGATTAATTCCCATTCACCAGTTACCTGGATGCTTGCTGTCGTACATTAGCCCCCAAATACTCAATTTTAAAATTCTCATCCTCGTATTCATGGTCTCACCCATTCCTACCTCTATATCAAGCCATCCAACCATCTGTGTTCCTTTTGCCCCTTAAGCAGTTCTTTCACCCCATTATTAGCAGCTCTGCCTTCATCTATCCATGTGTTAAGCTCTGGAATTTCCTCTCTGTCGCTTCAGCTCTTTTTCCTGTTAAGACATCCTCTACCTCTTTGACTAAGCTTTTGGTAACTTGTGCTAAGGTCTCTTCCTTAGGCTCAGTGTGAGTTTTTGTCTGATTAAGCCCCTGTGAAGCATCTTTGGATATTTTACTAAGTTAAAGGCACTATATAAATGCAAATGTTTGCAGGGTTCAATGAAGAGTGCAAATTGATAGAATTTGAAGCTGGTAACTACATTAACAAACTATAAACCAAAAGAAAAAAGATAAAGATGTGAGCCAGAGAGCATGGAAAATTTGGCAAACCAGCAAGAAGTCTATTAACCTTGGCCCTAGTCTTTACCACCACCCACCAGGAGACTCCACCAAAGTACGTCTGCATGTTCGATCCTGTCTTGTATCCCACCAATGTGATAGAAGATTCATTGGCCTATCTTCCCTGACTATCTCAAGAGATTCCTACCTGAGGGCACTTTTGATTTTCAATAAACTATATCAAGGTATTGTGTAATTACCTAATATATTCTCAAGATAATTGGGTATTTATGACCTGACTTGTTAAAGAACCTGTTGAAGCTGAAATACATGAGTCTAGTGCTCTACCTGAGTCATGCTGCTTCTTATTTAAATAATATTTTGTAAATGTATTTGATCTCCTGTTTATGATGCTTGGCCAAGAGGTTTGGCAGTTGAGCAACTCTCAGGGATTATCTCTGGCATTCTATAACAAGCTGTGACCAGCTCAGGCAATGTGCCCACCTATCTTTCTCTTTACCCGCTTCTTGTTATAGAGTGATTGGCCTTCACTCTATAGGCCTTGGGTTTAATGTCCATCAACAAAGAACAACACAGCACGGGAAACAGGCCCTTCGGCCCAACGAGCCCATGCCGCCATTCTGTTCAAGTTTCACATAACTTCCCTATTTTGTTCCTTCTATCGTAGAATAGACTATCATAGAATCCTACAGTGCAGAAAGAGGCCCATCAGGTCTGCACCGAACACAATCCCACCCAGGCCCTACCCCCATATCCCCACATATTATACCCACTAATCCCTATAACCTCTGCTACCCTGGACATTAAGGGGCAATTTCTTAGCATGGCCAATCAACCTAACTCGCGCATCTTTGGACTGTGGGAGGAAACCGGAGTACCTGGAGAAAACCCGCGCAGACATGAGGAGAATGTGCAAACTCAACACAGACAGTGACCCGAGCCAAGAACTGAACTCAGGACCCTGGGTTAGCAGCAGTGCTAACCACTGTGCTACCGTGCCGCCCATCAGTCCTCTCTAATGGATGTAATTATAAATTAAGACACTAATTGAGGTATCCTGATCAATTTTTATCCCTTAACCAACTTCATTAAAGGAATTATCTGATTGTTAGCATATTGCTGTTTGTAGAACCTTCTTGCGATCAAAATTGGCTGTCACATTTTCTACATTATAACAGGGACTATACATCAAAAGCTCTACATTGACTGTAAAACATCTCAGGACATCCTGAGGCTTTGTAAGGAGCTGTAAGAATGTAAGTCCCTCTTTTACTTGGCGGCTCAGTTTAGGTCAGGAGCTTATGATGAGAAGCCCTTCAGGCAGCAAAACAGGTAAGTTAGAAAAATAGTTGTTTAACAGTCTCTTACTGTTATTTTCTTAATTTTCTTTCTTTTGGTGATAAGGTTTTCCAAAAGAGCAAGCTGAGGCTATAGTTACATTAATATCAAATGTAACCTCTGCTAATTTGGAATCCACATACAGGGATATGGTCACTAAAGCACAGCAGGTAGGTGCAGTTTTTCTGAGTGTGTACTAGAAACTAGACTTTAAATGTATTTTCTGATATTCAGTGGAATTCTGAACAATAATTTAAGAACTGGTATGAGTAAATTTGCTCCTGAATATTTGAAAAAAGGAAAAGGAATTCCACATTTCTTTTGAAAGAACTTGATGAAAACACATCATAACAATGGCAATGAAGCAATCCTGGGGCAAGAGTTGTGGAAATCAGTGATTTAGATAAGTAAACCGTATTGAACTGCTCCTTCTTAAAAACCATTTCAGAGGTAGTTGCTCTCTGTCTAACCTTTCCCTTTTCCTGCTTTGTTTTTCTTTTATACATTACCTTCAAGAATTTTTTTACATTTTCTAGTATCTTAATCATAGGATCCCTACAGCACTGAAGGAGGCCATTCAGCCCATCAAGCCTGCACCGACAACAATCCCACCCTATCCCCGTGACTCCACATATTTGCCCTGCTAATCCGCATCCCCCTTCCCCCGAAACTAGGGTCAATTTAGCATGGCCAATCAACCTAACCTGCACATCTTTGGATTGTGGAGGAAACCCACGCAGACATGGGGAGAATGTGCAAACTGCACATAGTCACCCAAGCTGGGATTTGAATCTGGGTCCTTGGCACTGTGAGGCAGCAGTGCTAACCACTGTGCTGCCCCCAATTAATTTAATTGTTCCTTTCTGAATGATGTTCACTGTACTCTTGCCTCCTGATTTTGAATGTATGTATGTTTCTGGGGTATTTCTGCCTTTTCAGGTGTAGGTGAAGGTAACCGTTTGCCTGTTACTCATCCTGTCAACTGCAACCACTGACATAAACAACTCAATCTCTGTTGTTTGACAGTGGTGTAAATCTAGATTAGATTAATGTTCGGACAAGTGATTTGTTGCCACATCCAGCACCTCCACCCTGCTTCATTAAACATGCTGAGCTGGTTCTAATGCACAGCAGTTGCTCAATGCTGAGTCGATTGCAAATTATTCGCCATAAAGCATAAATAAATAGAAACATAATTTATTTTGGCATCAGGTCTTCCCTTCTGTCATCTAATAGTTTTGACCAATTTTAGCAAAAGAGATTTGTCTACTTCTAAAATTCCTATAGAAAGGAGTGTGAGGATGCATAGTTGCAACGCGATCCATGGATGTATTTTTATTTTTGGGATGTGCATCATATTTATTGCCCATTTCTAATTTCCCTGGGCCTTCCCTTTAAACAGTTGTGGTTCTTGGGTCAATAGTTCTCTTACAATGGGGAATTCAAGAATTTTTACTGGTCAGTAATGAAGGATTAACAATATATATCCAAGTTAGGTTGGTTTTGATCTGGAGGGGAACTTGGAAATTATTTTACTGATCTTGTCCTCTCAATAGTAAAAGCTACAATGTCAGCAAGTGGTGTATGTCTTGGTATGTTGTTGTAGCACATACTGTAGATGTACAAAATGCAGCCACTGGACTTTGAGGTACTATGGATGGATAGTGAGTTCAATCCCTGGGCATCACTAAAGCTACATCCTCTGCCTTAGGCAGTGCCATTCTTATTGAACGTCTTTGTGGCTGTGCGAAGCCATTTGAGTGGTGAGTATTCTGTCAGGGTTCTGACTTGACCCTTGTCAATGACGAAGAGGCTTTGAGGGTTAGCATATGAACCACCCATTGAATAGGACCTGCCCTGCTCTTGCAAGCATGATGGCTACTGTGACTGTCCCTCCTCCCACCCGCAAATTTTGGTGTTGATATGGTTGAAGGTCATCAGAAGATGGCAGGGTTTTCTTTTACTGGAAATAAATATTCCTGTCCCTTGTCAGCCTAAATCTGAATGGAGCCCTGGTCCTACTGTAAGTTGGCAATAGTCATTTTGTAATTAGAGAAAATATAAATGGAAGTGTAAAATTATCAACAAGCAACCTCCACTTCTGACTTTATAACAAAAGGACACTATTGAAAAAACAGCTGAAGATAGTTGGCCCAAGGACAAGGTCCTAAAGAAGACCTGCAACAGTATCTTGGGACAACAGTTAACCACCAGCAGCATCTTATTATGTGTCAAGTGTGACCAAGGCTCCACAGGATTGTCCCATTGACTCCCATTCAGCTTTGTTTTGCTGGGACTCCTTGGTGCCATACTCAATTGAATGCTGCCATCATATCAGAAACCAGTTAGTTGCACCTTTACTCTAGTATGCCTCTCTAGCATCCATGTCTGGATCAAGGCTGTGACTAGATCTTGCATGGGGAGTTCTACTTCTATCTCTATACTGATAGTTGGGAGGAGGTGGCATCCCTCCACCTCATTACCACCAAGCAACTTCCAACAGACAGACTGAGTGTGAGAGCTCATAGAATCCCAACATTGCAGAAGGATGTCGTTCAGCCCGTCAAGCTTGCAATGGCAACAATCCCACACAGCCCTGCCCCTGTAACCCTACATCCTTACTCTGCTAATCCCCCTGACACTAAGGGGCAATTTGGCGTGGCCAATCAACCTAACCCGCACATCTTTGGAGCTGCCTGTAAATAAAAGTGAGCGACAGTGGCAGTGGGGAGAGGGTGGTGAGAGTGGGAGACAGGTACATTTTCTTAAAACCATACAAATAGAATCCACAATGTAAGTACATTTTCTATTTCCCTTCTCTGCAATATGCACTGCAATGCTTAAAGAACTAATAAAGGAAAATAATATATTGAATAAAGAGATTTTCTGTGATTCATTTAACTCTACACCCTACAATTTGTTTATGTTTTGGGATAACTGTTTCTTTCAGGAAATAATGTTGCAGCAAATCATGGCCCACCTGGACTCAATAAGAAAGGACATGGTTATTCTGGAGAAAAGTGAATTTTCAAATCTGAGGATGGAAAATGAGGTATGACTCCAAATAACACCACAATAACAAAAGTATCTAATGGAAATAGACAGCTTTGGGGGCCAAACTGGGCAAGGTCCTGAAAATGGGCACAGAGGATGGCAATGTGTGAGTAACTCACACCCATTCAATGTAGCAAAGACAGCATGCAGACTTCCTGCTGCACGCTCGAGAGAGATTCCTGCTTGCTGTCTGTGCTAACTCTGCTGTTCATTAACTGCACTCATCAGCAGGGGAACCAAATATCATAACTTCCGAGCATCACTTGAAGCTAGGCTGCAGCTCTTAAAGGGGGTATGAATCACGGCTGAATCTGAACAGGTCATGCAGGAATTCACTCTGACATGGAGAAACAATGAAGAGCTAAAGTCATTGCACTGGAGGCCTTGATGAAGGAATTGGAAAGCAGAAGATGATGTTCCATGCAGAGAACTAGGAAGTGATTAATTTTCATAGGAAGAACATGGTTAAGAAGGCATGTGGGATATTTTTCTTTTATTAGCTGTGAAATCAAATATAAGAGCAGGGAAATTATGCGACAGCTGTATAAATCACCAGTTAGATCACAACTGGAATACATCATACAGTGCTCAACATTACAGGAAGAATGTGATTGTACCAGAGAGGATACAGAGGGGGTTAATGATGATGCTGCCTGGAATGGAGCAATTTAACTTTGAGCAGAGAGTGGATAGACTGGAGTGCCTTATTTGAAGACAGTGGAAGTGGTGGGAGACTTACTGACATAAAGAAAATTATGAGTGGCCTATGTGGATAGGAAAGATCCATTTCCCTCAGCAAAGGGTTCAGTAGCTAAGGGGGATAGATTTAAAGTAATTGACAGAAGACTGCAAGGGGAATTGAAAAATAGTTTCAGCCAGAGAGTGGTGGTAGTCTGGAACTCACTGCCTGAAAGGTAATAGAGGCAGAAGCCATCAATGCATTTATAAATTGCTCAAATATGCACCTGAAGTGTCCTAACCTATAGAGCTACTGACCAAGAGCTAGATAGTAGGATAAAACTTTCTTTTGATCAGAATCGACCTAATGAGCCAATGGCCAAATTAGAAAAAATCTGTTTCACTTGTCCCTGTCCCTTCCAATCCTGAACATCTCACTATATCTGGCATCAAGGATTGTCCCCTCAAGATAGTGAGGTTGTGCAGCATGTAGCTGGCCACCATGAATCTTGATGCTTGACCAAGTACTGGGGGGGGCTCTTCTTGAGCAGACTGGACAACAGAAGCTTTGTTTCAGCATGTCACTGGTTTGCACTTTGTGTAGCATTGTTTGCATGCTGTGCACATGTACACGGGCTGCACAGTAGAGTGATCAACAGATAGCCCTTGTCCCAGTAGCCTGTGATTAGTTTATTGTGGTGGTTTAAATGTCACTGACACAAAGAACTGCTGCACTCTGAAGGCATCACTGTAGCCAGGATACTTCCTGGTTTCCCCCAGGTGTTCCGGCTTCCTGCCACAAGTCTGAAAGACATACTGGTTAGTTGAATTGGTTATGCTAAATTCTCCCTCTGTGTACCTGAACAGGCAGATTTTCACAGTAACTTCATTGCAGTGTTAATGTAAGCCTACTTGTGACATAAATAAATAAACTTAAAAACTTGAAGATAACAAGCATTGCAAGATTAGCTGCCTACGGTCACACATCAGCTGAGCATAGAAGAAGTGGAAATTCTTTTCATTCCATAAGGTAGTTTGACATTTATGAGATGTGGCTGTCTATAACAAAGCTGGCATTTCTTTCCCATCCCTCATTGCCTTGAACTTGCTAAGCCACTTCAGAGGACTATTAAGAGTCAATCATAATGCTGTGGATCTGGAGTCAAATGTAGATCAGACCAGGTAAAGACGGCAGATTTCCTTCCCTAAAAGACATGAATGAACCAGATGGTTTTATGAAAGTCAATGATAGTTTTATGGTCACCGACCAGGGACTAGATTTCAAATCCAGGGTTTATTAATTTAGTTTAAATTCGACCAGCTGCCATAGTAGGATTTGAATCCAAGCCCCCAGAATATTTGCCTGGGCCTCCAAATTTCCACTATGACCTCCACCCAGTGTAAGATTATTTGCCATAGTTCTCTCCCACTATCGTCTCCTTATGCCACACCAGGTTAAGTGATGTGTGTGCAGTCAGTTGCACACCTGAACCATAGCCTGCAATCTTCATAAAACTGTGTGCTCACTCCGCCAATTTTCTCTGGCAAGAGAGGAAGATGTTAGCTCTCAATGAATAGAAAGCATCAGTCACCTACCTTATGCTGCAACATTTCACGGAGGTATCCTTACTGAAATACAGACATATCGCATATGATTCCTCACTCAGAGTGAGGTAGGAAAAATGCTCCCTGGACACTCTGGAAAGCTATGATCTCCTAGTGAGTGCTGTTCTACCCCTTCTCCTCCTCCCTCTTCCAGCATCTTGACATAATCCATGTGACCTCTGTGATTCTCCAGTCAAGCAGCATTCCAGGCAGAATACTTATCTGTTGTGCCCATGAGTGAGAACACCTGGTTTGAAGTTAACAAAAGGACTTTAAGCACCTAGCACATCATTCTCTTTAGACCTTTGTGGCAATGGACAGAAGAAATGAGCCACCATCTAACTGTGAGTAGATGCTGATCCCTTTTAAATAGCGCTGCTGGGTGTATCTTCCTGTTGGCAAGGTTCACTGGAGTATTGAGCTCCAAACTGTGGTGTCAACCAATGTCATAATTTGTTTGTTCGCAGTGCTTCCAGCAGAGATTCACTGTGTATGCTAACACCTGCACCACATGGTATCCAAAGCGATTCACTCCACAAGTTGGAAAAATATTATCTCTCCACTTTCTCCAGCCATGAGCCCACTGTTGCTAAGTGTGCAGACAGGCAGCTTCTAGACTACTGCCTCTTTCGCTTGGCTCAGAGTGATGGCTTGCACCATTTAGATGTGATTCTTGCCTCTGATTATCCTTTTCCTCTTCAGGGTTGTGCAGTTAATTTTATTACACTTGGTGTCAGGAACTGAAGAGAATTGTTCAACACTTTTATGTTAATATCCTGTACAGCCACCAAAACTATTAGAGTAAAAATTCTTCAGAGACTGCTCAGCACACTCAGTGACATTGTCAAAACGTATCCTTCAAGCAATGTCATTAAAACAGATGGTCTCCTCGTGCTATATTCCTGTCGATATGGAAGAGCCACTTTCATTGGACTCCACGTTTTGCCAGTGAACAGAAATCGAGTTTACTGTGAAATCTGTTTAAAATCATGTAACTGGTTAGTTTGCCAGTTCTGTGACAGATTGAAAATAGAGACCTCCAGTGGCAATACTGGAATACTGCATGGCTTTTTATCTAATAAAATCTTCATCTGTTGTATTTTTCAATGATCAATGCCAATGAAATGTTTATGACAAGTTAATGTACAGCTATCAACCCATTTCCTTTTTTTAATACATTCCTAGGATGTGGGCATCACTGGCAAGGCCATTTTATTGCCCATTCCAAATTGCCCTTGAGAACACCATGGTAGGTTGTTTTTTTTTATTAAATTGCTGCAACCTGTGTGGTGTGGGTACGTACTCAGGTTCTTCATTCCAGCATTTTGACCCAACTACGATAAAGAACAGTGATATATTTCCAAGTCAGGATGGTGTGTGACTTGGACAAGAATTTGCTGTTGAGGGTGTTTCCAAAGTTGATAAAGGAGGGTAGGAGAAGCTATGAGGCTGGGCTAGCACTTAATATAAAAAAGGATAGCAAGAGTTTTTATAAATATATAAAAAGGAAGAGGCTGGCTAGGGTGAACGTTGGTCCTTTAGAGGATGAGAAAGGGGAGCTAGTGGTAGGGGATGGGGATATGGCTAAGGTCTTGAATAACTTTTTTGTTTCTGTCTTCACGGAGGAGGACGTGAATAATTTGCCGGGTGTTAGCGATGGAAAGGTGGTAGGAATGGAGGGTCTTAATGACATTACTGTTACTAGAGAGGTGGTGCTCGACAGACTGGAGGGGCTGATTGTGGACAAGTCCCCAGGACCGGATGGAATGCATCCGAGGGTTCTGAAAGAAATGGCGGAGTGATAGTGGATGCCTTGGTGGTTATTTTCCAGACGTCGCTGGATTCCGGGGAAGTGCCGGAAGATTGGAAAATGGCTAATGTTACGCCGTTGTTTAAGAAGGGTGCCAGGCAAAAGGCGGGGAATTATAGGCCGGTTAGTTTAACGTCTGTGGTAGGTAAAATGTTAGAATCCGTCATTAAGGAGGAAATTGCGAGGCATCTTGAAGGGAATTGCTTGATAGGGCGGACGCAACACGGTTTCATTAAAGGGAAGTCGTGTCTGACAAATTTACTGGAGTTCTATGAGGATGTGTCTAGGGCAGTGGATAGAGGAGAGCCGGTGGATGTGGTCTTTCTGGATTTTCAGAAGGCGTTTGACAAGGTACCTCACAAGAGGTTATTGCAGAAGGTCAGGGGACATGGAGTTGGGGGTAGGGTGTTAGCGTGGATAGAGGATTGGTTGTCAAATAGGAGGCAGAGAGTGGGGGTCAATGGGTGCTATTCGGATTGGCGGTTGGTGACTAGTGGGGTGCCCCAGGGGTCGGTGCTGGGGCCTCAGCTATTTACCATTTATATAGATGATCTGGAGGAGGGAACCGAGTGCAGGGTGTCGAAATTTGCTGATGACACCAAGATTGGGGGAAAGGCAAATTGTGCGGAGGGTGTGGAGAGTCTGCAGAAGGATCTAGATAGGCTGGGCGAATGGGCCAGGAAATGGCAAATGGAATTTAATGTTGGCAAGTGTGAGGTGGTCCACTTTGGTAGGAAGAATGGTAGGAAGGACTATTACTTACGTGGCGAAAAACTGCAGCAGGCGACGGTGCAGAGGGACCTCGGGGTCCTTGTGCATGAGTCGCAAAAACCCAGCTTGCAGGTGCAGCAGGTGGTCAGGAAGGCGAATGGGATGCTGGCCTTCATAGCAAGGGGGATTGAATATAAAAGTAGGGAGGTCTTGCTGCAGCTGTATAGGGCATTGGTGAGGCCGCAGCTGGAGTACTGTGTGCAGTTTTGGGCGCCGCACCTGCGCAAGGATATTTTGGCCCTGGAGGGAGTGCAGAGGAGGTTTACTAGGCTGATACCGGAGTTGAGGGGATTGAGCTATGAGGAGAGGCTGAATAAACTAGGCTTGTACTCGTTGGAGTTTAGAAGAATGAGGGGAGATCTCATTGAGACGTATAAGATGATGAATGGGATGGATAGGATAGAGGTGGAGAGAGTCTTCCCGCTCAAAAAAGACAGTAGGACTAGGGGGCACAGCCTCAAGATAAAGGGGAGGCGGTTTAGAACGGAGTTGAGGAGGAACTTCTTCACTCAAAGGGTGGTGAATCTCTGGAATTCTCTGCCCGTTGAAGTGGTGGAGGCTGCCTCGCTAAATATTTTTAAGAAGCGGGTTGATGGGTTCTTGATAAGAGAGGGGATTAAGGGTTATGGGGAGAGGGCGGGAAAGTGGAACTGAGCCACAACAGATCAGCCATGATCTTATTGAATGGCGGGGCAGGCTCGAAGGGCTAGATGGCCTACTCCTGCTCCTATTTCTTATGTTCTTATGTTCTTATTTGCTTGCTGCCATTGCTCTTCTAAGTGGTGGAGATTGCATTTTTGAAAGGTGCTGTCAAAGAACCCTCAGCAAGTTGCTACATTGGCAAAGCCACTACCTATCAGATGAGACATTAAACTTTTGCCTGATCAAATGGAAGCCAAATATTCTGTGGTATCACCAACCCAGAATTCTGCACAGCCAGTACCACCTTCCTAACCTGGACTGAAGATGAATGAATCATGAAAAGTGTTTAATTTATCAATGAATTATTAAATCAACAGCAGCTTTATGTTCCCATTAACATAAAGGATTGAATGTTGACTTACCTGCCATTGCTGTATTTGCTTCTAACTGATGCCAGTGTGCTTAATCAAAGCAAGTGTTTTGATTATACTTTTAGCTTTTCAAAGAGTATTTTATCTCAGTTCTTTGTTCTTTTTTAGAAAATAAAAATTGAGTTGGAACATCTGAAGCAACAGCTTTTGGTAAGTTGCCAAGTAGAACCGATCTTAAATTATCACAGGCACTTCCCTGTTTCTTATGTACTTTGAGCTGATGAGTCATCATTGTATTCTTGGTTTTGTAGGATGAAGTTAAGAAGATCAGAAGTGATACAAAACTGGACATGAATTTAGAGAAGAGCAGAATTATGGACACGGTAATGTATCTTGATACTCCTGCTAGCTTGTTGCTAATTTACATTTTGCCACCTTTGCTAAAAGTTCCTTGAAATTTAATTAGTCAATTTTCCACAGTGTTGTGCACAGAGGAAAGTGCAGTATTGACGTACAGCGGAGTACTGGGGAGATAACTGGAGCAAGTTAAGAGTAAGAAGTTACATTGGCAGAGGGGGAGAAAAAGCAGAGTATCTAATGGAGTGTGAAATAACTCCAAGCAAGGGGAACAAATTGGTTGTGGGTGAGAAACATTTCGGCAGGGGACGATCATGGTAAAATAAGTCAGTAGGAGGGAGCTATGGCAAATAATCTCTTGTTGGGCAGAGGGCAACTTTCCAGGCAGTCTGCAGTTGTCGTGGGTTCAAAATAGTTTTGAAATTCACATTTTAATGGAACAAGTTCATCAAAAAAATGAGGAGTGGCTTCTTCTGCACAATGGGCAGATGAAAAATGGCTTTTAAATGGTCCAGATGATGAATTCAAATGTACTGCATGTGAAGGACATTGTAACTTCACAAGAAGCTCTGCAAAAAATCTATGGGCATTTAAATGTGGGGCCAAGTTCTAAGAGCCAAGTAAATAATTAACCGAGAGGGTGAAGGGCTTTCAGATCAAGAAATGGGTACTCTTAAAATAATCTCATTTAACTACTTACAATAAAGATGATTGAAAAATATTTTTATTTCTGTTTAGATACCAGTTAAACTGAAAAAGTTGCTGTAGAACCACTTAATGACTGTATGAAGACTTAAACTACCACTAAACAATAGCCTCAGCAAGTAATGATGTGACATTGAAACCAACTATCCCTGTCACTTGGCTGTGTGCAAATACTAGTGGGATGGGAAATCCTTTAAAATATAACTCCAAGATGATCTTCTGTGCATTTACAGATGAAGTAAATAAACTTATTGGTTTAAATGTACAAAGAAATTTCCTCAAATATTTGATGGAATTTTCTTAATAAATATGATCATCTCAATCAATCACTTTATTGAGCAGGTGTTAATACTTCACATCTATAATAATATAATTTTTCATTAGTTTAGAGAACGGGAGAAGCAGTTAATGACTTCTAGGAATGAATTTACTGAATTGGTAAGTTTTTTTTTTAAAGATTATTAATACAAATGAAGATTTTTAGTTTCTGGAAAAGAAGTATGGATTATCACTCAGTTGTATAATGATGATGCTCCAGTGTTTGGTTGTGAATGCTCTCACTCTTCCTGTGATGCCAGCAATATGATAATGACTAGGTAATCTGTTTTGGTGATGTCTGTGGCCTGCTGTAACCTACTCTGCTCTTGAGAGCACAACAATGTGACCTCTTGTGAATGCAACATTGCCATTCCTTGCAGATTTATTTATTGCGATTTCTTTGTGTGGATTATTTTCAGAACTCGGGCACAGACCGTGCCATTACAGAAACAAACAAAAAAATTGACACAGATGTGGCTTCACTTAAGACCATGTTGGAATCTCTTAAACTGGAAACAGTGAGGTATCTTGCAGGTAGGATCATGGAAGGGAGGGGCAGTTGAATTTATGAAATAGAACTTCAGAAAATTGCTCCTGTTTTGTTTACCTTGTGGTGAAAGGGAGAGAAGGAGAGGAGTGGAGAATAATGAATAATAATAATAAATAATTTGGGAGAATAGTGGGGGCGATTCTCCCAAAAGCATTGAATTGGCCGGAAAACCATTCCAGATCATGACTGTTTTGTCTGTTCAACTTCTCACTCGAATTTCCCCATCCTGTGCACTGCAGAGTTCCCAATCACGAATCACATTAAAAACCTGGGTGGGGGGAGGGGGCAAGGGCAGCGCCTATTTGCAACAGAGTATGACAGTTCTGGAACTCTGCAAATGCACAGTGACCCGATCTGTCAGACTCCCCGTTTGCTGGCCAGCTCAATCGCAGTGCTGCCCCTCCAGCACCCCTCTCCACAGCCTGATCGCAGCCCCCACAGCAATTCCTGGGTTAGCCCTGACCATCGCCCCCCCTATAGCCCAATCACGGCCCCTCACAACAATTCCCAGGCCAGCCCTGACCCGCCCCCCAGCAGTGGAAATCCTCTCACCCTCCACAGGGTCAGACCCCTCCCCTCCCAGGAGGCAGGCTCCCATCTCTCCCCTGCACAACAATCCTCCCCTTCCCCCCCTCCAGCCCATCCCACCCCAGTCGCAGCCTTCTGTCCATCCCAGACTGACCGCCATGTGGAGCAGCAGTGGAACCCCGCCCCCACCCCACCACCCCAAGGATTGATTCAGTCAAGATATGGAACTGCATATTCAACCATCCCAGCACACTTTAACTCGCATCATTTGTGCAAACCCAAATCTTTCTGTCCAAGCATCCAAAATGATCTTCCTCTAAATTTAGCAGATTTGTTTATTTCAGTGCTTTTGCCCTATGCAACTGTCTTTTTTTTTGAATGCACACTTCTATTCTGGCCTGGTCAGTCGTCTGTACATCCTGAAATAATAAGAGTTTGGAGTTCAGCTTCATAGAAAAGTGTAAATGTATCTAATTCTGTTTTCTGCTTTATTGTTCTACAGCATCTGTCTTCACCTGCCTCGCAATAGCATTAGGATTTTATCGACTGTGGCAAAAATAGAAAATGAAAAGTGACCTTCAATGACAAGCAATGGAATTTAATGATCTTGAAAAAAATTTTAGATAAAATGTTAGGATTGTCCTGGGGAGAACGGATTGTCACTCTGCTACATGACTGTTCTGTTGCTGTGTTTTGGGGAAATCTAGTTATGTGGCATTAATGTTAATTATGTTTAAAAATTATTCTGAATGTCAGCTAGTGAGGTGGGAGATGATCCTGCTCCTTATTGGCTGTAAGGCTCTCGTATGAACTGAATTTGGTTGATTTTAACCTATTACTGGTGAGTGGGATCACAGTACAACACTTGTCATGGAACAACCTCTTTGAGATTCCGTATTGGTTGTTGTGTTAAAGCTGGGAGGCTTTTGTGCACTTTATAGGCAGAACTGGCTGAGCTGGATGCTGATACGTAGATGCTCAGCAGTTACGCCTTCATCTCAAACAAATGTTTTTTACTTGCTTTCTTATCTTCAGTTCCAATCAATGTTACAAATTAGAAAGGACTAACAGGCCAATGTGTGGCAGCAGATTCCAGTTAATTATGGAAAGTTAAAATGTATCTGTGGAACCAATTCGATTTATCTTGCTACCAAGTACTGTTTCATACAATGTATTCCTATTACGGTTGAAAAGCAGCAGCAATTAAACCATGTATTCTTTGGAGAATCGGAATGAAACCAGTATCTGAAAGTTTTGTAGAGACAATCGCAGCAAGTGAAATCGATTAGAATAATTGTCAAAAGATAATGATGTCACCAAATATGAACATTCCTTTTTTTTTAGGAGGCTTATTTAAAACCCATACTGATTGCCAGAATTTTCCAGCTGTTCACACAGCTGGAACAGGGATTCTCTGCTCTCACTGCAGAAAATGGAGATTTGGTTCAGCGCCAAAGTCTCCATCCTTGCTAGCAGCAGTAGAAAATTCTGACCTTGCGTTCATTAAAATACCGAGGTTATAGGTAGTAACTTCAGTGTCTATCCCTATCCATGTGTGTAGTATTGTTGGAGCTTGCATAAACCATTCTCAAACTATAAAATTCTGAAAGTAATCACCCAAACCCTCACATACCCTCTCTTGATTTCCTCTACAAGTGTGGTCTCAGGTGTAAAAGAGAGCCTGGATTGATTCAACCTCTGATCTTCTGCCCCAAATGACCTCTCTGCATCCTCAACGGTCCCCTATAGCTTCATAGCTGCCTTCTGTTACTGTTTGTGCAAATTTAAGAAAAACAGAATAAAGTGCGTGAAAATTTTACTCTATTTCTAAAGAGATACACATCACATTTAAGTAAATGCATGTATGGACAACCCATTTACACAGTATAGGTTTCATCAGGAATTTTGAATTGAGTTTGCTAACCATTTACAGAGTTTATTTTTTCACACATTTATTGTGAAGAGTGAACAAGAAAAATGCTTCTTTGTTAATTAGGCAAATTGATTTGTACCTTAGGGCTTGCTGCAGACATAGTCTGGCATTGTAAAGATTGTCTTAATAGCTGTTAGTTCATTTGCCACATCTCTATGGAGAATCTTTATAAGACCCTTGTCAGGCCTCATTTGGAGTACTGTGCGCAGTTCTGGTCGCCTCACTGTAGGAAAGACGTAGAAGCTATTGAAAGGGTACAGAGGAGATTTACAAAGATGTTGCCTGGACTGGGAGGCATGCCTTATGAAGTTAGGTTGAGGGAGCTGGGTCTCTTTTCCCTGGAGAGACGAAGGTTGAGAGGCGACCTGATAGAAGTTTATAAAATGTTGAGAGGAATAGATAGGGTGGATTCTCAGAGGCTATTTCCCCGGGTTGAAATGGTCGCTACGAGAGGACACAGATTTAAGGTGCGGGGAGGAAAGTACAGAAGTGATGTTAGGGGTAAGTTTTTCACTCAGAGGATGGTGAGTGAATGGAATCGGCTGCCGTCAGTGGTGGTGGAGGCGAACTCGCTGGGGTCTTTTAAAAGACTTCTGGATGAGTATATGGGGTTTTATGGAATTGGGGGTTATAGATAGGTCTACAGATTGATGTGATCGGTGCAACTCGTGGGCTGAAGGGCCTGTTTGTGCTGTAGTGTTCTATGTTCTAATCGCAGCAGCAGGTGATGTCGGAGAATTCCAGCAGTAACGTACTTGGATTTCCAAAAAGCGTTTGATAAGGTGCCGCACAAAAGGCTACTTAATAAGAGCCCATGGTGTATGGGATAGTATTTCAGCATGAATGGAGGATTGGCTAAATAAGATGAAACAGAGTTGGGATAAGAAGGACATTTTCAGGATGGCAACCTGTAACGAATGGAATGCCACAGGGATCAGGGCTGTGGTCACAATTATTTACATGACTTGGTTGAGGGAAGTGAATGTACTTTTGCCAAATGCGTCTGATCTTCAGGTAAGCATTCTCCAAGGTGGCCTTCACAACACACGACAATGCAGAATCACTGAGCAGAGACTGATAGCCAAGTTCTGTACACGAGGACGGCCTCAAGCGGGATCTTGGGTTCATGTCACACTATCTGTAATCCCCACAACTTGCCTGGGCTTGCAAAACCTAACTGTCCTGCCTGGAGACCGTACACATCTCTTTACCCTGTGCTTAACACTCTTTCCACTCACATAGTCAAGTCTTAAAGGTACAGACAATCTGTAAAGACTCACATTCCAACCATTATTTTGTAAATTGAGTCTTTATATGTCTTGTTTGTGATTAGAATTCCCACTCACAGGACAAAGGGGCAGCGCTCCAAAAGCTAGAGGTTTTTGCTACCTAATAAACCTGTTGGACTTTAACCTGGTGTTGAGAGACTTCTTACAAAGGTATAAATACAGGCACGTTATGTCCTGGATTTTCCCCTCAAGTCATGTTAATTCACTAGTGTAACTTTATTCATTCATTCTTGGGATATAGGCATCACTAGCAGAACCAAAAACATTTTTAAAAGTATCATTTTATATCAACACTAGGGACATTCAGGCGTGCATTCTCAGCTACCCCAACCCTCCATTCAGAACCACCCCAGCCATAAAATTCACTGAAAACCCATGTTAACTGTCTTCATAATATTTTGCATTTGCTTTACAATAGATGTGACACCTATAGTGCAGCACTAACATTGATATAGTTTCACTAGACCAAATGGTCTCTAACTGCTGTTTCTTCAACGGTGATACTTTCAATGTTAAAAGTCTTAGCTGAATGTTCATAATGCCTGCCGGGCCACCAGGTGTCTCTGCATCAATGTACCTGGGACTTAGCCAATTTTTTTCTCTCATTTGGATACACATAAACATTTAAGTGAATTTATTGAAATCTTGAGCTCTCAACACCTTGAGTCTTTCCTCCATGTACTTGTAACAGCACCAGCCTGTCCAACACTGCTCATTTCAACCAAAATCTATAGCTGTTGGCTCTTCAGCAGAAAGACAGAAGTTATTGCACAGAATTTCCTAGCTCATACCCACCCCATTGCTTTCCATTCTTTGAATATTGTTTCTTGTATAGCAGGCCTGAGGAAATGCCAATAAACAGCACTGCAAACCACTATCAGCTTGGTAATCCAATCTCCAGCCACAAGTTTAAGTTTTTAAGTTTATTTATTAGTGTCACAAGCTTACATTAACACTGCAATGAAGTTACTGTGGAAGTCTCCTAGTCGCCACACTCTGTCACTTGTTCAGGTACACAGAGGGAGAATTTAGCATGGCCAGTGCCCTAACCAGCATCTTTCAGACTGTGGGAGGAAATCAGAGCATCCAGAGAAAACCCATGCAGACTCCACACAGACAATGACCCAAGTCAAGAATCGAACCTCAAACCCTACTGCTGTGAGGCAGCAGTGCTAATTGCTGTGCCACCGTGCTGCTCCTGTGTATGTCATCTCCATGTTCAGTGTGAGCCTGGCTCAGTGGCAACTTTCACAGCTGCTCTCATTCTCCCCCCTCGTTCTTTGTGCTCAAACCAGGCCCCTCCCGTTGCCCCCATCTGCAGCATAAGGCACCTGTGCTCAAAGTAGATTTTTTACTTTTATGTTGCATCGTTGGAGAGAACACTTCTCCTTTCGCTTCTCCTCTCTGTAAATTGCCCCCCTTATTCACCCTCCTTCCGTCTCACACTTTATCACTTTACATTGCCACACTTCTGTTACCATTGGCCCTTCCTCCTCTCCTTCCAGTCCTCCTCCTCGGCAGTGACCCTTTACTCATGGTCAGCAAAACGGAACTTAAACATTATTCAGAGGTCCTGACTCCATCAGAAATCTCTAGCCTAAACTTAGCATGTTATGCTTCAGTGTTACATTGCACTGCTGAAGCATTAAAAAAATTACATGGTGCAAAGAAATTGATCATTGTTTTTATTCATGGAATGTGGGTGACACTGGCTGGGCCAGCATTTATTGCCCCTGCTAAGGCCACTTTGCTGTGGATCTAGAGTCACATGTAGACCAGACCAGGTAAGGGTAACAAATTTCCTTCTCTAATTGTTTTTGCAACAATTAACAATGATTCATGGTCATCACTGGAGTTTTAATTCCAGATTTTTATTGAATTCAAGTTCCACCATCTACCATGGTGGGATTCGAACCCAGGTGCCCAGAGCATTAACGTGGGTCTCTGGATTACCAGTCCAGCAACACTACCACTACGCTACTGCCTCCCTTTCAATAAAATAAAACTCAAGTGTTTTATCATAAGTGTAAGTATTAATATTTCTGCAAATGTAAGGACCAAATTAGAATCATTCTATGAATCTAAATTAAGCACATTTAATACAGCACAGATCAAGTTAGATTGCAGTGTAAACTATTCCTGATTCACATGATGAATGAAAGAGACCTGAAGTAGAAGTACTTCAATTATATTTCATATTCTTAAATATAAAAGGGCTGGATTTTTGTGGAGGAGACAGGAAGTTGAGTTGAGAAGTTTCCCAACCTGGCAAACCCATCTGCTTTAACAGAGCCTCTGTTTGCCACATGTTCTTACTCCATGAAGTTGGGTGCAGAATGGAGTCAGGCCCACCACCTCTGAAGGCAGGCGGTCATTGAGACTGCCAGAATGGACTGCCTCCCTCCTTTCACTAGGTCACCAACCTAGTTTTAAATGATGACTGTCAGGGCCACTAACCCTTATAGCACATCACGCCCCTTCAGCTCCACCTCATTTTCCCCATAACCCCTTCTTAAAGCTCCATTGCCGTTTGTCCTGTATCCATCTCAGGAATCATGGCCTGGATTCTCCGAGCTCACTGCATTGCTCGAGTAGCACAACGAGCCAGCAGACATCAGCAGGAGCCTGTAGCAGGACCAACATCTGGCTGATCATGAATCTCACAGGTCCTTTTTTCTGAGATAATTAGTCCCTTGTTGAAAATCAGCATGGGGCTGATTACCATATGGAAATCGCTATTTCCAATTGATTAGCGGGTCCGGGACAGTAGCCTCCAGGCCCACTGGTGTCTTTCGCTAGACCGCGAGAGATTCTGACCAGCAGGGTTTACAATTGCTTCCCACTAACTGGGAACAGGCTTCCTCACCCTGCTGGTGGGGACAGATGCCACTGAGGCTTCTGCAGGAGTTCAGGGGTTGGGGAACCCCTTGGGCACTGCCAGCTTGGTACTGTCCACCAGGCACCCTGGCACTGCCCACAAGGCAGTGCCAAGGGGGGCAGGGCCTTCTGGGTAGTGGTGGGGAGACCCACTATGCATTCTGCAATGGAATTGCTGGGGGGGGGGGGGGGGGGTGCAGGGGCAGGTGGAGGGGAGGGTGTGATCAGGGCTGGCCATGGGGGGCTGGCAATTGGGGCTGGTCTAGCAGAGGGAGAGGGGCAGAGTTAGATAGGCATTAGAAGACCAGTTGTCAGTCTGTTGTAAAAATAAATAAACATCTATCTCACTAACCACAAAGGCAGATACTAATTTATTAACCTCTTAAAATAGTCAAATCAAAATGTGAATAGAACCCTCTATTGAGTTAAGTGATTCTGGAGCTTTTGATACATAGCCAAGCATTTATAATGGGCTCAGCTATAAAAACTATTGTAGTTCACAAATAATGAAAATTGATTAAAATTTCAAAACCATACCTTTATGTTTTTTTCTAAGCTGTGCCAAGTAGCCTGCCAATCAACAAACTCCAGCAGGAGTTGTCTTTTTCTACTCAGGTGAAATCCGAAGACAATTTATTTTAAATTTTGAAATGTGGAGGACTTAAATCACTTAAGATTCATGACATAGTGTTCCCAAGCTGTATTATCTTTGGTTTTGAGTGCATAATAGCACTTTCTCAATTGGAAAAGTACACTAATGCATCTCAACACGTACACATGCCAATTTAAAAATGCAACTGTCACTGAAATAAATACATAATTTTATAATGAAACAAAATGATCTGAAAAATCAACTGTCAATAGAATTACTTTCAAAATTCACACGTTTTAAAATACCACAGTGACTATAAATTGTTTGTTTATTAAGAGATTGTAAAATCAGAGAACAATGTATGTGCAGGTAAGACTATATTCTGAACAAGCTCACGCCAAAGGATTCCGAGATGTCAGAGAGGTCTGAAGTTGACGCTGTTTCTGTCAGGAATACGCCGTACAAACACACCTCCAGAATTGACTACCTGTTTCTTCTTTCCTTTCTTCCTCTCCTTAACTGGCTCTTCAGAGCTCTCTTCCTGTGAAGGCAAAATTTTAATAAGTATAAACGAATCCAAGCAAAAAATAAATGCAGTTACCACAAAAGAAAAAGGGTGACTCTCTTCTGGTAAACACAATCTGCCTTGCAAGAATGGTGCTTTGCACTAGTGTTAAGTACTAATGTCATTGCATAATCAATGCTCTACAATGGAAAACCTGGGAATTACAGGCTAGCACCAAGAAGAAAAATGCCATGAAAACTGAAAGGTTGTCTTATTCAAACTGATTCATTACTTCCCTTAGGGTAAGGGGCCCTGCCACAACCTAGCAGCCTGGAGTCCGACACAATATGGTTGCCTTTAAACACATCCTAAAGTGACATAGCAAGAGCTTCAAGCAAGGCAATCCCTTCAAATCCCAATCCAGCCAATTGGTAAAGCCTTATTAAAATTTAGGGACAAAGAACTGCTCCATAGATTACTCGAGCAACACACAGAATAAAAGCAAAACATTGCAGATGCTGGAAGTCTGAAACAGAAAATGCTAGCAAAACATTTGTGGAGAGAAAAATAGAGTTAATGTTTTTAATACATATGACTCTGCCTCAGAGTTAAAGAGAGGGAGGAATGTGATGGATTTTGTGTGACGGATAAGAGAGGGTGGAGCAGAGTAGAAGATTGGTGATTGATGGGAATTAGGAAAGATTGCAACAAAGATTTATAGGTCACATGACAAAGGAAGCATTCATGAAAGTATTAAAGAATATAGAAGATGCAATTAGTGGCATAAAGGTAAGCTATCAGAATGTGTTAATGGGAGAACCAGGGTCGGTGCTAAGTGAAAGCAAAACTAAAGAACAAGTGGCAGATAGCCCTGTGGGGAAGGATGGGTTGATTGGGACAAAAGATGTTTTGGATATACAAAAATGGTCAAAATAGAGAAGAATACGTTGTAGTTAAGGAGGAGGAACATAAAGTATTGGATCTTATAAACATAGAGAAAGAGTAAATATTAAGAGGTTAAACATCACTGAGTGTAGATAGATAACATGGTCTGGATTAAATATATCCTCAGGTTTTTAAGAGGAAGAAAATAGCAGAAGCTCTGACCATCATTTTCCAATTTTCTCAGGCTGCAGCTGTGATGCTGGAAGACTGAAGAACAGCATATGTTTTACTATTGTTTAAAAATGAAGAAGGAGATAGACCAAGTTATTACTGGCCACTCCACCTAACCTCAGAAAAAAATTCTGAGGAGCAGTGTAAGTCATCATTTAGAAAGACATAGATTAATCAAGGACATTTAACATGGATTTGTTAAAGGAAGACTGTATCTGATTGGATTTTGGAGGGTGGAGGGTAATTAAGGAGGACTATTGTGGGGAGCATGTTTGATGTGGTTTAAATAGATTTTAATAAGGCTTTCACAAGGTTCCATGTGGCAGACTGGTCAGAAAAATAAAAGTCCCTGGAATTTCAATGTAAAGTGGTAAGTCAGACCCAAAATTGGCTCAGAACAAAAGTTCAGTGGGAGCTTTTGTGACCAGAAGGCTGTTTCCGGTGGGGTTCATCAAGCTCAGGTACTGTCTGTGGCATCTACCAATTATTTAGAATTAAACATAGGGACATCATTAAGAAGTTTGAAGATAATACAAAAATTGGGTCTGGGATTGATAGGAAGAAAGCTGCAGGAGGATGTCAATAAATTGATCAAATGGGCAGAAAAGTGACAAATGGAATTCAATCCAGAGATTGCATTTGAGAAGACTAAACAAGGCTCACAAAGTAAGACACAATAATGAAAATGAAGTTGAAGTGCAGTAACCTGCAAGGCTATGGACCAAAGGTTGCAAAGTGGGATTAGATATTTTTAGGCTAGCACAGACACAATGGGCCAAATGGTTTCCTTCTGCACCATAAATTTTTCTGATACAGTGATTACTAAGAGTCAGTAATGACACCAGCTCATCAATAACCTACACTTAACATGTTAGTTTAGTGTTTCCAGAACCACTCAGCTCCAGACTTCGTAACAGACTGGACTCAAAACACGGATGCAGGAACTGAATGCCAGAGGAGAGATGAATGGTATTGCCCTTTTAAAATATTAGTTGAGCTACTGAAAAAAAAACTATTACATGCATTTACATTGTTCACTGATACAAATAATCTTCAAACCAGCTGAACTGAAATGACGCACTCACCACAGAGCCATCAGCAGTCTTCAGTTTTTCCAGACACTGATTTAGGTGGGCGATCTCTGCTCGACAGTCATCCAGTTGACACTCCAGCTTCTCCCGGCGTAAGCGCTCATACCCCAACTGAGCTTGCAGCTCCTGTAGCATTCTGTACAAAGGGAAATGGCATTCCACATTCCTCACATGTTAAATATCCTTGAATAATCCATGCCTTTCTAAATATTTCCTAAATGCTGCTCCCCACCAAAGAAAACAACTTCCTGTGTATGCTTTGGTAGCAAGTGCCAGTAAGCATATATAACTGTGGAGCAAATTGCAGCCTAGCGTTCACCCAACCTCCTCCTTCTCAAGGGCAACTAGGGATGGACAACAAATGTCCTACCAGCAAAACTTACAACCTATGAAAGGATAGAATATATGTGGGCTCTTTTACATAATGATCAGGGGTGGAAATTTTGACTGATTTTCTTAGCCAAATGATACTGCTGTAAATTCCAGCATTCAAACTGCTACTTTCGTTAAGATCTAACTCACACCAAACAGTCTCCTTACAGAGAAGGAAGCTAGTTCACACAGAAGTAATGGGGAGTATGCATTAATTGTTTATACCAGAGACATGCTATGGCAGCTGTCAGTCTACCTGTTCACCTTGCAAAAATTAATGAACCTTAGTTAAAAACAAATTTGGTTCCCAAGTACTTCCCTCCACCTTGATGAAGTGCATTCTTTCAATTTAGATTGTAAGCGAGGAATTAAATTCAACCTGGTACTCTTGAAATGATAGAAGACTTTTTCAGGTATTGTAATGCAGTTCCATCTGGAAGCAACGTAATGGTAACATTTTCTTGTTTCTGTACCTGGTGGTGGTTTACCCAGCACTGGCAAGTAGCATTCAGCAGTTTCCGTGTGAGATAAAGCTCTTCCAACAAATATTTGTCCTCTAACTGAAATGTATAGCTGAGTTAGAGAAGATAGCACAAGCGAGGTCATATTCTGGCCACAGCAGCTCAGTGCAGACATACATCACGCTCTTGTACCAACTCAGTTGGTTTGAGTTAGTACAAAGGCAGCATTTCTTCACATGATTCTAATTCAGTTTAAGTTAAAGTTGATCATATAAATTACAGTCACCCATTTTAGTACCATAAAGAGAACCATTTGTTTTCTCAAATTTCCATACTAAATGACTTACTACATTAACAGGAGAATGGTTAGATCAATTTTCATAAAATCATACAGTGCAGAAGTGGCCCTTCAGCCCATCAAATCTGCACCAACAGCATATATTTCAATACTGTTGGTGGGAACCCTTGTGTGTGATTTCAATCTATTTATTTCAATGGGCAACACAGCCACTATTCCACTATTTTCTGCCACGTGTAATGAGTGGGATTTTTTACTGAGAGTGCACACCCTGCATTTTTATAGTAATAAAAAGTTGTACTAAATAACTACCTTTCTGTTTCTTTCTCTTCCTTCCGCCGGAAGTGGTCTTCCTCCAGCATGCCTCCAAGTTGTCTGTAATTGCTTTTTGCAATTTCTAATAACCGGACAAATTTTTCAATCTTTTCATAGGCCCTCACTGCATTGAGAAACACAAGATGTTGAGTAAGGGAGGAACATTGATTGACAGAACATTTTTCCATATGAAAGTACAATAATGCTAAAATTTGATTCTGAAGTAAACAGCAATACATTATTCAAGAAAGGAAGAAGTTATTTATTTGATGTACAATATGTGGAAATATTACTGCAGGAAAAGGATTCATGTATGCCATTGTGAAATGTATGTTCTGTTTAACAGGTCTTTGGGATTTTCTTTCAAAGCAAAAGGAAGATGCATCATGCAGATTATAGGGAGAAGATCTTTGAGGACCAAATAAACAGCTGCTGGTCAATTCAACACTAAGCACCCCAGATACCGAGCGTCATCTTGATGTCAGCTCCATAGAGATTTGAAAGTTGTGGTGGGAAACTTGGAAAGGGAAGTATATCAGAGCCCATTATAGGATTTGAAATACGAGGAAGGGTGAGTGAGGACAAGGCAGGGGAACATAACTCCTGCAAAAATGAGAAAAAAAAAGGGAGTTGTGTCTATACTCATAGAATCCTTACAATGCAGACAGAGACCATTTGGCCCATCAATTTGATTTGATTTATTATTGCCACACCTATTAACATACAGTGAAAAGTATTGTTTCTTGCACGTTATACAGACAAAACATATTGTTCACAGAAAAGGAAACGAGAGAGTGCAGAATGTAATGCTACAGTCATAGCTAAAGTATAGAGAAAGATCAACTTAACGCAAGGTAGATCTGTTCAAAAGTCTGACAGCAGCAGAGAAGAAGCTGTTCTTCAGTCAGTTGATACGTGACCTCAGACTTTTATCTCTTTTTCCCTGAAGTAAGAAGATGGAAGTGAGAATGTCCAGGATGCATGGGGTCCTTAATTATACTGGCTGCTTTGCCGAGGCACTGGATGGGAGGCTGGTTTGCGTGATGGATTGGACTACATTCACGATCTTTTGTAGTTCCGTGCTTCTTGGGCAGAGCAGGAGCTATATCAAGCTGTGATACTTCCAAAAAGAATGCTTTCTATGGTGCATCTGTAAAAGTTGGTGAGAGTCATAGCTGACATGCCAAATTTCTTTATTCTTCTGAGAAAGTAGAGGCATTGGTGGGCTTTCTTAACTATAGTGTCGGCATGAGGGGACCAAGACAGATTGTTGGTGATCTGGACACCTAAAAACTTGAAGCTCTCGACCCTTTCTACTTCGTTCCCATTGATGTAGACAGGGGCAGGTTCCTCTTTACACTTCCTGAAGTCGATGATAATCTCCTTCGCTTTGTTGACATTGAGGGAGAGATTATTGTTGCCACACCAGTTCACCAGATTCTCTATCTCATTCCTGTACACTGTCTCGTCATTGTTTGAGATCCGACCCACTATGGTGATGTCATCAGCAAACTTGAAAATCAAATTGGAGGGGAATTTGGCCGCACAGTCATAGGTCTATAAGGAGTATAATAGAGAGCTGAGGACACAGCCTTGTGGGGCACCGGTGTTGAGGATGATTGTGGAGCAGCCTGCACTGACAACAATCCCACTGAGGCCCTGTCCTTGTAACCCCACATATTTATCCCACTAATCCCCCTGACACTAAGGGGCAATTTAGCATGGCCAAATCACATCTTTGGACTGTAGGGGGAAACCAGAGCACCCAGAGAAAACTCACGGAGACACGGCAAGAATGTGCAAACTCCACACAGATAGTCACCTGAGGCTGGAATTGAACTCAGGTCCCTGGCACTGTGAGGCAGCAATGCTAACAATTTTGCCACCCTATTACAAAGTGATTACTTATATAGTTTGCATTTTTCTCCCTGGACAGCATTTAAAAATGTCATGTCAGCCATGGACAATTTCTGCAGCCCATTTGAAAGTAAAGTGAGAGAAATGTGCATATCCTGAACAGCAGAGTATCTCAACCTGTTAGTATTCCAAATTACTCTGCAGGATTACATATCATTCAATGTAAAGTACACAAAGAATATCAACTTACTCCTTGCCTCCCTCTTTTGGCCAGCGCTCAGGTTCATGTTGTCCTGGTTATCTGTGCTTCCTTCTGTACCATGTTGGTCAAAGAAGCCAGGATCGTCTTTATTCAGCTCTTCATCAGAATCATCATCTATACCTCCTCCCAACAGATTAACAGCTGCCAATTGCGAAAATCTGTATTATAGCAATCCAAGGGTCAGTTTGTGTTAGATCTGGTCTGTACAAACATAAGCATGGTTTGAACCTAATTTGTGCAACGCACCCCCCAAAAACCTGTCTGAAATGCAAATTATTAAAATAACCTAAAATGAAACATTTGGTAGAGACTATGGAAAAATCTTAAGATTCTCATATTGCTGGTCATGATACAAGATAGGTCTCAAGTTGAAAGCTTAGCACATCATTACAGATGAAGTTAGAAGATCATACATTTCTAAAGGCATTACAGCCTTAACAACTAATGTTGATTACCTCTTAGCCACATCCTTTGGTGTCTCTCCAGCATCATTTCTGATGTGATGGTCTGCTCCCATCTCTATGAGCCATTGCAGGCAGCCAATGTGTCCTTGTCCAGCAGCTGAGAATTGTACAGACAATCGTTAGGCACATATAATCCAATCTTGCCATGAAGAAAAGGCGACATATCATCTCTGTCCACAGTACCATTATTGGCTACATGCCCTCTGTTACAGCAACTATTCTGCATTTATTAGAATAGTTGCTTTATTGTAACCCAAGGCTTGCAGCGTATGGAAATGGAATCTTTAAAGTAAATGTTTGATGGAGGTTTTGTGGAACAGGATTTAAAATGTTAGCTGTACATTAACTGCCCAGCACTTTTTAATTCCAACTTCTTTGAAATAAAGGCCCAAGTTCAATTCGCCTTTTCAATTACTTTCTTTATCTGTGTGCCAGTTTTTAGTGATTTGCATACCTGGACAATCCCCCCACTGCTCCTAGCCTCTCACTGTTAAGAAAAATCATTGTTGTTTATTTTGACTCCATTTTGTAGTTACCTATTCTAGTTTTAATCCAGAAAAAAGAAAATCATGTTATCTCCTCCATTTGGTATGGATGGCTATGCAACATTCCAACATTTTCAAACTTTTAAATTTTATAATCTAACTTTGTACAGGCTGGGTGGGATTTTTGGCGTATTAGCAGAAATAACCTATGCTCTGTACCGTTAAATCACTACTGTATTCCCATACCTGGGATGAATCATCTGAGTTTAAGTAAATGGACTTTGATCTTTCACTTTTCCTAATACGTCTGTATTATTTTGGGCTACGCAATTGGATGCATTTTCAGATTTAATTTCTGCATATATCAGCATATATCCTCTACTTCTGTTTCATAGTTTCCCGGTTATTTTTTGTGGCTAATTTTCCACTAGCACCAAATATCAATTTTGAGCATTTCAAGAACAAATTTAGTGTTCCAGTACTGATCGCCTAAAGCAAAACCTCAAAAAAGTACCATCTTGTGAACCATTGGGAATTTTTTCAAACCCTCTCAGATGATTTCAGTGTCAATTCGGCCAAATTATGGGTAGTTCGGAGCTGAACGGAGACAGTTTAGGTTTTTCAGGTACAAGTGCATTGGTTGGCAGAAGCTTTACCATGACAGCTTTTAAGCAAAGGTTGTAGAAATAAAGCACAAATACGCTTATGATTGTTATTGCAACTAATATTGCGGAGAAGATAGGGAATACCTTTATGCATGGGAGTGGACCCCTTATCATCTCGCTCATTGATGTTGATTACTCCAGATTCCACCAGCTGCCGCAGGGCCTCATGATCACCTTTAAAAGCACTTACATGAGCTGGAAATGCAAGATCTACAAATAAGCAGGAAGCAGAAATAGAACATCATCATTCCTCAGGGGCAGTTTTCAAATTTTTCAGAATAATAATAGCAGATACTCATTTACCCACCACTCTTTGGATCATTGCCTCTACCCATTGATGTACTCCGACCATTTTCCCTCACTCCACAACCAGTAGGGCAAGTACATGCTTCCAGGTGATCACGCTGCTCTTGAAGCAATTGTTTGGAGGTTTCAAGGCTAAGAACAACTTGAGCTATATTCGGACTCTCTCAACAGCACGGTTGCACAGCGGTTAGCATTGCTGGCTCATAGCACCAGGGACCAGGATTCGATTCCCGGCTTGGGTCACTGTCTGTGTGGAATCTGCACATTCTCCCTGTGTCTATATGGGTTTTCTCTGGATGCTCCGGTTTCCCTCTCACTCAGAGACGTGCAGGTTAGGTGCACTGGCCGTGCTAAATTCTGCCTCAGTGTACCCAAACAGGTACAGAGTGTGGCAAATAGGGGATTTTCACAATAACTTCATTGCAGTGTTAATGTAAGCCTATTTGTAACACTAATAAATTAACATAAAAACTTATTTATGGAGAACTAACTTTTCCATCCTTCTTCCTTCTGTTTATTTCTCAAGGCGACTGTGACAGTTGAGCTCCGGGCCATTATTTCTCAGACACAGATCAACTAGGTGACCTTTAGTGATTATCACATAGCCACAGGGCTAAAAGAAAGTCACACTATTCATTCTGCCTCACTTGGGCAGCTTGTTAATTCTACTGATAACTGTTACGTAGAAACCCATTTTAATATTTTGCAAAAGCTTTTTAAAAAATATGATTTCACAAAGGGTTCAACAATGAAAAAAATACTATATTTTTCATGAATCTGTCTTTGCAATTTTACATACAATCTGTTATAAACATCTAGTTCATGGTTCATGTTAATACTTTGGCAAGTTGTAGAAAGTGAGGTAACTAAAATACTGGACTTTAGAGATTGCCAAAATATCTCTTGAATTGGCAGTTCAGAAGGTTACCCATGTTTAATAGAGTCAGAATAGGAATGGTGGAGCCATAAAATAGCAGGTGGACTTGCTTTTTGCTGGTGAACTGGAGATGTGGTATCACCACTGGCTGAAAAGAGCTGAGATGTTTTGTTTTGAATTAGAGCTAAATTAATTTTAAAAGCATTCAGTGAACCCTGGAAAGTTATATCATCTTAGAGACAGTAGAGCTTAAGGAGGATCTCTAGTTTCAATTTATCTGTGCATTGGCTAAGGGGGGAGAGGGGTGTAGAGGGGGTTTGTTCTGTTTTGAATCATATGTGGTTTGTAGCACGCAGAGAAGACTTGGAAGGAATTTGGTGCAGTTAGGGCACATAAGAAGTCTTGGGGAACTGGGAAGATGGCATGTAGGGTGTCGAAATTTGCTGATGACACCAGGATTGGAGGAAAGGCAAATTGTGCGGAGGGTGTGGAGAGTCTGCAGAAGGATCTAGATAGGCTGGGTGAATGGGCCAGGAAATGGCAAATGGAATTTAATGTTGGCAGGTGTGAGGTGGTCCACTTTGGTAGGAAGAATGGTAGGAAGGATTATTACTTACGTGGCGAAAAACTGCAGCAGGCGACGGTGCAGAGGGACCTTGGGGTCCTTGTGCATGAGTCGCAAAAACCCAGCTTGCAGGTGCAGCAGGTGATCAGGAAGGCGAATGGGATGCTGGCCTTCATAGCGAGGGGGATTGAATATAAAAGTAGGGAGGTCTTGCTGCGGCTGTATAGGGCATTGGTGAGGCCGCAGCTGGAGTACTGTGTGCAGTTTTGGGCGCCGTACTTACGCAAGGATATTTTGGCCTTGGAGGGAGTGCAGAGGAGGTTTACTAGGCTGATGCCGGAGTTGAGGGGGTTGAGCTATGAGGAGAGGCTGAATAAACTAGGCTTGTACTCGTTAGAGTTTAGAAGAATGAGGGGAGATCTCATTGAGACGTATAAGATGATGAATGGGATGGATAGGATAGAGGTGGAGAGACTCTTCCCGCTCAGAAAGGATAATAGGACTAGGGGGCACAGCCTCAAGATAAAGGGGGGGCGGTTTAGAACGGAGTTGAGGAGGAATTTCTTCACTCAAAGGGTGGTGAATCTCTGGAATTCTCTGCCCATTGAAGTCGTGGAGGCTACCTTGCTAAATATTTTTAAGAAGAGGGTTGATGGGTTTTTGATAAGAGAGGGGATTAAGGGTTATGGGGAGAGGGCGGGAATGTGGAACTGAGCCACGACAGATCAGCCATGATCTTATTGAATGGCGGGGCAGGCTCGAAGGGCTAGATGGCCTACTCCTGCTCCTATTTCTTATGTTCTTATGTTCTGCGCTGGAGAGGGTTAAGGCTCAGAGGAAGCCATATATGGGGGTGCCGTAAATAGTTTGGTGCAGCCAGGAAATCAAAATCTGGAGAAATCTGGGGCAGTGCCAGCTTACTGAAGCTTGCAGTCTGTGAAAGAGTTGGAAATGTGCCAGTAATTAGAGGTGAAAGTACAGCTTTGTGAATCCGGTGGAATGCAGTTTCAGGAGAGGCGATTGAACAATTGGGAGGTGATGAAGTGGCTGTTGAGAAAATTCAGAGGCTAGACCTTCAGAAATAAGAAACTGTAGGAGAAAGAATTTTAGTGAGATTTGCAACTCACACTAGTTACGGATGTCTGGGTGGGTTGCTGAGAAATATGTGAAATCTATCTTGGTCACTTCTGCTATTTAATGTGCAGTGTGGATTGTTTGACTGGAGTTTGCCTGTTAATTCATGTTTATTATGTTAATTCTGAACGTTAAGAGTGTAAGATCGATATCATAAATCATTGAGAGTTTCTGACTTTATATAATAATCTTTATTTTGTTTTTTGAAACCATGGAATCTTGTCGCTTATTTCTCCTAGGAGGTAACTGGGATTCCAAACTCTTCTGACTTTAAACAAAAAGTATTGGTCCCTAATTGGATTGTAACAAATCACTTAAGAAATACCATTATCATAAACTGAGAGGTTAAAGTTCTGCAAATGCCACAAAGTTTCTGTATTCAATGTTAACAAACCACTTCCTTAAAAAGACACTATATTTTGCTTAGTGAATTAAATGTGACAGCGTCATCTTGCCTGCTTACTTTCTTGATCAACTGGATGATCCCGTTCATATTCCATAGCTGCAATGTACTGTACTATGTTGTCCTTATAGAATCTCTTTGCAAGATCCCTTGGAGTTTCACCTTGGTCATTCCTGGCTCCCAGTATGTGGGTCATGCTTTCTCCTTGGCAGACAAGAAACTTAAAGCAATGCAAGTGGCCTTCCATTGCTGCAAGATGAGCTAACATGAAAAGAATAACAAGACACCTTAAAAATACATGATGGACGAGACCAAAAATTCCCACCTAAAGTTAATGGAGATTTCCGTTGTCAGACTCTCACCTATGCCAATTCCATGGCAGATGAGGTGGTAGCGTTCTGGCCGATATCTTTGCTTTAAAACAACTCAAATAAACAACAACTAAATTGTCAATAGCACCCAACACAATTCATTCAACAGTATTTTGACAGTATACAAAATCAATTTAATTCAGTCAGAATCTCACTGCTGCTTCATATCCAGTGAATATTACTAGGAAGTGCATGATTATGGATGTCATTCATGAAGTGAATAGTTTAGAATTTGACTATCCTCCAAGGTTGAATGACATTTAGTCAGAGTTTCCCCACATTCTGGGGAAATTTAACTCCACACTCTACATATTTTGACCCTGACAGGTTCCCTGTCTGGCAGTCAGCCTGACTGAGAAACTAGGCTTCCAATCAGGCAGTGACCACACCCAAGGGGACGATAAAACCAGATAGATCAGATCCCTGACCCAACCGGTCAGGGGCAAAATCCAAACCCTTACCCTGGGACAGCAGCATAGTTCAAAGGGCATAGGGGAAACACCTCTGATCTTCATGGCCCTCAGGCAGTGCTATAAAAGAGTTTACAGTCTCTCCGACCTTATCTTTTCCTTGCTTCAGCTGCCGGATTTCCTAATTCAAAACGTTCAACAAAAATACATTCCGTTGAAAATCAAAAACTCAGCAAAAAAGGCCCAGAGTCTCACTCAGGAAGTTAGGATTATATTAGATTAAAAGAAGAGGTTTGTAATGTTGAAAGAAAAAAGCAGCAGCTAGTCTGAGAATTATACACCAGCAGAGGGCCATCAAAAAGCTCACACAATCCCTACAGCAGAAGGAGGCCATTCTGCCTTTTGAGACTCCATCAACTCTCCGACAGATATCCTGCCCAGGTCCACCCTAACCACCCTATCCCCTTAACCCTGGGCATTTACCGTGGCTAATCCACATAACCTACACATCTTGGGACACTGAGGGACAATTTAGCACTGCATTTCCACTTAACCTGCACATCTTTGGACTGTGGGAGGAAACCAGAGCACCTGGAGGAAACCTATACAAATATGTGGGGGAGCGTGCAAATTCCACACAGACATAACGCAAGGTTGGAATTGAACCCGGGTCCCTGGCTATGAGGCAGCAGTGCCAATAATTGTGCCACCGGAGGGAAAATAGAATGAGAATAAACTAGCCAGAAATATAAAAGCTCCTACAACCTGTTTTTATATGTATATAGAAAGGGAAAGAGTAGCTAGGGTAAATGCTGGTCCCTAGAAGCAGAGACAGGAGAAATTATCATAGGGAATGAGAAAATGGCAGATGCATTCAACAAATATTCTGATGTGATTTATTATTGTCCTATGTATTGATATAGAGTGAAAAGTATTATTCCTTGCATGCTATACAGACAAAAGCATAATGTTCATGGAATACATTGGGGAGAAGGATTTTGTGAATGTCATCACAGTGGCAGACACATGTTTCATTGTCTAGAAACAGAGGCTAAAAAGTGGGGACATTAAAGAAGTTAATATCCACAGAGAAAAAAGTATTGGGGAAATTTAAGGGACTAAAATCCCCAGGACCTGATGGCCTATACCCTAGAGTTCTAAGAGAGATAGGTGTGGAGATGGTGGATGCGCTCACTATGATTTTCCAAAGTTCCTTAGATTCAAGAATGATCCCATCAGATTGGAAGTTGGCAAATATTACATCATATTTCATGAAAGGGAGATGAAAGAAAATGGTGAACAATAGGCCAACTGGCCTAACATCAGTTACTGTGAAAATACTCAAATCTATTATTACAGAAGTCTTAATGATGCACTTAGGAGTGCATAGTTTGATTAGAACAAGTCAACATGGCAATCACTTGACAAATTTATTGGAGCATTTTGAGAATGTAACTGGTAGGGTAATGAAAGGGGAACCTGCAGATGCAGTATACCTGGATTTACAAAAGGTATTTGTTAAGGTGCCACACAAAAAAAATTGAAAGGCAAGATAAGAGCTCGTGGAATCAGGGGTAATAATTTAGCATGAGTAGATTGGTTAATGCATAGAAAGTAGAAATTGGTCATTAACTGAACTTTTTCAAGTTGGCAACAGTAAATAGTAGAGTCACGCAAGAATCAATATTGGGACCTCAGCAATTTATAGTTAATATTAATGACTTAGGTGAAGAGACAGGGAATTGTTATGAATACGTGGCTCCAAGAACAACAAGCCTTTTTAAAAAATTGGAAAAATGTTGAATTATTTGGGTGCTTTCTTGGGAACTGACCTGGATTATTTTTTAAAGGTTATAAGTTCACTCTAGACTGTGAGCAAGCTGCCTGTTCCACGCTATATCACTGAATGACAAGCAAGGCATCTCAGGTGATAAGAACTGTGTGTTTACTTGAACTTTAATTTCTGGAGACAAATGAAATTACTGTTTTCAGATGCAGAGGCCTTGGCGATTTTCTGACCGACAGGAGTTTCTGTTTTCAACTTGTTTTTTGAATTCAGTTTGAGAATGAACCCAATAAGGTGAAGGTTGCCCAACTCGCTCTCTCTACCTTGTCTGAAAATCAGTGTGGTTATTAGTATCCAGCTAGGAATCCACATCTCAATACAATATACCTGTATTTGGAAGCCTGAAAAGCTGAGATGAGAAAAAGAGAATCCAAGGACGTTGATTCAGCTCTGTTTACCTCCAAACCAAAGTTCCTTTACAAAGAGCTTTCAGGCGACTAGTGACCAACGATTCTCTTCGCACACAGGAACATCAGTTCAACAGTATCAAAATTCTTTAAACTTTATCCTTTGTCAAAGTTTTCCCATTGGCCAAAAGATGTTCTTTCCCTTTAATGTCAATCTCTGCAGACACCCTGGGGATGATCTTCTGGACCCCTGCAGCATATTTTCCAGTGGCAGAGACGTTATGCCATCAGCCAACAGCAGAATTTTCCTATCCCACCAACATCTTTGGGATTTTGCACGCCCCACATTCTGTATCACACCACAGGGGAGCACCACTGGCAGGACTGCATGATCCTGCTGGCAGGAAAGGCCAGCAGATTTTAATGTGTATGTGCGTGCATGTGTATTTAAAAGGGTACACAGTTACACATCCAGATTACAAATTTTATGCTAATCAATTTTTTGCAATTGACTTTTTAAAAGCAAGTTTAGTTTCATAATAAATCAACTGTTATCAGTTTATTGAAAAATACCTGGTTAAAGTCTGTTTTATTCAGATTCTAACAATAGCAAAAGTGAACAATTGAGCAATTTTGATGAGTGAATTAAACATTTATGGGGCAACCCATGGAGTAGTGGGACTGGAGAAACTCCTCCCATCCCAGTCAGTAACAGAGGAATGTAACAAAGTTTGCTGTTGATCCCAAGCTGTGGGTGAATGAAAGCTGTGGGGAGTACACGGAGAGGCTGCTGTAAGATACAGAGAGGTTACGTGAGTGGTCAACAAGATTCCAGATAGAGTATATTGTCGGAAAGTGTGAAATTATTCACATTAGTTATAAGAATAAAAAAGCAGAATATGTTTCAAAAGGTGTGAAACTTGCAAGTGTTGATGTTCAAAGAGGTTGGTTATATTCATACAACGAAGGTAGAAAGTTAGCGTGCAGTACAGCAAGCAATCAGGAAGGCATTGGAAAGGAATTGGAGAAAAATGATAAGGGAGTCTTGTTACAACTGTACAGTGTTTTGATAAGATCGTGCCTGGAATACTGTGTACAGTTTTGGTCTCCACATTTAAGAATGGATATACTTGGACTAGAGGCAGTACAACAAAGGATCTCTGAATTGGTCCCTCGGGATGAGAAGGTTGCCCTATGATGAGAAGCTGAGTAAATTGGGCTTATATTTTCTGAAGTTCAGAAAACTGAAAGGTGATCTCAGGGAGTCAAGTACAGGCAGGTACAGTCTCAGGATAAGGGTCTGATCATTTCAAAATGAGATAAGGAGAAATTACTGAACCAGTTGCGATTCTTTGGAATTCTCTGCCCTAGAGGATTGTGAATGTTCGATGGTTGAATACATTTAAGGCTGGGATGGACAGAAATTTGGCATCTTGGGAAATTAAGGGACATGGAAAGTGGGTGGGAGAATGCAGTTCAAATCCAAGATCAGACATGATCATATTGAATGGTGGGGCAGGCTCAATGGATCATATAGTCCACACCTGCTCATGTGTACCCATCACTCACATCAAAAGTCATTGCAGATAGAGCTGAACCTCAAAAAGATCAACTCTACACCCTCTGAGACACTAACAAAGCAAGCACAAAGCATGTGCTGCCTTGAAACCAACCCTACACGTTCCCACAAACTGTCCTTCCAAGTATTATAGCAAAATTCCTTAAATCCCATAAAAACTTCCCAAAATTCATTCAGGCCATCCACATAGAGCTCTGCAACACAAACTCCAAGAGCAGTAAGTTAAAAAACTTGAAGTCTACAAAGGTGATGTAAAGGAAACGGCAAGATAAGGTAAAATTTCCTAATTATCAGAAAGAGAGCAAGAGAAGACACGCGAGAGAACTGGGGAATCCATAGTAATATTAATGATCAGATGAGTGGCTAATCCATCTCAGCCTCCTCCTTAAGTTCCCAGACGATAGATACCAGTCATCTGCCAGTTTAGTTCATTCCACATGAGATTCAAAAACACCTACATGCACTGGATACACAAAGGCTTTAGCAACAGCCTGGCTTTTAAATTTAAACATGGAGATGAGCTCTAGAAATAGTACACCCCCCCAGCCAAGCTGTTCCAGTACAGCCACAACTCCGGAATCTCACCAAGAAAGTCAGAAATTTCCCACGTGTCCCCATCCCCAAAAAGCCAGCGCTGGGGAGGTGGAGGCAGGGAACACCAGGAGGAGAGGGTAGACAGTGCCAGGGTCTAAAGGGAGTGGTTATGGGTATCAAGGCCAACTGTGGGGTTTGTGGCAAAGGTGGGCCTCAGGGTAAGGATGGATGGCTGGGCCTAAGGCAGCAGCAGCAACATCGCAAACCTCGAGTGGGGGACGGGGTACTCAGAAAAAAGGCAGAGCATTTGTGGGGATAGAGAGAGAGAGACTTGCATGCATTTGGCTCAGGATTCACATTCACCCTCACCTCCACATAACAGCCACTCTCTCACACTCTAATTGTCAACTTTATTTATTACTCATTTCTTAACATTATTAATGACGGCATTGACTCGTTTTTTTGCTCAGCAAGTTTTCTTTACACGCGCCAGCTTTTTTAAAAACTCACGATGACTGTTGTGCCAAACCTGTTCTTTCTGAAAATTGCTCATCGTTGAATGAGAAAATAATTAAAATGCCCCTCCCCGCAACATGTCAAAGGATAGGACAAGCCTGTGTTACACTATACCTGGTAAATTGCCATCCTGATCCACTTCATTCACATCTGCTCCCCACCTGACCAGAAGCTGCAAGCAGCCCAGCCTGCCATGAAAGGCAGCATAATGGACATTCCTCCAACCAGTTTTATCTACTGGATTTGCATCCTAGAACAAAACAAATGGAAAAGAAAGCTGCTGTTTAACATTATATTCCAGCAAACATCGAATGTGTACTGCATCTCTGTACGTAGAGCCCAGATATCCAAAAAAGTGAAATTGGATCATCATTTTCAAATTATTCAGTGTTTAAAATCATGAGATCAATTGAATTTACCAAATAAAGCTAACTGGGCCAACGATAATAAAGGAAGTTATTTTCAAACTTTTTTACAATCTACTTTGAATCCATGAATGACCATTCTCCCTTTCCTAAAGACTATGAAATACTGTGAAGAAAACTCACTCTATTAGTTAACTAACAGTTCCTTACCACACCACTGCGAAGAACAGTCTGAAGTGTATACGAATGTCCGTGCGCAGCAGCCAGGTGCGATGGAGTGCAGCCTCTATCATCTTTTGCTGTCAGATTGGCACCATTTGTTATCAGGGCCTGAGGAGCAACACACAAAGACAGTATACTGTGTGCCTCTTTGTAAAATACAGACACAGAGAATTTAGCACAAAAGGAGGCCAAATGACTCATCGTGCTGGCAAGAAACAGTTCTCCAGCTGAACCTCATTTTTTAGTTTTTGATCCATAACTGTATATTTCAGTACTTCACGTGCAAATCCATGAATGGGATTTTCCGGCTCGGCGGCAACCAGGATCATCCAGTCCCGCCAAAAGTCACGGGGCTTCTGGCTAGGCTGCCAAACCTCACGCAGCGGAACATGTCACAACAGCGCCAAAAAATCCCAGCCCAAGTATTTTTAAACGCAATGAGATTTTCTGCCTCTGGGTGTTCTGGTTTCCTCCCACACTGCAAAGATGTGTGGGTTAGATTGATTGGCTATGCTAAATTGTCCCTTAGTGTCATGGGGTCCACAGGGTAAATAAGTAGGGTTATGGGGATAGGGCCAAGTGAGATTGTGGTTGGTGCAGACTCAAAAAGGGCCAAATGGCCTCCTTCTGCACTGTAGGATTCTATGAATCTAATAACCCCGAACCTCAGAAGATTAGTGCTATAAAGTTAATTTATTCATCACAAGTAGGCTTACATTAACACTGCAATGAAGTTACTGTGAAAAACCCCTAGTTGTCACACTCCGGCACATGTTCAGGTACACAGAGGGAGAATTTAGCACGGCCAATGCACCTAACCAGCATATCTTTCAGATTGTGGGACGAAACTGAAGCACCCAGAGGAAACCCACGCAGACACAGAGAGAATGTGCAAACTCCACAAAGTCACCTAAGCTGGGAATCGAACCTGGGTCTCTAGCGCTGTGAGACAGCAGTGCTAAGCACTGAGTCACCAGAATTTTCACACTTATCAAAGACTCTAAGCTGTGTTGACAGGAACAGTTTTGAGCCAGTCCAAGTTGAGATGACCTATTCTCATATCCCAAGAATAAAAGAAGATAAGGAGAAAAAAGGACTGAGCGAAGCAGGCAGAATAGAGCAAACTCTCAATACAAGGAAGCTGTCTTCACACTCAGGTTAAATAGAGCTTCGTTTTAGCCAAACAGGCCCAAGTTGCCACATGAATGCGTCTCTTTGCAACCTAATGTGTCTCCAAATGCTTCTAACATACATTATATTACCCTCTATTTCTCAGATTCAGATGCCAAATCAAAAACACAGTAAAAGAGTGAAAAAATCTTTATTTCATTTGTTCATAGTTTATATTGTGTTTTTCTTGAATCAGCCATTCACCATTGTGAGTGAGCTCCATAAGCAGAATTTTATGATCTCATCACACCCATTTTGCATCAGGGAAAAGTTACAATCGGCTGTGATGTGACTCGCAGAAATGGCGTCCGTTTTTGCACCCATTCATGTTTTACCAAGAAAGAAAGATCAGCACGATCGAGATCCTGCTCAAAACAGGCTGAGGGAGGGGGGCTGTGGGGAGGATATAGGGAATGTGTGTTGCTGGGGGTCTATGGGGGGTATGGGAGGGTGGGGCTGTGTTGCTGGTAGGCTATGGAGGGGGGAAGGTGGGCAGTGTGTGTTGCTGGCCTGGGGGCAAGCTTCTCCATTTGTCTCTCCCCTTTCCCAAATTCCCACCCTTCAGATTGACGAGATGCAAGCCATTGACCTTGTTGTTCTTTTGATTGCTGCTGGAGCTGAGGAGGAGGAGGAGGACCAGCAGGAGGAAGAAGAGAGGGAGACAGCCACCAGGGGCAGGATGTGGCCACCATTCGCCCCTGGCGGTGGTTGGGATGGGGGTGGGGGGGATGGAGTTGGAGGAGAAAAGAAGGAGGGAGCAGACAGCCTGACAATTCTGCACACAAGTATCTGACATTGCATGCTGCAATAGTGCCAGCACCAAAAGGAGACGATACGACAACTGTGCTACTTGTTACACCTGGCACCTCTCCTATTTCATAAAATCAAAGAATCCCTACAGTGCAGAAGGAGGCCATTTGGCCCATCAAGCCTGCACCAACAACAATCCCACTCAGGCCCTATTCCCATAGCCCCACATATTTACCATGTTAAGGGGCAATTCAGTATGGCCAATCAACCTAACCCACGTATCTTTGGAGTGTGGAAGGAAATTGGAGCACCCGGAGGAAAGCCACGCAGAGATGGGGAGAATGTACAAATTCCACATAGACAGTCACCCAAGACTAGGATCAAACCCAGGTACCTGCAGCAGTGCTAATCACTGTGCCACCGTACCACCCATTCAGTCATCCATCTCCACTCTCTGAAATTATAACTTAATAGAAAAATACAGGCACTAGATACTAGCGATGAAATTAAATTAGTTCAGACTTGTACACTGATTAACATATTTATTTTGATACAGAAGGAAACAACACTAAAGTTAGTTTACCTGCATACAGGCATCGTGACCCCTGATGGCGGCGATGTGGGCTGCTGTCCAGCCCCTGGAAGTTACATCAGTCATATCAGCACCATGCCATAGCAACCAGTGCAAGCACTGTAACACAGAAATTGAACTGTTAATATCCTGCTCTTTTAAATTAAATATGATTCAGATTGCTACATTTTCAATTTTTGATAAGGCTGCTTTTCAAATATCTGGATGATGATTAAAATTAGTAGAATTTAACAATTGATGGACTGGAAAAATAGAGATCGAGAATTTTGTAGAACCTTCAAAAACCTGGGCATAATTCAGAGAGTCTTCTTTCAAATTAAACAGATAAAAATTCTAATTCCTCCCTCTCCCTCACTCAGCCACTTCTGGGTCTCAGTGTATCCGTGTTAGTAAATGCAAAGCTAACAATTACCTTCACACTTTAACATTAGTCAGAAATCTGAAAACAACAGAAGACACTCGGGAAAATGGGAATGAGTAAAGCACAGCAACATTACTGGTTTCAAATTTAACTGCATGCTTATGCTGGCAAAAGTAAAAATAAATTTCCCACAATGATCTCTGTCTAACTCCCACTCTCCAATTATTTCTGCCTCCTTCATGTTTTTCTTGTGTCTCCACTCTTAAGATTCACTCACATTTTCTTTTACGGTCTCTGCAATGAGTTGTTTCCAACTCATTGGTCCCAATAATTACAGGAAAATGGGGAAGGGAGTATTGCTCCTGTCGGGAAACCTGAATATAGAGCATCAGGGATCTTGTGGGGGGGGGGGGGGTGGAAAATCAATTGGCCAAAGGGGAAGAGATGGGAAGAGGGAGGAGACTGGCTGGTAAGAGAGGGTAAGAGACCACTATGAGGGCCGGGGGGGGGGGGGGGGGGGTGGTTTGCGATAGTGATCACAGGCTGTTGGCCTATCACAGGGAAGTAAATCATGATAGGTTTGCCTAAGGCATCAGGGAAGCACTCCAGCTTGTCATGGCTCATAAGCAGTACTTGCAAATAATTTACCTGCTGGATCCAGCAGCTCCTGGTTTCTTTTAACTGTCAGGTTACAGATATTCTGGAAAACCCAGCTGCTACAAAAATCTTCTGACAAAATTTGGGGCATGGCATCTTATATAAATCATCAACATGTATTTACTTTACAGGCGGAAATAGCTCTTCACCTCTAAACTGTCTGAGTGCACGGCCCATTGCAATGGAGTGAATTTGTGAATGGGGTCAACTTCATTAATGCTGGCTCCATTTTTCACCATCAGCTCCAGTTCCTCCACATCGCTGGCTTTAACTGCATCATGAATAGTGGCAAAAGATTTCTTCTTCTTTGCAGCTGTCAAATAAAACAATTTCAGAAAATGAATGCACCAACAACTGGCAATAAGATCCCAATAGCATTTTAATCCCATCAGATTCCCTAGCATTTGTCTTCCTCAAATAATGCAAGTCAGTGATTCTCAAACTGAGACTTTCCAGGGGATCTGCAAAATAATCTGGAAGTTCCTACTGAGCAGAGGCAGCCTTATGGATGGATGACAAGGGTGCTGTGGCCGGAGTAACCTTTGCTACCTCTAAGCTTGACTATTCCAACTTTCTCCCACGCAGCCTCCCACCTTTTGTACATTGCCTTGAGACCATCTAAAACTATTACCCACGTCCTAACTCTCAGATGGCTGGGAGTCATTTACAGAATGCGATATAGTGGACAAATATTAACATAGAGATGCAGGAAGCATTGCACAGAAATAAGATGGTTATGACAAGAGATTTTAATTTTCACATAAACTGGGAAAAACCAGAGTAGCTCAAATAGTAGAAGTAATGAGCTTCCAGAATGCATTTGAGACAGTTTTCTGGGACAATGTATTTTTAAAGCAACAGAACATTATGCCTCACTCTGTTGACCTTATGAACCAGAATTAGTTAACAATCTGTAGTAAAAGAGTGAGTGTAATATGACTGAACTTGATATAAAAGGGAGTTAGAGTCACAAATCCAGGGCTTTAAAGGGTTAAGAGATAAATGGACCACAACAAACCAGTTGCTGCTAATAGATAACTATCCAAACAAACAAGGGAGTATCCAAAGAAGATTTTATTGCAATACAAAACCTACACATACCACTGAAGGCAAAAGTTTCACTTATACAGTTAAGCAACAACAGTTTATAGGTGAGGTAGGTGACAGTATCATTCTGAATGCATATACAATGCGAGAGAAGTGGAAATTTAGCAGAATAAGCTAATAAAATGCAGCAAAGGAAACAAGAAAATAATGAGGTGATAAAAGGAATATGAAAAATACTTGCAAGAGATATCAAAATTAACAGCAAAAGATTTATGAATGAAAAGGGCAAAGGTGAATCTATTAAAGACCACTAGAGGTAAGACTACACTAGACGATAAGATAATCATAAACTTGTTAAATGAACACATTCTATCATTTTTCACAACAGAGGAAGATGACAAAGTAACAGCTTCCATAGCCAGACACCTCCCCGCACTGATTAAAATTAACAATGAAATCCTGGAAAATGTGAACTTTTCTTTCATATCTTTGGAGCTTCCTCTAAATAAGGAGAAGCATAAATGACAAAATTCAGCACCACCTCCAATATGGCAGCTCATCCTTCAGCTGACTAAAATCAAGATATTTGAGGACAAGGATCTCAAACTCAAGAATATGGCAATGGTTTGCCAGACAGCAGTGATCCCCGTGTTCCTACATTCTTCAGAGACTTTGACAATCTACAGCAGGCACTGCAAAGCACTGGAGAAATACCACCAGCAATGCATTCACAAGATCCAGCAGATCTAGTGTCAAGAAAGGCAGCCCAAAGCAGCCCAAAATGAAGCACTAATCACTCAAATCATCTACATTGGGTAGGACATGTCATTCATATGCCTGACACTAGACTCCCAAAAGCAACTTCTCTATTGGAACTTGATAATCACAGAAGATTCCCAACAGTACAGCAGAAGCACTTTAGCGATGTCCTCAGAGCATCCTTGAAGAGATCAAACATTTCTACCAAATCATGGAAAACCTTGGTTTATGACCGATCAAAATGGGTAAGGAACCAAACACATCAAGATACATCATCAGGAACATACAGAGATGAAATTGAGGTATCACAGAGCGTGCAAAAACCTCCAATACCCATCTACCCAGAACTGAAAGCACAACAGATGGTCAGGCATCTGTTTTGCCACATGATTTAATTCTGAATGCTTGTCTCAGTTCAAATACTGAATAACGCATTCAGCCCTTTAGGGGTTGTTAATACAGGTTGAAGGGGACTGCTAGCTTTGTTTGATTGACAGTTTTATGAGCTTGTAATAAGTTTCTAATTCTTTGAAGTGAGTTTCAGTGCCTATTTGATCATTGGCACAAGATTGGGTGGAAAAATGGTGCAAGAGATAGGCCTTCAGATTCTTGGGACAATGGGACAAGTTGTAGGGCAGAAGGGCTGGTTGAAGATTTCCACGAGCATTTCAAAGATTTGCCAGCGCAATTATATGGCTCATTAATTGTGTACCTGGTACAAACTGGAAGATTGTCTTAAGGGCTGAACAGATGCTACAATATTAAACCAATACAAAAATCATTCAAACTCAGTCCCCTTCAAATAGTGATATTTGATTTTCCATATGGCAAAAATGCAGACAATGACTCAATGCATTGGACAAAGTACTCAAATGTATCTGAATTCTTAAACAGTGCTGGTCGGTTTAATAGGACAAAATTTAAAGCAATTTGTTCACTGATTGAAGAAATAGTGGAAAACCTCCAAGGGGGAGGCCCAACCTGATTATGGCCAGTGTCAGTACCTTCCCCGAGATTCATTACCCCAGGGACAGAAATTCACCTGCTGAGAGCTACTGGCTAACAGAAGTGGGTAACTCTGCATTATATTGACTGCGGCTGGCAGTGGTGGATGCATCCAGGGAGAGGTTTAGGATCTTAGGGAAATCTGGGACACAGGTGAGTGAGGGCAGGTTGGGGGTTTCAGGGAGGGCAGTCTAGAGCAACCATATAAATACTGCACTTGACGAACAGATCAGAGGCTGGGAATTTTGTAGTGAGTAACCCACCTCCTGACCCCCACCCCCACCCCTACCCCTACCCCAACCCCATCCCAAAGCCTGCCCACCATCTACAAAGCAAAGTTAGGAGTGTAATAGAATACTCTCCACTTGTGTGGGTGAGTGCAGCTCAATAACACTGAAGAAGCTCAACACCACCCACGATAAAGTGGTTTGTTTGATTGCTACCCCTTCCACAAACACTTACTCCCTTCACCACTGACACACAGTGACAGCATGTGTTCGATCTACAAATTGCACTGGAGCATCTCACCAAAGCTCTTTCGGCAACATCTTCCAAACCCATAACCTCTACCACCCAGAAGAAGGGTAGCAGATACATGGGAATATCACCACCTGTAAGTTCCATTCAGAGCCACACAACACCCTGACTTGCAAATATATTGCTGTTTCTTCACTGTCACTGGGTCAAAACCCTGGCACTTCCTCCCTAACAGCACTGTGGATGTACCTACACCACATGGACTGCAGCGGTTCGAGGTAGGTAGGTCACCACCACCTTTTCAAGGGCAATCGGGGATGGCAAGAAATGCTGGTGTAGCCAGTGACACGCATATCCTATGAAATTTTTAAAAAGGCTGTGGTGGGGAGTTCCCCAGAGGGGCCGGGGGTTGGAGGCGGTCAAAGGTGATGCTGTATTCCTCAATCAATTCGGCACTAAGTGCCTTTGAAAGACCACCCCACCCCCTACCCCACTGATGTCACTTTCTGTAGATGTTGGATTGCAACCCATCATGTTTCTCAACCAAATGAAAATGGCAGGCCATGGGAATTGGAAGCAAAGTGGAAAAATGTGGCCCTGCACACCTCCTGTTTTATCTTCACAACATGTGTCTGCTCAGGTGAAAATTCAGCCCATTAATTGTGTTTTTCTCTGCATAGGTGGTGTTCCTGACAACACGTGTTAGGATTTAACTGATTTATGATTCCTTGGTTTCTTAGCTAAGTATTACTAAACCTAATGTGGCCCATCCCTTTGTTGAATCTCAGGCATATTATTGCAAAAAAGCTATCTTGAACACATATGAAATTTGCTACCTTTCTGACTTGAGCTCATTTGCTTGTCCTAATATATATGGAAGTTAAAACTCCTCATTAAAAACACTCTGCCTTGATTACACGCTTGTCTAGTTTCTGTATTATTAGCTGGCACTTCACAGCTGCTACCAGAGGGCCTACACACAATTCCCACTGGAGTCTTAAATCGTTCTCTATTTTTTAATTCTTTCATGGGATGTAGGCGTAACTGGCAATTGTTTTTGCAATCCCGAGTTGTTTTTGAAGGTTGCCATTTCAAAGGGCAGTTAAGAGTCAACCACATTGCTGAGAGTTTGGAGTCACATGTAAACCAGACCAAATAAAGGATGACAGATTTCCTTCCTTAAAGGATATTAGCGAACCAATTACAACAACTGATGACATGATAACCTGTCTTGATTTGTTAATTAAATTCTAATTCTACCACCTGCCATGATGGGATTTGAGCATGCCCCCAAAGCACAGGTTCCCAATTAGTGTGCCGTAGCACACACTGCTGTGTCATGGCAGCCCCACAAGTATGTCACAAAATAAGATTTGAAATGATTAAACATTGATGTAAACTTTTTGTTTTCAGCTCCGTGGCCAGTATCTCCAAGCCCAGATGAACCTTGGACCTCACACATATACTGGCTAGGAATGCACACACATGCATGGCTCTGATTTTCTATATTGGTCAGGAGCATGCGTGTGGGCCTAACTATTGTGAAAATCAGAACTATGCATGCATGGCCCTTTCCCACTCAATACATGCATGATAAAGCATTCTGAACCACATATGTGCAGCCCTTTCTTGTTGACACATGCACAAAAGATCCTAGATTCTTTGAGAATTTGGAGATGCCAACTGTGGAGTTGAAGACAAAGGCCCTATGCACCTGCACAAAAAAAAGGCACAAAAGCCTGGGATAAGCAAGGGAGGTAGGGAAAGGTTGAAAAAAAAGTATTAAAAAAGTTTCCAGTAGGGAAAGAAGACAGCGGTAAGAAACAGGAACTAACAAAGTTATGAAAAGGAGTAATAGGCTCCAGTATTGTATTTGACATGCAAATGGTGATATGGCTTTCATTGTAAACTTCTTAAACTAATGAAAATTGTGTTAAATGGTGGCTTGACATGTCTTTAAGAGGTTTTAGTGATAAAAGGCTTCTGCGTGAGAACAAGTCAGTTGGAGAAAACAGGAGGTGTGCCTCAATACTTTATAGTAAAAAGCAGTGCCCTGACACAAAAATGGTTGGGAACCACTGCCCAAGAGCATTAACTGGGGCCTCTGGAACACTAGCCCAGTGACAATACCACTTCACCGCAGCCTCCCTCCTCCTCCCCCCACCCCTCTTATCACAATCTCTCAGAAGTAACTTTCTCCTTAATCACTAATACTTCTCTTCCTTCACCAAATTTCCAATCCTTCCTGTATTTTTGTGATGTATTTAGTTCCCAGCCCTGACCGTCCTGCAGTCTCGATTCATTGGGGGCTACCAGGTCACACCCTCCAAGATGAATTTGGACCTACATTTCATTCGATGGGTTCTTCGCTATACTCCATGTATTTGTATAAACATATGAACCATACACCCTAACCTGTCCAGACAACAGCAGCATCAGTGCAAAGCAAGATTATACAGTGTAACTGAGGAACATTGATCAGATCAATCATTTTAACTACAAATATCTGAACAATATCTTATGCACAAAACAAATCTGCATATACATTTGTAAAACATTTTTCTATTTGACCCCACCGAAACTAAATGTAATGTTTCAGGTCTTAAACTGCATTTAAGACACGTTCCAGTCCTTGTGCATGAGCATTTCCTCAACGCTTCACAAACTCCAAATCATCGTACTACCTAAGGCGGCTGCAGAGACCGCGGGCATAGCTCCAGCGTGCATCAAACAACGTAAATGCCGGCTCAATGTTCGCTGTCTGCTCTTCAACACACAGCGTGCTAGTAACTGCGATACATTTGATTAGCAACGGGAATAAACTTCCGGTGTTCCTTCGAACTGGCCATGGCAAATTGTTTTCAGTTCCGGAGAAAGAACTCCCGATAAAGACAGATCAATCGACTAAAAGGTCACCCTAACAAAGGGAGGGAATGAAGGTTTCAGGTTACAATGAGAGTGAGAATACAGGCTCAGGGTAACTGAGGGAGGGAGACAGAATGGTGTTCAGGATGACATAAATCTGGGAGGCTGTAGAGCTAGCAAAGGTTACAGAAACAAGATCATGAAGGAATTTACATTGGGGTTTGGGAGTTAAATTGGAGACACTGACGAAGGAACACGGTTCCCGAAAGCTTGTGAGATTACTATCAAATAAACTGGTTGAACTCTAACCTGGTGTTGCGAGACTCCTTACGTGTTTACCCCAGGCCAACGCCGGCATCTCTACATCATGCTTGCAATGATAGCAGCAATGAACTAGTGGATGTGGGCAATAGAGTTTTGGAGGGACTGAAGCTTCCAGAGTGTGGAGTGGCTGCATATCTTTGGATCTTTATTCTGAAGGGTGGACATGCAAAGGAAGGGGAGAGATTGCATGGTGAATAGTTTGGGATTCCAGAGGAAATGATACAGAAGTAGAGAGAGAAAATTGCTGGAGTTTTTAAAATTCATTTATGGGACCTGGGCATCGCTGGCTGGCCAGCATTTTTATTGCCCATCCCTAGTTGCCCTTGAGAAGGTGGTGGTGAGCTGCCTTCTTGAACTGCTGCAGTCTATGTGCTGTGGGTTGACCCCACAATGCCGTTAGGGAGGCAATTCTAGTACTTTGACCCAGTGACCGCCTAACTGGACAAAAGTAGAATCAATTGAGGGGTAATCCGACTGAATTGAACCGTGAGAGAGAAGTATTTGGAAGAGAATGGAGTGCAAGATTATGTTAAGGTTGCAGAAGGGTGAGGAGGCACCACATTTGTCACAGATATAATTTGTTTCTTTGATATGGCTTGTTTACAGTGCTATAGCATGGACAAAACTGTGATTGGAAAGATTCAAACACGACATTGCAGCAAAGATAGGCACAGATCTGGGAACTGATTACATGTTTAATGAAAAAGATAGAAAATTCTGGAAACTTTCAGAAGTCAAACAGTGTATAAGAACTAGGAGCAAGAGTAGGCCATCTGATCCCTAGAGCTTGCTCCGCCATTCAATAAGATCATGGCTGATCTTTTTGTGGACTCAGCTCCACTTACCCGCCCACTCACCATAACCCTTAATTCCTTTACTGTTCAAAAATTTATCCATCCTTGCCTTAAAAACATTTAATGAGGTGGCCTCAACTGCTTCACTGGGCAGGGAATTCCACAGATTCACAAACCTTGGTGTGGAGAAGTTCCTCCTCAACTCAGTCCTAAATCTACTCTCCCTTATTTTGAGGCTATACCCCCTAGTTCTAGTTTCATCCACGAGTGGAAACAACTTCCCTGCTTCTTTCTTATCTATTTCTTACTTAATCTTATATGTTGCTGTAAGATCTCCCCTCATTCTACTGAATTCCAATGTGTATAGCCCCAGTCTATTCAGTCTGTCCTCATAAGCCAACCCTCTGAACTCCGGAATCAACCTAGTGAATCTCCTCTGCACCCCCTCCAGTGCCAGTATATCCTTTCTCAAGTAAGGAAGCCAAAACTGTACACAGTACTCCAGGTATGGCCTCACCAGCACTTATACAGCTGCAACATAACCTCCCTGTTTTTAAACTCCATCCCTCTAGCATTGAAGGACAAAATTCCATTTGCCTTCTTAATTACCTGCTGCACCTGCAAACCAACTCCTTGTGATACTTGCACAAGGACACCCGGGTACCTCCGCACAGCAGCATGCTGCAATGTTTCACCATTGAAATAATAGTCCATTTTGCTGTTTTTGCTACCAAAATGGATGATCTCATATTTACCAACATTGTACTCAATCTTCCAGATTCTTGTCCACTCACTTATATCCCTTTGCAGGCTTTCAGTGTCCTCTGCACACTTTGCTCTGCCACTCATCTTCGTATCATCTGCGAATTTGGACACACTACACTTGTCTGGTGGGGAGTGGGGGAGGAAGGAAGCCAGATTATTGTTTGGTGGGAGGGGGAGGAGGAGGCCAAATCGTTGTCTGGCGGGGGGACAGGAGCGTGGGGTTGAGGGGGGAGGGGGATGCCAGATTGTTGTCTGGTGGGGAGGGAGGCCAGATTGTTGTTTGGTGGTGGTGGAGGTTGTGGGGGGGTTGTTGGGGGAGGGGTGGTGGGGGCTGCGGGTGCGGCCAGATCGTTGTTTCATCAGGGGGGAGATTGTGTGGAAGGGAGGCCAGATCATTGTCTGGTGGGGGGACAGGAGCGCGAGGGTAGGGAGGAGACCAGATCATTGTCTGGTGGGGGAGGGCAGGGGGAGGCCCAAATTTTTTCTCTGGGGGAGGGGGCTGATCATTCTCTGGTTTTGGGGGGGGAGTTAATTCTATCCCATCACATTTCTAATTCTGATCATTCCTGTTATAAATGCTACTTAGATTATACTTCACTTACCATGAACGTTGTTTTTCCCTCTACACCAGCACGTTCAGAAGAAGTAGAAATTATCATTACCATTTTTCCCAATTTATCTTCTAAATTTGGAAATGCAGCTCTTAAAATTTACTGCAAGTTGGCTGTTGCTAAACACAATTCCAAAGGTTGTTGAATCAAGCCATGGTTATTTGTACACAAATGTTTCATTTCACAACTTCAATAAAGGCCTGGATATGTACCTCAGTGGAATTTGCAAATACAGGCAGCAGAGAGAAGGGGTTTCACAGCTATAATAATGCACATGCACTTAATGAGCAAAACTGTCAAAGTACTCGGCTGTGAGTATGTGAAATATACTGGGAGGGAGGCCAGATGGATCTCTTGTTGGGGGTGGGGGGAGGGGGGCGGTGGTGGTGGTGGGGGGGGGGGTGCGGTGGTGGTGAGAGGCGGGGGTCCATTGCTACTCTGCGGGCAATCAGTGGAAGGGAAGGGGACATGGGGTCACAGTCAGTCTGGGTAGCGGGGGGTGGGTGGAAAAGGAGGACTGTTAGGTTGTGGGGGTGGGGCAATGTCTGTTGGGACCATTGCTCCCACTTTTTGCTCCTGGGCCACTCTATCTGCTTTTTGCAGCCCAGGAGCAATGTGACAGCGGCACGATTTTCAAATTTTTTTCTCACTGCACATGCGCAGTCCAGAGCTCTGACCACTTTGGGCGCGCAAAGCCCCACCCACAGCTCAATTCAGACCCGCAAATTTTTTTTCAGATTAAGTGCATATGGGAGTGCCTGAAAGCAGATTTCCAAGTCGGATCTGAATTGCACTCAGATTCAGCACTTAAATGAAAATGATAAAATTGGGCCCTGTGTTTCTCATAATCTCCCATCTTGCTTACATTGATTTACCCTATTTTTCTTCAGTTAGACTCTTAAACTACAAGTTATATTCTAAAACTAAAAGGTATATTCTAAAATATATGAAACATGAACTAGATAACACATGTAGAATTAAAGGAAATGGAGTAGAAGTGGAGGGGAGAGTTCATACTCTGAAGTTGTTGAACCCAATGTTCAGTCCGAAAGGCTGTAAAGTGCCTAATTGGAAGATGAGGTGCTGTTCCTCCAGTTTGTGTTGGGCTTCACTGGAACATTGCAAAAGGCCAAAGACAGACAAGAGAAAAGAATGGTGTGTTGAAATGACAATTGACAGGAAGATCTGGGTCCTTCTTGCGGATTGACCTAAGGTGTTCTACAAAGTGATCACCCAGTCAGGGAAATAGAGAGCAATGAAGGTGGACAGGGTAAAAGGGACAAATGGAAATCCTGTCAAAAGCCTTTTATAATTTAATTTATTTTCATTTTATTAATCCATTTTTATTACTTTATGTTCTTATTGTATAGTTCTATTTTTATTTCTTCTGTCAGTTTATTTGTCCACTTCCAGATCTTGCTTTCCATCTTCTTTCCCTCCTCCTCTCTCCCATCCCACTAGAGCCATCTGCCACATTCCTCAAGTTATTCTTTGACACTCTGCACCTTTGTTCCATCCTTTACACATGCCGATCTCTTAATAGATACTACTAACACCATTCCCAACCTTTATCAATATCATTTTCATTCCCTTTGCCTTTTTGTGTATGCCAACGCTTTCAATTACAGCTTCCCCTCTCCTTACAATATAAATCTTGATCTATTTTCTTTGTCTTCAGCCTTGACAAAGGGTCATCCAGATTCAAAACATTGGTTCTATTCTCTCTCCACAGACGCTATCAGACCTGCTGAGATTTTCAAACATTTTCTGTTTTTGGCCCAGATTCTTGCATCCATAGAATTTACTTTTAGCAAACCATCTTAATCCTGAAATGCCAAGTGGATTATTCATTTCACCCTCTTTATGAGGTCAACCTAATGTATCTGGATTTAGCCTCTCAGCTTGTTAAAGAAGGAGGCTTTGGACTCACACAACATCCAGGCTGTAGTATGCAAAACTTGTGTTCCAAAACTAGTCATGTCTCGAACCAAGCCATTTCAGTACAACGCTGATATATAACTGACAGTGTGGAAATTTTCCCAGGTTTTTCCACAAAAAGCAGGACCAATCCAATTTGACCAACTGCATACTCTCACTCATCAGCGTACTCTCACTCATCAGCGTACTCTCACTCATTGGCAAAGTAATGGAAGGTATTATTGATAGTGCTTGATCAGGAGGTTGTTCTATTCCTAGAGAATAATGGACCTCTGAAACATATTGCTCAATGAACACTCGTTTGCTGATTTCCTTCAAGTGAGATCTTGATCTTGGCTGGGGCAGACACCTTACAAAAATGGGTACTGTAAGGAATTCCGGTTCAGGGTGATCTGGAGTGATTTCATCATCTATATGTGCCACAGAAAAACTTCCCAAATTTTCCCCCAAATTTGCCAAGGTCTTTATCTGTTTTATTCTATCACCCAGGCAATCACATTGTTTTGGTTGGGCAACAATATATTAATTATTTATCAGTATCACAAGTAGGCTTACTTTAACCATGCAATGAAGTTACTGTGAAAATCCCCTAATCGCAACACTCCGACGCCTGTTCAAGTACACAGGGAGAATTTAGCATAGCCAATGCATCTAAGCAGCATGTCTTTCAGACTGTGGGAGGAAACCGGAACACCTGGAGGAAACCCATGCATAGTTGAAGGTGCAAACGCCACACAGACAGTGACCCAAACTGGGAATTCAATCCAAGTCCTTGGCACTGTGAGGCTGCATTGCTAACCACTGTGCTACCGCACCATATATATATTGCACTTAACAATAGCCTGCTGAGCGTTAGCTGTGGCTGAGTAAAAATGAACCCAACTGTAATGTGGGGAAAGATCTCCATTGGCTGAATTCATAGTTAGCACAAATTAAGATTGTTGTCATTGTTTGAAGGCAATCATCTCAGCCAGGACATTGCAGGAGTTTGTCAGAGTAGTGTTTTTGGTCCAACTATCTTCAGCTGCTTAGTCAATGACCTTTTTGCAGCATTTTCTCATTTGGTTGTAAATGACCTTCCCTTCATCGTGAAGTTCCTAGTGAACTGTGACCTTCTAGATGTTGATGGGAGCTGTGAAAATAGTGATGCCATTGAATTTCAAGAAGAGATAGTAAGAATTTCCTCTTGTTGGTCATTGGCAGGCACTAGTGTACACCATTTTCCACCATTTTCTCTTTTGGTCGTCAACGACCTTCCCTTCATCATAAAGTCTGAAGTGATGATGGTTGCTGAATATTGCTGTGTTCAGTACCACTCATGGCTCTTCAGACACCGAAGCATTGAGTGTTCACTTGGAGCAAGAACTGGACAAAATTCAAATATTAACTTATAATTGGTAAGTAGTATTCATGCCACACAAGTCCCCACCAATGACCATCTCCAACAAGAGGAGAGTCTTACCACCTTCTCTTGAAATTCAACGGCATCACTATTTTTACAGCCCCATCAATAGCTAAAGGGTCACAATTCACTAGGAACTTAAATGCACCAGCCACATAAACCTAGAGACAGTAAGAGCAAACTTGGTATTCTATGCTGAATGGCTCATCTCCCGACTCCCCAAAGCTTATCTGTCATCTACTAGACATAAGATAGGAGGAATATGATGGAGTCCTCAGGAACGGGTGCAGTTGCAACACTCAAAAAGCTCAACACCATGCAGTATAAGGAAATCTGCTTGATTGGCAATCCATCCACCACTGTAAACATTCACTCCCTCCACAACAGGCTGCAGCTGCACTGCAGCAATGTACCAAGGTTTCTCAATAGCATTTCCCAAATGTGTGACCTCTGCAGCAAGGACAAGGACAGCAATGAATGGGACCTTCATCAGCTGCAAGAGTATATTGTCACTTGGAAGTACATTCATCACATAGGCCAATAGTAGCTTAATATGATGGTTCTTCAGTTTACCAGCCAAGTGAACCCAAATAAGTCACATGGAAAAATGATACAAGGTCAAACTCATGATTAACATCATATAGAATTTACAGGGTCTCAACACCTTGTTTACCCAATCTAATTGAGTTCTTGAATAACTGAAGCAGATATTGCAGTTGGGAGTATAAGGTGGGAAAATATAAGGTTTTCCATCCTGACATTCCCCTTGTTAGTGCAAGTGGAATGGAATATAAAAATAGGGAAACCTTGCTCCAACTGTAGAGGCATTGATGAGACCACATCTAGAGTTTAATGTAGTTTTGATTTCCTTAGTTCAAAGCAAGTTTACTAGACTGGTTCCAGGATTATCTGAGGGAAGGTTGGACCTATATTCATTGGAGCTTAGAAGAATTGCAGGTGATCATATTGAAACACAAGATTGATAGGGTTTGACAGGGTAGTTGCTGAATGTTTTCCTACATCTGGGAATCTAGAATGAGGAGACGGTTTCAAAATAAGAAATCTCCCAGTTAAGATGAGGAGGTTGTTCTCCAAGAGTTGTTAGTCATTGGAATTCTCCTGCGTAAATTGGTCATTGAATATATTCAAGGCTAAGTTAGGTTTTTGATTGACCAGGAGTAAAGGATTTTAGGGGGCAGGTAGGAAAACGGAGTTCAGTTGCAATCAGATCAGTCATGATTTTATTGACTGACAAAGCACATTCAATGGATCAAATGGCATACTCCTGCTATTACCTATTAGACTTGAATGATTATTCATGCCCCTTAAATAGGTTTTCAAAAGCATTCAATAAGGTTCAATGCTACTACTTACGTGGTTAGGGGATTGGTCAGGTTATAAAAGAGAGTGTAGGGATAATAGATGTAAATTGAAATTGTAAGTGCTGGGTCCTCAATCATTTATATCATGAATAACATTCAGGTGTTACAGATCCTATTTTGCTGATACAATGGTGTGGCAACATATGCTTATAATCACATGAAATTACACATTGTGGGTGGTCAAAACTGTGGTAGATGGAGCCAAATGTGGGGATATCTATGCTGGACTAACAGACTGAGTTTTTAAAAATATATAAATGGCCATTCACTGTTCCTAGCTGTTCACCAAACATCAATATTGTTAAAGCACTGCAATTTAGAAAATATGTTGGCCTGAAAAGGAGTGCAGATCAAAATGGAGATTACATTAGATAGCTTTGTACTCTGGAATGTAGGTTAACAGGATCCTTGATTGAGTTTCATTTTAGGAATCAGTTGGCTGGATAGAAATATTTCCACTGATGGAACAGTCTAGGACAAGGGGACATAACTTTAAAATCATAGCCAGGCCAGAGAAGTTAGGAGTCATTTACACAAAGGCTGGCAACTCCATCTCACAGATAGCTCAATTAGTAACCACATTTGAGAACTGAGATTTTAGCTGGTCAAGGCAGGTATATGAAGTAACAGGAAAGCCATTAGTTTATTGAATATATTGCAAAGTTGAATAGAGTAATTGTAGATTGGTATTTGTAAGTTTGTAAAATGCTAGGAGCAAAGCATTGCATTTAAAAAGGTGATGTTTTTTCTGTGCTTAGAAAGTTAACAAAATCAAGTATCTATGGAGTGCCCAAAATGAAACATCCAAAATGAAACATTTGTATTGAAAGGCCAAATAGCAGCCTTAGCAAAGAAACAGGCTTTCAATAGACTTTCAGGCTTTTGCATTTTTTTGAATTCAGCCAATCAATTTGAATTAGGAACTTAGATGCCAATGACCTATTAAATTTAAATTTAAGTTTGCTGGTTTTGGCAACCTAGGACAAATTCTATTGTAGGGGATATTGATGTGTCATCCCAGATATAAAATGAAGAGAGCCGTGGGATAAAAGCGGAGAGCAATTGCCAGCTGCCAGAGTAACAACTCTTAGCTTCATTTATAACTTAAGAGAAAGCACCATGTCGATAGCGAATGGTACCAAAAAAGAAAGAAAAATCAACAAAGACAGCCCAGAATATTCTGGAAGACACAAAACCTGATTGTAATTTAGAGACTGACTAAAATTCTATTTTTTTTTAATAAGTGGCAGTTGTATTTATCTGTGCAGCATTTCAATAGAATTGTGTTTTATTTGGTTTGTTAATAGTTTAGTTAACTTGTTCACTGTTAGTTAGATAAATATATTGTTACGTGTTGATTTCAGAGAGAGTGTCAGGGATTTATTTTGATTTAATCATGAATAGTTGCTGAAGAGCACTCACTTCACACTCACTTTACAGATTATAAGGCAAGATTTTCCTCTTTGAAAAGTTTAAGGTTTATTAATTAGCCACAAGTAGGCTTACATTCAGACTGTAATGAAGTTACTGTGAAAATCCCCTAGTGACCACACTCTGGTGCCTGTTTGAATACACTGAGTGGTTAGGTATTAGTTCTGGGAGGAGAGATCCACCTCTGCTTTATAATAGATTAGGGGCTCGGGTCGGGGATTTGAACAGGCCTAGATCTGTAAATAAACCTGAAGTGAGAGTGGAAAATCTGTTTAATCTCGGTGGCTTGTTGTCAGTTAAAATGAAAATTGGGAAATTGGCTCTTAGCATAGCTGAAGAGGTTTTGGGGATCAAAGATGTTTCCCAAATTTGCCAAGAAAGTTTAGAAAGGCAGAAAAAGATGACACTTGTAGAATTAGCAAACAGGCTAAAATTGGCTTTAACCAGGGATAATAGGATAGCTAACATTGTAAAAGAATTAGCCAAGCATTTAGGTATAGCAGAGAAACAGTCAAGTGCAGTGGAATTAGAAGAAACTAAATTGCAAATAAGGCAGTTTGAGTTAGAAGATGAATTTAAAGGCTGGAGGTAGAAAAAGGGAGCAACGAGAGAGGAAAGTCGTAGCTGAAGAAAGAGAGAGGAAGGCCCTAGCAGAAGAAAGGGAGAAGAAAGAGAGAGAAAGGGAAAGTTTGTTTGAGTTGGAAAAGATGAAGTTGGAATTTGAAGCAAAAAGACTTCAAATGGCAACAATAAAAGTACAAGGTGGTGAGTAAGCTTATCATAGCCAACCGCCTAATAGGGGTATATTCAAATAGGTCCAAACATTACCAAGATTTGACGAGAAAGACGCAGAAGCCTTTTTCATTTCCTTTGAGAATTGGCTTCACAAATGAAATGGCCAGAGGAGGTATGGGTAATACTAATTCAGACGAAGTTGGTAGGCAGGGCTGCCGAGGTGTTTGCAGCATTGTCAGAGGAGGTGTAAGGAAAGTATGAAGAAGTAAAAAAGGCTTTTGACTGCCTACAAATTGGTACCAGAATCACACAGACAACGGTTCAGAAATATAAGGAACCAGGCCAGACTTGCATCGAGTTTGAAAAAATTAAACAGAGCAATTTTGATAGATGGGTGAGAGCATTAAAGATAGAAACAACATATGAGGCTCTTGGAGATATTATTTTGTGGAGGAGTTTAAAAACTCACTTCCAGAAGTGATAAGAACTCACGTTGAAGGTTGAAACAATGAGAAGAGCTGCAGAGATGGCAGAAGAATACACATTAGTGCATAAGTTGAAATCCAACTTTCAACAGCAGTTTCAGTCCATGAGGGATAGAAATTGAGAGACTGGGATGTCCTTCAATGAAAAACAAAAAGTAAATCACACTGGGTACAGTTTACCACGTTAAAAAAAGAAACTCAAGAGGGTGGCAAAGAGGTGAAAGACCTCAGATATTTTCACTGTAATAAGGTGGGATACACAACGGCAAGTTCTGGTGGCTTAAGAAAGGCACTGGGAAAAAGTGTGGTAAAAAAGGCTCAAGTGGGATTAGTTAAGGCAATGAAGGAAATTCTGAGAGAAGCCAAGGAGCTGAAGGAGGGTGCACAACTTAGGTATGAGCTGGATAGTAAGATAGTGACCAATCTTTTCAAAGATTTCACCTGTGTGGGTAAGATTTACTCAGGTAGAACAGGGGGAGTAGGTAAAGAAGTTAAAATATTGAGAGATACAGGAGCTAGCCTTGCTCTAATAGAGATGAAAATATTTACACTCCTTCTGAAATATTGCCCAAGAAAGTGGTAATCTGTGGAATAAATGGTGAGAGGACTAGTGTTCCCCTGTGTAAGTTAAGGCGAGAAAATCCAATCAAGACTGGCGAGCTGATAATGGGAGTGATGGAAAACTTAGCTATTCCAGGAATACAACTTATCCTTGGAAGCAATGGACCTGATTTTACCATTTTCATTCTAAGCGTCATATCTGGGTGCAATTCAGATCTGATTTGGAAATCTGCTCTCAGGTCCCCCCATGTGCATTTAGCTTGGAAGAAAAAAGTTGTGAGTCTGAATCATGCTACGGGCGGCGGTTAGCATGCCTGAAATGATTGGAGCTCATCACTGAGCATGGGCAGTTAGAAAAAAATTTGAAAAAGCTTACCTGAGTCACGTTGCTCCCAGGCCGCAGAAAGCAGAAAAAATGGCCTGGGAACGATGGCCCCAGTAGACATCACTCCACCCCCACAACACAACTATCTCCCATATCCACCCATCCCCTCCCCCACTACCCAAACCGATCGCAACCTCCTGCCCCCTTCCCCCTCCACCAATCGCCTGCAGAGTCACAGTGGACTACCCTGCCCACTCCCCCCCCCCCCCCCCCCCCGACCCCCCACCAGTGAGCGATTGGGCACCACCCCACTAGAGATACATCTTACCCGCCTCCCTCCTCCCCCTCCCCAAGGTAGAGAGTGACCTAGCCTCGCTCTCCCCCTCCTCCCTCTGCACAGAATGACCTGGCCTCTGTTCCTCCCAACAACCACCCCCCCCTCCCCACCCTAGAGAATGATCTGGCCTCACACCCCCTCCAGCCCCCCAGAGAATGATCTGGCCTCGCTCCTTGCCCCTCCCCCTCCAAAGAATGATCTGGCCTCTCTTCCTCCCACCCCCCTCCCCCCAGAGAATGATGTGGCCTCACGCAATCCTCCCCCCGCCTCAGAGAATGAGCCGGCCTCGATCCCCCCTTCTCCCAGAAAACGATCTGGCCTCACTTTGCCCCCCAGCCCACAGAGGTACATCTGACCTGCCTCCTCCTTCCTCCCCACCCCTTCACCAGAGAATGGCCTGCCCTGCCTCCCCCCCACCCCCCTCCCCCAACCCCCCTCTCCCCCTCCCCCACCTCCTCTCCTCCACTCCCTCCCTCACCCCCAGAACCCCCTCCTCATCCACTCCCTCCACCCCCACCTCTGCCTTTCCCACCAATCTGAGTCAGACAGCCGTTGGAAGCACTGAACTCACCTATTTAGCAGCTGGAGAACCTGAAACAGACTTTTATTCAGCATGTTCATTTTGGCGCGATCCTGGATCGGCGAATGCGGAGGTAAGGGGGGAAATGCTGATAAAGTTGGGCTGGCACTTCATTAATTCAATTTTCAGGCCTTGGTAAAGTGGGCATCTGTGTGAACGCAGATCATGTTAATGGCCTCACACCCTACTTTACCATGTTTTTGCACGACGCAATGGTAAAATCGGGCCCGATATAGCTGGATCACAGGTGGAAATTATGCCCATTGTAGTGGAAAAGCCAGAAAAAAACAGAGAACTGAGGAGTTCAAACAAAAATACCCTGGAATTTTTCTGGCGTGTGGTCATAAGATCCCACAGTCATAAGTTAAAACAGGAAGGGAGAACCAAAGAGAAAAATGAAAGTTGAGTTCAGTTAGCTGATACACTGTTTGGCGAGATGGTAAAGGAAATACCAGGCAGGTAGAGGATCAGGCAGAAGTGTTTAGTTCTGAAAGATTTGTGGGGTTACAACAGAAAGATAAGTTGATAAAGAATTTATATCTATGGAAAAGGAATCAGAGTGTATTCCAGAATGCTGTTACCTTAAGGATAAAATCCTAAGGCAGAAACGGAGACCTTGGCAGGTTAGTGCAGATGTGAAATGGGCAGAAGTTCACCAGATTGTGTTGCCGGTAGAATAAAGACAGGAAGTATTGCAGACACCAATTACATATAAGAGGTCATCTAGGTGTGAACACTCAGGCTAAGAAACAGAAGCATTTTTATTGGCCTGGATTACATAAAGATGTGGTTGAATTTTGCCATACCTGTCAGATGGTAGGAAAGCCACAGGCAGTGAAAAAAACAGTGCCTTTAATGCCAATTCCCACATTTGAGGAACCTTTTACGCAGGTTATAATTAAGGTCCCCTCTCTAAAACCAGAAGTGGGAACCAGTGTTCACTAACTATAATGGATGTGTCTACCAAATTTCCAGAGGCAATTCCTTTATAGAATATCAAGGTGATGTTGTGGAGGAGTTGCTTGCTTTCTTTACCCATTATGCATTACCCAGGAAGATTCAGTCAGACCAAGGATTCAATTTTTCTGCCAAATTATTTAAGGAGGTCATGGATAGTTTAGGCATCTGAATCTCAGGGAGCATTGGAAAGGTGGCATCAGACCCTAAAGACCAGGTTGAGGGCTTATCCAAATGGTCGGGATAAAGGTATCTTCTTTATATTATTTGCTATTTGAGATACTCCACATTAATCAACTCAGTTTACTCCATTTGAATTGATATTCAGACACAAAATAAGAGAACATTTAAAATTAAGGAAAAGTTGGTAGGTCCGAAGTCAGAGAACTCACAGTTAGATAATATATCTGAAGTGAGAGAAAGATTAAACACAGGGCTGAATCGGCTAGACACAGCAGCTAATGAAGCAAGAAGCAGTTAAGAAATCTAAAATTCGTAAGTTTGCTGGTGGGGATAAAGTATTGGTGCTGTTACCAGTGATAGGAGGTCCCTTCAAAGCGAGGTTTAGTGGTCCCTATCAGATTGAAAATTTAAGTCAGGTGAATTAGCTGGTAAAGATGCCAGATAGGAAAAAGAATGTATAGAATACATCATGTGAATATGCTAAAATAATGCTGTTCTGATAAAACACCCCTATGGCTTAATCCTATCAAAGCAGTGCAGGTTCAGAGTTGGAAGCAATGCTACATCATAGAGCAGTCAGAATGGAGTTCACTGATCATGTTGGTTCCCAAATCTGATGGTACTCAACGATTCTGCATAGATTATTGGAAGGGCAACACTGATTAAATCTGACTTGTACTCAATTCCACAGCTGAAGGATTATGTAGAAAAATTAGGACAAGCTACTTACATCACCAAATTGAACTTACTTCATGGTCACTGGCAAGTACCATTACCAGAGAGCAAAAGAGACTTCTGCATTTGTAACCCCAAATGGGCTATATTAATTTTGAAGTGTTGCCTTTTAGGGTGAAAACACATCAGCCACTTTTCAAAGAATTATGAACAGAGTTACAGGATTTACTAATTGTGCTATCTACATAGATGACCTAATGATCTTTATCCATTTATGGAAAGGTCACATGGAGCAATTCGCAGAGCTCCAAAAGACTACAGAAGGCAAAATTGGTCAAGAACAAAGAACAATACAGCACAGGAACAGGCCCTTCAGCCCTCCAAGCCTGTGCCGCTCATGCGTCCAACTAGATCATTCGTTTGTATTCCTCTATTTCCAGTCTGTTCATGTGGCTATCCAGATAAGCCTTAAACGATACCAGCATGTCCGCCTCTACCACCTTGCTTGACAGTGCATTCCAGGCCCCCACCACTCTCTGTGTAAAATACGTCCCTCTGACATCTGTGTTAAACCTTGCCCCCCTCACCTTTAACCTGTGACCCCTTGTGTTCGTCACCTCCAACCTGGGAAAATGTTTCCCACTGTTCACCCTATCTATGCCCTTCACAATTTTATACACCTCTATTAGGTCACCCCCATCCTTCATCTTTCCAGGGAGAACAACCCCAGTTTACCCAATCTCTCCTCATAGCTAAGACCCTCTATACCAGGCAACATCCTGGTAACCCTTTTCTGTACTCTCCAAAGCCTCCATGTCCTTCTGGTAGTGTGGCGACCAGAACTGGATGCAGTATTCCAAATGTGGCCTAACCAACGTTCTATATAGTTGCAACATCATACATCAACTTTTATACTCTATACCCCATCCTATAAAGGCAAGCATGCCATATGGCTTCTTCACCACCTTCTCCACTTGTGCTGCCACTTTTAAGGATCTGTGGACCTGCATACCCAGGTCCCTCTGTGTGTCTATACTCCTGATGGTTCTGCCATTTATTGTATAGCTCCCCCCTATATTAGTTCTACCAAAATGCATCACTTCGCATTTATCTGAATTAAATTCCATCTGCCATTTCTCTGCCCAATTTTCCAGCCTATTTATATCCTGCTGTATTCTCTGGCAATGTTCATCGCTATCCGCAAGTCCAGCCATCTTTGTGTCATCTGCAAATTTACTGATCACACCAGTTACACCTTCTTCCAAATCATTTATATATATCACAAACAGTGGATTGAGGATTGGTTAACAGGAAGCAGTGAGTTGGAATCAATGGGTACTTTTCTGATTGGCAGTTGATGACTAGTGGAGTGCCGCAGGGATCGGTGCTGGGGCCTCAACTGTTTACCATTTACATAGACGATCTGGAGGCTGAGTGTAGGGTAACGAAATTTGCTGATGACATAAAGATGAGTGGAAAAGCAAATTGCGTGGAGGGAGTGGAAAGTCTGCAGAGAGATCTGGATAGGCTGAGTGAGTGGGCAAGGAGCTGGCAGATGGAGTATAACATTGGCAAATGTGAGGTTATCCACTTTGGTAGAAATAATAGTAGGAGGGATTATTATTTAAAGGATGAAAAGCTGCAGCATGCTACAGTGCAGAGGGACCTGGGGGTCCTTGTGCACGAATTGCAAAAGCTCAGTCTGCAGGTGCAGCAGGTGATCAAGAAGGCGAATGGAATGTTTGCCTTTATCGCAAGGGGGGATAGAATATAAAAGCAGGGAGGTCTTGCTGCAACTGTGCAAGGCACTGGTGAGGCCGCAACTGGAGTACTGTGTGCAGTTTTGGTCCCCTTATTTGTGGAAGGATATATTGGCCTTGAAGGGAGTACAGAGAAGGTTCACCAGGCTGATACCGGAGATGAGGGGTTAGGCTTATGAGGAGAGATTGAATAGACTGGGCCTGTACTTGTTAGAGTTTAGAAGGCTGAGGGGGGATCTTATTGAGACATATAAGATAATGAAGGAGCTAGATAGGGTAGAGGTAGAGAGGTTCTTCCCACTTAGAAAGGAAAACAGAACTAGAGGGCACAGTCTCAAAATAAGGCAGGGGGACACTTTCGAACGGAGTTTAGGAGGAATTTCTTCACTCGAAGGGTGGTGAATCTCTGGAATTCTCTACCCATTGAAGTGGTGGAGGCTACCTCATTGAATATATTTAAGTCACAGGTAGATAGATTTCTGATAGACAAGGGAATTAAGGGTCATGGGGAGAAAGCAGGAAAGTGGAACTGATCCACTTCAGATCAGCCATGATCTTATTGAATGGCGGGGCAGGCTCAAAGGGCTAGATGGCCTACTCTTGCTCCTATTTCTTATGTTCTTATGTTCAGAGGTCCCAGTACAGAGCCCTGTGGAACACCACTAGTCACAGACCTCCAGCTGGAAAAAGACCCTTCCACTGCTACTCTCTGTCTTCTATGGCCAAGCCAGTTCTCCACCCATCTAGCTAGCTCTCCTTTTATCCCATGAGATTTAACCTTTTGCACCAACCTGCCATGAGGGACTTTGTCAAATGCTTTACTAAAAATCCATATATTCAACATCCACAGCCCTTCCCTCGTCAATCGTTTTTGTCACCTCCTCAAAAAACTCAACCAAATTTGTGAGGCATGACATCCCTCTTACAAAACCATGTTGTCTATCGCTAATGAGATTATTCCATTCTAAATGTGCATACGTCCTATCTCTAAGAATCCTCTCCAACAATCTCCCTACCACGGACGTCAAGCTTACCAGCCTATAATTACCAGGGTTGTCCTTGCTACCCTTCTTAAATAATGGGACTACATTTGCTATCCTCCAATGCTCTGGGACCTCACCTGTGTCCAGTGAAGAGACAAAGATTTCTGTTAGAGGCCCAGCAATTTCATCTCTCATCTCCCTGAGCAGTCTGGGATAGATGCCATCAGGCCCTGGGGATTTGTCTGTCTTAATGTTCCCTAAAAAACCTAACACTTCCTCCCTTGTAATTGAGATTTTTTCTAACGGATCAACACTTCCCTCTGAGACACTCCCAGTCAACACGTCCCTCTCCTTTGTGAATACTGATGCAAATTATTCATTAAGGATCTCACGTACTTCCTTGGGCTGTATGCACAATTGTGCCTGAGAGGTCCAATTTTTTTCCCTGACAATTCTCTTGTTCCTAACGTATGAATAAAATGCCTTAGGATTCTCCTTAATCCTGTCAACCAAGGACATTTCATGACCCCTTTTTGCCCTTCTAACTCCCCATTTGAGTTCTTTTCTACTTTCTCTGTATTCCTCCAGTGCTCCATCTGTTTTTAGCTGCCAGGACCTAACGTATGCCTTTCTTTTCTTTTTGATCAGATCCTTAATTTCCCTGGTTATCCACGGCTCTCTAATCCTACCTTTCCTATCCTTCCTTTTTACAGGCACATGCCTGTCCTGCAGCCCTATCAACTGCTCCTTAAAAGACTCCCACATGCCAGATGTGGATTTACCCTCAAACAGCCTCTCCCAATCAACAGCCACCAATTCCTGCCTAATCCGGCTATAGTTAGCCTTTCTCTAATTCATTCCCTTAGCTATAGGACAACACTCATCTTTTTCCATTACTATCCTAAAGTTTACAGAATTGTGGTCACTATTTGCCACAAGTTCCCCTACTGAAACTTTGAGGCTGGTTGCGGTGTGTCCGAAGATGACTGATCAGGCCAATTTGGGCACGGAATGTCCTGGCACATATTGGACAGACTTGTGTAGACACTGTAGTTGTTGTGCTGGTGGCTCTGGACTTGCGCAGCTCGCGCTTAAGTTGTGCTTCAGCAATACACCTTGCTCCATACATCTTTGTGGGTGAGACAGCGCCAGGTAGGGCGGTTTTGTGCCAGCGTTTCCTAAGTGGTCGTGTCAATGTCAAGTGACTTCAGGGAGGTTTTGAGTGTGTCTTTGTAATGTTTCTTCTGCCCTCCAAGCAAGCGTTTTCCAGCAGAGAGTTCCCCAAAAAGGAGGTGCTTGGGTGTGCGCTTGTCTGACATACGGATGATATGACCTGCCTACCAGGTCTGTGCTCTCATCAGCAGTGTGTGGACTAATGGTAGACTTGCTCTAGAGAGAACTTCAGTGTCTGGCATTTTGTCTTGCCATCGGATGCATAATATTCTGCGAAGACAAGTGATGTGGAAATGATTGAGCTGTCTTGCATGCCTTTGATACACAGTCCACGTTTCACAGGCATACAGGAGGGTAGTGAGTACCACGGCGCTGTAGACCTTCAGTTTTGTTGCTGGGCTGATTCCTCGACGTTCCCATACAGTGGAGCGCAGTCTACCGAAAGCAGAACTTGCCTTTGCTATTCTGCAGTGAACTTCTGTATCAATAGTCACTGCTTGCGAGAGGGTGCTGCCAAGATAAGTGAACTGGTCCATTGCCTATAGTTTCTGCCCTTTGATTGTGATTATGGGTTCTGTGTATGGCGCATGAGGAGCAGGCTGGTGCATGACTTCGGTCTTCTTAATGTTGATGGCGAGTCACAAGCCGTGGAAAACTTGTCCATACTGACTTGCATCTCTGGCTCTGAGCCAGCATACAGGGTGCAGTCATTGGCAAAGAAGAAATCTCTCAGAACAGTCTCCTTCACTTTGGTAATAGCTTGAAGTCTCCTCAGGTTGAAAAGCTTCCCATCCACTCTGTACTTGAGGCTGATTCCAGCAACACTGTCCTGGAAGGCATCATTCAACATGACAGTAAGCATCATGCTGAACAGTGTGGGTGCGAGCACACAGCCCTGTTTGACGCCATTAGTGATTGGGAAGGCCTTACAGGATTCTCCGCCATCCAGTACTCTGGCCATCATAAGAACATAAGAAATAGGAGCAGGAATAGGCCATCTAGCCCTTCAAACCTGCCCCGCCATTCAATTAGATTATGGCTGATCTGAAGTGGATCAGTTCCACTTTCCCGCCTTCTCCCCATAACCCTTAATTCCCTTGTCTATCTACCCGTGACTTAAATATATTCAACAAGGTAGCCTCTACTACTTCAATGGGCAGAGAATTCCAGAGATTCACAACCCTTCAAGTGAAGAAGTTCCTCAACTCCATTCTAAACTGCGCCCCCCCCCTTTGAGGCTGTGCCCTCTAGTTGTTTTCCTTTCTAAGCGGAAAGAATCTCTCTACCTCTACCCTTTCTAGCCCCTTCATTATCTTGTAAGTCTCTATAAGATCCCCCTCAGCCTTCTAAACTCTAACGAGTACAGGTCCAATCTACTCAATCTCTCCTCATAAGCCTAACCCCTCATCTCCAGTATCAGCCTGGTGAACCTTCTCTGTACTCCCTTCAAGGCCAATATATCCTTTTGCAAATAGGGGGACCAGAACTGCACACAGTACTCCAGTTGCGGCCTCACCAGTGCCTTGTACAATTGCAGCAAGACTTCCCTGCTTTTATATTCTATCCCCCTCAATATAAAGGCCAACATTCCATTCGCCTTCTTGATCACCTGCTGCACCTGCAGCATGAGTTTTTGTGATTTGTGCACAAGGACCCCCAGGTCCCTCTGCACTGTAGCATGCTGAAGCTTTTCATCCTTTAAATAATAATCCCTCCTACTATTATTTCTACCAAAGTGGATAACCTCACATTTGCTAACGTTATACTCCATCTGCCAGGTCCTTGCCCACTCACTCAGCCTATCCAGATCTCTCTGCAGACTTCCCGCGCCCTCCACACAATTTGCTTTTCCACTCATCTTCGTGTCATCAGCAAATTTTGTTACCCTACACTCAGCCCCCTCCTCCAGATCGTCTATGTATATGGTAAACAGTTGAGGCCCCAGCACCGATCCCTGCGGCACTCCACTAGTCACCAACCGCCAACCAGAAAATCATCCATTGATTCCAACTCTCTGCTTCCCATTAGAAAACCAATCCTCAATCCACGCCAAAACTTTACCCCCAACTCCATGTACCCTAACCTTCTGCAGCAACCTTCTGTGAGGCACCTTATTGAATGTCTTCTGGAAATCTAAAAACACATCCACCGGTTCCCCTCTGTCTACTGCACTAGTCACATCTTCATAGAAATCCAGTAAATTCATTAAACACAACTTTCCCTTCACGAATCCGTGCTGTGTCTGCTTGATCAAACCGTTCTTTTCTAGGTGTCTATTTCTTCTTTAATGATGGATTCTAGCATTTTTCCAACTATAGGCGTTAAGCTAACCCACCTATAATTCCCTGCCTTTTGTCTGCTACCATTTTTTAAACAGTGGTGTAACATTAGCTGTTTTCCAATCCTCCGGCACTTCCTCAGAGTCCAGCAATTTTTGATAATTACGAAGGCATCTGCTATTACTCATCATGACTGAATTTGCAGGGGCAGCTGAACTCTGACATGATCCTCTACAGGCCTTGTCGGCTTACACTATTGAAGGCTTTTGCACGGTCAACAAAGGTTGTGTAGAGCTTGCAATTCTGCTCCTGACACTTCTCCTGAAGTTGGTGCGCAGCAAATGTCAGTACTCCCATGACCTTTGCAGAAGCCACACTGTGACTCTGGAAGCAGGCCCAGCTCCAGCTGAGTGACCAAACGATTTAGCAGGACTCTTGCAAGGAATTGACGAATTTCCAAGAACATCCTCAAAGTGCTAGGATTTTTAGGATTGAGCAGATTCTCAGGAAATTTGTATCAAACTTTAGTAGCATAGTAGCACTATTGATGGATGTTAAAAGAAACATGAAATTTTGGTGGATGGAAAAATGCCAGGAGGCATGTGAGAATTTAAAACACAGTGTTAACCACAGGCACTTGTTTGAGCCACATCAAACTTTTTGAAATGCTTCAACGTCACCAGCAACATCTGTGTTGTTACAGGAATGATTGTGGAATTGAAAGACCAAATTGGTTATTTTTCAAAAAACTCAATATCCACCAGAAAAAAATTCAACAATTGAAAGTTATGGAGTTTCACAATGGCCTTACAACATTTTAATGTACATAAACAATGCATTGGAAACAATTGTGTATACCATTAACAATGCTTTTGATATTTCTGGAAAGATTTAAAGACAAGAACACCAGATTGTTTTGTTGGAGTCTTGTTATGAGCAATTATTTTACAGATTGTACATGTTGTGGGTTGTGAAAATGTTATCACAGATGCTTTATCACAAAATTGATAGGGAAAACTGAAGCAATTTTTTCATGGTTCCTTTTTCCTTAAGGGGAGAGGTGTTGCAAAGTTGAATACAGTAATTCTAGATTGGTGTTTGTAAAATGCTACACAGAAAGCATTGCATAAGTCTCTTTAAAAAGGTGGTTCTTTTGAAGTTTAAAAAAAATGCAAGTACATAGAGTGCCCAAAATGAAACATTTATATTGAAAGGCCAAGCAGTCACCAAGGCAACAGGCTTTTGAAGTCAGCCAATCAATTTCAATTAGGCACTTAGATACCAAGAACCTATTAAATTTTAAAGGTTATGGCAAGCTAGGACCAATCCCATTGTGGGGGGTATTGATATGTCATCACATAAAAATAAGGTGGCAGTGGGACAAACGCAGACAGCAACTGCCAGAGTAACAGCTCTTAGCTTCATTTGTCATGAGAAAGCACCATCTCGATAGCAAAGATACCAAAGAATCAAAAGGCCCAGAAAAAGAGACTAAAATTATATTTTTTTGTTAATAAATGGGGATTGTATTTATTGAACAGCATTCCATTGGAAGTGTTTTATTCGGTTTGTTAATAGTTTAGTTAACATAATTGTTACTTGTTATTTTAATTTTAACCACTAAATGCTGTACCACTTCACACCCACTTTTACAGATTGTAGGACGAGGTACTCTGACTGGTTAAGTGTTAGTTCTCAGAGTGGGGCAAACTACCTCTTGCTTTATAAAAAGAGCGGACTCTAGAGACCTAAAGTCCACTTGCATTCTTATGTAACACATTAATTAAAGTTTCAATCAGAAGACCATTTACTTTTACTTTACCCAATGATTACTTTTCGTTCATACCAGAATTAAAATGCAGTGGTTGGAAAGCTGTGCAAAATGTTGCCTGGCAGAAATCTGAAATAAATATTTCAAGAAAATATACCAAATCTTTAAAAATGCCAATAAATTAGCCATATTAACATAAGCATCTTAACTTTATGTTGCTCCAATTGAGAATTATAAAAACGAAAACAGAGAAATATTTTGTGCAGACGGTTTATTTAGTTCAGTACATACAAGGTTAACTTTGAATGGTTTCAACACTGCATTGTTTTCAGGTGCATAGATCGTTTTGCTGTATGAAGATTTACTAACTTATCAAAACAACTAGTAATGCAGGAATCCACATGAAAAACAAAATAACTTTTATGTCAGGTAAATATCAATAGTTTTATTTCTATTTTCAATAGTTCAGATTCTGTAATTTTGTAACAAATTTTATTTCCTAAATAAACCGAAGTATCCATTTTCATTGCACCATAAATATTTAAAAAAAATTAACTTAAATACTTTCCATCAACTGTACACAAAACATATTTCAAAAATATTTTATTGTTTTTAGAATTTACATTCTTACAAAAGTAACGTTTTCATTCCTCAAGTGCATTCATTCATTTGCAGCACTCACACAGTAATACACACCTGAACTGCACATGCAGTTGAACATACAAATACCAAAATGTATTCAATATAACTTCTGCTGAGATCCCCGCCTCAAATAATAAAATATAAAACAAAAGGGGAGGTTCAAATTTGACATGTTCCTTGAAGGTAGCATGTACTATTGCTGCTTTGCATGTTTCCCAATGATTTCAACGTAGCAAGAGGTAGTATCACTTCAGTGTCATACGATAGTCACCCTCATACAAAAGGATACATCAAATCCAACCATTCATCTTGTATCGGTTTCTTGTAATACTCAAGTTTGTAATAGTGAACAAAAAAATCATTTTTCTTCATCAAAGGAAGACCTAGACTGTTTCCATTTTCACAGATGCAGCATCTTTTTCAGTTTTATTATCTGTCAACACACAAGTCCCTTCATTCTCTGCATCTTTACAGCTGTTAGTGGGATCTGAGGTCTTGCAACTACTATCCAACTGTTCCTGTTTAATAACTGAATGTAGAGGATTTTCGATAGGAGCTTCACTTGGAGATGGAGTTGTATCCGTAAATGAAGCCTGAAAAAGGAAAGCAATGAAAAAACATTAGTATGAAGATTTGATAAACCAATGATAAAATTTAGCTGAATTTTATACACTTAAAAGTAATTACAATACTATACATCATCCCACTAAACAGCTACAAAATGTTTTTGAAAAATTGCACATAATCCAAGCGTATTTTGCTGTAAAACAATTGTACTTTGGTACATGAATATTTCAATATGTTGATATTCAAAATAACTAGATCCAGTAAAAACATTAACACTGGTTTATACTCACATTTTTGTAATCTTCATAACACGCTGGATGATATGTCTAAAAGAAAAACATTATATCAGCTCACATTTCAAAGATAAAAGTAATTAGTGATTGTTTCTGTGCCATTACATAGATTTAGAATTATTTTGCTTTGTTAAAATAAATCAAGTAGAAGTAACATTAGAACCATAGCTTAGCATTTGAAATTAACACAGGTGAACTGAATTTTACTGCAAAGGTAATGACATGATAATGATACTTTTTCTGCGCAAATCACTCAGGGATTAATTAAAAGGTCAATCTCCAGAACCTGCTGGCCATTTCACTGCTCCACCATTTACTTTACATGAATAAGATCTTGCTTCAATCCTCCGTTATCTTTGAGAACTTGCAAGATATGTACTGGCACGTATTTGCCTTGTAACAACCAGGCCCAGGACTAATAAAGGGAACAATGGAGCCACCTAGTAACAAGAGCGATTCTGCCAGCAGCCCACATTCAAAGAGGTTGATGAGATGTGTCCTTTTCCCAGTAATGAGATTAGCAGATATCTAGACAAGATCAGATGTAAATAACCCTATCATCAGGAAGTAGCTTACCGAGATGACCAATTGATCAGGGGGAAGCATGCAGATGCTAATTTTTGAGACTCAGGAATGCTTACTCTTGGAAATGAGTAAGCATTCATGAGACTTCTCACACCATTTCAAAAAACAATATACACCAACACAAACTGGTGTTTCACGGTAAGATGCCCTCACAGATAACATCAGCATGGTGAGTTGAGGGGATTGAGCTATGAGGAGAGGCTGAATAAACTAGGCTTGTACTCGTTAGAGTTTAGAAGAATGAGGGGAGATCTCATTGAGATGTATAAGATGATGAATGGGATGGATAGGATAGAGGTGGAGAGACTCTTCCCGCTCAAAAAAGACAGTAGGACTAGGGGGCACAGCCTCAAGATAAAGGGGAGGCGGTTTAGAACGGAGTTGAGGAGGAACTTCTTCACTCAAAGGGTGGTGAATCTCTGGAATTCTCTGCCCGTTGAAGTGGTGGAGGCTGCCTCGCTAAATATTTTTAAGAAGCAGGTTGATGGGTTCTTGATAAGAGAGGGGATTAAGGGTTATGGGGAGAGGGCGGGAAAGTGGAACTGAGCCACGACAGATCAGCCATGATCTTATTGAATGGCGGGGCAGGCTCGAAGGGCTAGATGGCCTACTCCTGCTCCTATTTCTTATGTTCTTATGTTCATTACAATACTTTCGTCATTAAACTCACCAAAACGTTACAAATTTTATTAACTCCACAAGAATGTTTAAGCTTTCTGGCCCAGAGATTAAACAACTTTAACTGTGGAGTCTTTATTTTTTGAAAGAAAATTTTTTTCCTCTGTCCTTGCCCCTCCCCTCAATCCAATCTTTCCTCTCTTTTCTGACTTAATTCATTTGCCTTTAATACACCCTCACTGGTTTCTTTTTCTTCTCAATCCTTATATCTTAGATGATGTACTTTCATCTCCCCCATTCACGGAGCTCCCAGAGCCCTGTTGTACTTGTCAAACAGTTATCAGCTTGCATTTCCAGCAACTTTTGATACAAAAAGAAATTTGATCTGAAACACGCCAAGAAAAGTTCAAGATTGTATGATGCAAGATGTCCTGCTCCACAAGCTCTGGTCTAATGTTATCAGCTGCAGGTTTCACATAGCTAACACATATCAATTGCCTTGGATAGCAAGCTAATCAAATCTACTTAAAACAAATTGGAAACTTTAATGCAGCTACAGTAGGACAGAAGATATTCATTTAAGATTTTAACTATCTTGCATATCTATACATTATTTTCCTGGTCATTTATATTGGCTAATATGTCTGCCTATACTAACATGTCTGTCTACACTCAAGTATTTCATGGGCAATGAAGTATCTTGAAACAATTGAAACTTGTAAACAACAAAACATAAATGCAATTTTTCTTTACAATTGCCCATTATTTACCACAATAATCTATTGTGTTAATCAGTAAAAGTGAGAACGAGACCCCAGCTAAAGTATTATTTCAAATGGCAACTGTACCAATATTTGTACACAATGATGGCTCATTTTTATACATACTATTGAGCAAGATATTGAATAATTGGGCTTTCTGTACTTACTCTATTATCCACACGAACTGCATTTTTCAGATGCCACTCCTCCTCATCCTCATCCCAGTACTGCTCAAAAGCCTCTTGGCAGATTTCACAGACCTGCCAGATAAGAGTACAATGTGTTTAATAAACTTGGGCCAAGTATTTACTTTTTTTATTAAAAAGTTCAATGATGTTATTTTACTAGAAATACAATGCAGCATGATTTAGGATACAGTAAACTTCCAAATGCTTCTCAATATTGAAAAGAAAGACTCAAATGGGACTGCAATTGTCTTCTTACATTCGTCATTAAAGGGGTGGATTGGTAATCTGGACCTCTGTGAATAACGTTTGATTCATACAAAAGCACTTTTAAATCCTCTTAATATTTCCTAATACACTTTTGGTGACCATCCCTTAATGTGGTCAAAGATATGTGAATGCATACCTAATAAAAACAGTCCAGGAGGTTTCTCATTACAACACCAGTATTAAATATGTATTGGAGAATGATGTTTTTTCCTTTCTGTCTTGATTACACCAAACTCAGCCTGCAATACTTCAGATGAAGCTGACAAGCTAGGGGAATCTAACACATACCTGAATGGTTGCAAATTAAGGAGAGAACATGGGAGAAAGGGAATAGCTGGATAAGACAAAAGTAGAGACCCGGTGTAGCCAAGGATAAAAGCTGTTGTTTCTTAAAGAAGCAGTGGCGGAACTGGAAAAAGCAAAAAATGTGGTCGAGAAAGATGGCAGCCAAGTCAAAGAGAATATCAAAATGTCAACAATCTTGTGTTTGGAATTCCAGACATGCATGTAGATATATTTTGTTGTGGAAGGTGGTGGCTGTGGCAGTCTGTGCCCCTCCTTACCCTGCAGGAAATATTTAATGTGCTCCCCAACCTTCATGTGTGGGTCACCTCTCCAATTAATACAGTGCTCAAGGATTATGCTTGTATCTCTCTTACCATTTTATCCTACCAAGCATAAAATAAACAAAAATCCTCAACTTACTAAACCTCTCCTTTCTTGCTTTAAATGCCCCTCTTATAATCCGATGTCAAGATATAACCCTCTAGAATCCGATGTCAAGATATAACCCTCTAGAATGACAGCAAGAGTTTTTATAAGTATATAAAAAGGAAGAGGCTGGCTAGGGTGAACGTTGGACCCTTAGAGGATGAGAAGGGGGACTTAGTGGTAGGGGATGGGGAAATGGCTGAGGTCTTGAATAACTTTTTTGTTTCGGTCTTCACGGAGGAGGACGTGAATAATTTGCCGGGTGTTAGCGATGGAAAGGTGGTAGGACTGGAGGGTCTCAATGACATTACTGTTACTAGAGAGGCGGTGCTCGACAGACTGGAGGGGCTGATTGTGGACAAGTCCCTAGGACCGGATGGAATGCATCCGAGGGTTCTGAAAGACATGGCGGAGGTGATAGTGGATGCCTTGGTGATTATTTTCCAGATGTCGCTGGATTCCGGGGAAGTGCCGGAAGATTGGAAAGCGGCTAATGTTACGCCGTTGTTTAAGAAGGGTGCCAGGCAAAAGGCGGGGAATTATAGGCCGGTTAGTTTAACGTCGGTTGTGGGTAAAATGTTAGAATCTGTCATCAAGGAGGAAATAGCGAGGCATCTTGAGGGGAATTGCTTGATAGAGCAGACGCAGCACGGTTTCGTTAAGGGGAAGTCGTGTCTGACAAATTTACTGGAGTTCTATGAGGATGTGTCTAGGGCGGTGGATAGAGGAGAGCCGGTGGATGTGGTCTTTCTTGATTTTCAGAAAGCGTTTGACAAGGTACCTCACAAGAGGTTATTGCAGAAGGTCAGGGGGCATGGAGTTGGGGGTAGGGTGTTAGCGTGGATAGAGGACTGGTTGTCAATTGGAGGCAGAGAGTGGGGGTCAATGGGTGCTATTCGGATTGGCGGTTGGTGACTAGTGGAGTGCCCCAGGGGTCGGTGCTGGGGCCTCAGCTATTTACCATTTATATAGATGATCTGGAGGAGGGAACTGAGTGTATGGTGTTGAAATTTGCTGATGACACCAAGATTGGTGGAACGGCAAATTGCGCAGAGGGTATGGAGAGTCTGCAGAAGGGTCTAGATAGGCTGGGCGAATGGGCCAGGAAATGGCAAATGGAATTTAATGTTGGCAAGTGTGAGGTGGTCCACTTTGGTAGGAATAATGGTAGGAAGGACTATTACTTACGTGGAGAAAAACTGCAGCAGGCGACGGTGCAGAGGGACCTCGGGGTCCTTGTGCATGAGTCGCAAAAACCCAGCTTGCAGGTGCAGCAGGTGGTCAGGAAGGCAAATGGGATGCTGGCCTTCATAGTGAGGGGGATTGAATATAAAAGTAGGAGGTCTTGCTGCGGCTGTATAGGGCATTGGTGAGGCTGCAGCTGGAGTACTGTGTGCAGTTTTGGGCGCCGTACTTACGCAAGGATATTTTGGCCTTGGAGGGAGTGCAGAGGAGGTTTACTAGGCTGATGCCGGAGTTGAGGGGGTTGAGCTATGAGGAGAGGCTGAATAAACTAGGCTTGTACTCGTCAGAGTTTAGAAGAATGAGGGGAGATCTCATTGAGACGTATAAGATGATGAATGGGATGGATAGGATAGAGGTGGAGAGACTCTTCCCGCGCAGAAAGGACAGTAGGACTAGGGGGCACAGCCTCAAGATAAAGGGGGGGCGGTTTAGAACGGGGTTGAGGAAGAATTTCTTCACTCAAAGGGTGGTGAATCTCTGGAATTCTCTGCCCATTGAAGTGGTGGAGGCTACCTCGCTAAATATTTTTAAGATGCGGGTTGATGGGTTTTTGATAAGCGAGGGGATTAAGGGTTATGGGGAGAGGGCAGGAATGTGGAACTGAGCCACGACAGATCAGCCATGATCTTATTGAATGGCAGGGCAGGCTCGAAGGGCCAGATGGCCTACTCCTGCTGCTATTTCTTATGTTCTTATGAATCTCAAAATATCAGATTTGAGACTACTCATAAGTTGAAGCCTGAGGAATCTTGGGAGACATGTGGTCCAATCTATTAGCAGAGACAACTATGTTTTAAGTATTCCTAGAAATTTGATCATATGACAGTCAATGGAAAATGACAAATACCAATGCTATTGCATCTACTGTAGATGAACCAAGCCCAAAAGTCTGTTCAGTAATGAGATATATAATTTAAAAACTAAAGAACACAGAAGATTTAGTAATGCTTAAACTACAACAATTCCTATGTTTCTACATCAACTGCAATGAGAAATACTAATTAAATTATAACTTTTTTAAAAATAACTAACAATACACAGCAAGTTATTAAAATAAAATCAAACTATTCAATTCATTGACTTGCATAACCACTGCTGCAGCCAAGCTTCTGCTCTCCAATTCTCATGAAGCTTGTAAAGCAGTACACATCAGTTATACCTCCTTCGTCCAGTTTATCTTTCTCCCTCTAAGAGGAACCAATCACCATTTCCAGTAGAAGGGAGGACTAGGGAACCTAAAAAGATGTAGAGTAAAATGGCCACTGCAGATCTGTCTATGCCATCTGGGTAAAACTAGGATATTTGATAGTGGGGAGCAAGATCCAGCAGTAGTCAGCACTAGAGTTTACAGACTCAATTTTCTGGGATACTGTTCTGCAACACTTAATGTCAAGTTTAATTCTCAAATAAATAACATTTCTGGGACAGCCTGTTTTGCTCTTTTTTTTCCCCGTCATTTATATGCCATTCTTAGGCTAGAACATTCACTCTAATTTAGCAAATACTTTAGATAAGGCACAATGGTGTATCCAACTTTTCTGTGCTTAGTATAGGGCTGGAGTGTTTCACTAGGCAACCTGGTGGCTGAATAGTTGAGTGCATACAGTACCAATTTGACAATGAGTCGAACTAACTATCTGCAGCCCTTTAAATATATTGGGCTCAAAACAAAGGCATGAGCTCTGAAAGGCCACGCTAATCGACATTCAATACGATGTACAGAAGAGTGGTCTCATAAAAGTACCTATCAAGAAAAAATGGAGAACAAACAACTTGGATAGAAAAGCAATAGATTAATTTTAGTACCTCCAAATCATTAAGTTTTAAACTCTTATTCCCGCCACTTACTGCAATCCATATCTGGAAAATACTTATTCTAGTATTCAATATTGTAAATAAAATGGCTACCCAAACAAAAAAGACAAAATTTGATGACTTTCATATGAATTTAAGCAAAATGTATTATTCAAGGAATCTGCTAAAACTGTCGTAATATGCAATCAGATCCACTTCCATAACAAATCTACCTCATGTACTCCAGCAGGTCCAGCAGGAACACTTTGGAATTCCTTTTCCTTTGCAGCTTCTTGTGTTCTTTGCACAACTTCCTCATGGACCTTCTCAAAGAACTGACTCTTTGCACGTTCTTCCAGGTCAGCAATTTCCTCAAACTCTATCCAGTCCTGAGGACATGCAAGCATTACATGTTTCAAAAATCAAACGTTTGAACTTCTCAACATTTCTGCCATTTTACAAAATCTCGAACCATTTGTTACAGTTCAATGTTTACAACCTTCTTCAAGGAAACCTCTTCAAATAAACACACTGATAAAACTGAATACTGATCAAAATTAAGTCCCAAAGGCAGCTTGATTTAAGGCAAATACATACCAGCTACATGATCTGATCTTGGGAATATTCAAAACACCACATTGCTGTAAAAACAATTTTCAGTGGGCAGAATTGCAAGTTTTGCATTGGAAGATGGATTAAATATAGCCAGGTTCAAATACATTATAGTCCCATACACACAGGGCAGGAAGAGATTTCCACTATTTCCTAACGTTTTTAAAATTTCACCTAAAATCAATGCTTATGAAAAACTGAAAATTTGATTGAATAGAGAAATATTTCCTTCAAGTCAAGAAGCTGTTGAGATCATTCCATTAGAGCTCAATGACTAGGCTGTCTGAACAAGACGTGGAGAGGAATGAAGGACTGCAACCAACCCGATCTCCATAACAGAATTAAAACTTGCAGTATTTTAGGTTCCATTAAAAATCATAGGGCCACTGACTTAGCCTTCACGAAAAATCAGGTAGCACTCTAAAGCAGCTTTCAAGTAAAACTAGGGGGTACCCTGTGGCAGGAAATCAACTGCATCAGTCCCACCATAAGAAAATTAACCCTGGCTTCCACCCTGCCACAGATCACATATCCAATACCCCTGATCCTACAACCTTTCACTGACTATTTAAGGTTGCACTGGTACTCATTTCCCATTTTCACCAAGAGGCCCCAAAGCCCACCAGTAGTGCTCTCCACCATCTACTGAACAATAAAATTGGGGATACTACCATTGAACCCCTTAATCCAAGGAAAATTACAGCCCGTTTACTTCCCCAATGTCAATCCAATATTTTATTTTGTATCTTTTATGTTCTAATTTCTATTTTTACCATCTCATCACAGCAGCCTTCTCACTGATTGGATCGAATTATCCTCCCTTACCCAACGTTATTCGAGCTGAATAGGTTACATGGCCCTGACTCCTCATGTTCATTCAAGGTCACAGATCAACTAGCTCCAAAATCTTGTGCTGGAAAAATTTCATACTTTCAAAAAAAACTTACAGTTAAACTATAGTACCACTTTCTGTAAGTGACTTTCTTAGTGATGTCCTTTTCCATTCTATTCATTCGATAATGCCAGTCTAAATGGTCTGCATAAACATCAGTTTGCGATGCTGTGAACCTCATTCCACACGAGTAACACTGAATGCCTGTGTATAGTCGGCTGATAACGCCATCATATCTCCTGTTCAAGAGAAATCAATAGTACAATATTTAATAATCAGCAAATGTAATGTTCAATAATTATATAAAACATCTTGCTCAGTAATAGAAATGAAACATTTTAAGGACTTTCACAATGTGCTCAGTCACAAAACGCCCATCACAATTATTTAATAAGTGGAGACTCAATAAACATCAAGTTCTTCTCAACAAATTGCTCTGTTCAACACACACTGTACTTGCACGGAATCAAAAATTTAATATGAAAGATTGTCTGTATGTGCTTCCTTCAGATGCTCCAGTTACCTCCCAGTCTGAAAGATGTGCTGGTTAGATGCACTGGGCACACTAAATTCTCCCTCAGTGTACCCAAACAGGCGCCAGAGTCTGGCGAGTAGGGGATTTTCACTAACTTTATTTAGAGCGTTAATGTAAACCTACTTGTGAACCAATAAATAGACTTCAAACATCCTCCACCATTTCTAACTCTTGGGCATGGAAAGACGTAAAGTAGATGGCTAATTGATCTTTGAATGCAGTTAATGCTCTCATACTAGTGAAGAGGTTGATTTCCATGTGGTTTTGAAAAATACAGTAGGATTCTTCAGTTTACATTATGTCTAAAGGAGAACCATATTTGTACAAGGAGTTGAATTACATTTAATGAATGTATTTCAACCGATCTAGAGATTCTGACATCAAACAACTGTGCACATGCAAGTCTTCCTACACTGACTGAACTTCAAAGTAAACCAAACCAGCTCCTCAATCATCAACATTGTGGATGCATAATTTTCCTGCCAAAGAAAGTTAGTCCTACAAAGGATGTCTCTCCAGCCAGACGAAAAATTTGAGAGCATTTTACAGATTACTCACTAGTGGCAGATGTCAAAGACAACTTTGTCAATAATTTTATCAACAACTTGGAAGAGCGGGCTGAAGAGTGGGTTAGTAAATTTGCAGATGACACCAAGATCGGTGGAGTAGTGGATGAGGTGGAGGGCTCTTGCAGGCTGCAAAGAGACATTGATAGGATGCAGAGCTGGGCCGAAAACTGGCAGATGGAGTTTAACCCTGATATGTGAGAGGTGATTCGTTTTGTTAGGACAAACTTCAGAGCTGATTACAGGGTCAAAGGCAGGCTTCTAAGGAGCATGGAGGAACAGAAAGATCTTGGGGTTCATATCCACAGAACTCTGAAGGTTGCCACTCAAGTGGATAGAGTCGTGAAGGTGGCTTATAGTGCGTTAGCGTTTATTAACAGGGGGTTTGAGTTTAAGAACTGTGGGGTTATGCTGCAACTATACTGGACGTTGATGAGACCACATTTGGGGAATATTGCGTTCAGTTCTGGTCACCTCAGTGTAAGGAGGATGTAGAAGCATAGGAAAGAGAGTGCAGAGGAGATTTACCAGGATGCTGCCTGGTTTGGAGAGTAGGTCTTATGGGGAAAGGTTGAGGGAGCTGGGGCTTTTCTCTTTGGAGTGGAGGAGGATGAGGTGTGGACTTAATAGAAGTTTATAAGACGATGAGAGGGATTGATAGAGTGGACGTGCAGAGACTATTTCGTTGGGTGAATGTAGCTGTTACTCGGGGACATAACTACCAGGTTCATTGTGGGAGATATAGGAGGGATGTCTGAGGTTGATTCTTCACTCAGAGTGGTTGGGGTGTGGAATAGACTGCCTGCTGTGATAATGGAGTCAGACACTTTAGGAACTTTCAAGCAGTTATTGGATAGGCACATGGAGCATACTGGAATTATAGTGAGTGGGATAGCTTGACCTTGGGATTGGACATGGTTCGGCACAACCTGTACTGTGCTGTAATGTTCTATGCTCTAACTATAAAAACCATCTTCCTCAAATCATCAACTAAATATACAAATCATTATTCCTAATACTGAGGGTATATAGAAACTGCCTTATTGCAGTTTTGAAGTACCCAGTGATGCAATTAAGGTGTGAAAACACAAACATTATACAAAATGAACTAGAAAGAAATTCTCTGCAAGTTGGCCCATGATACTGACCAGCAAGTAAACATACCTGGTTGACTAGCGTTTTTTGTACAACTGTGTTTGATTCTATGACATGCAGTTGCACTCGGAACCTTGTGTTTCTTTGCAATTGCATTAAGTAAAGTTACTTATTTTTAAAGCACTGCTTTAAACAAAATCAAAATTCAAAGTAGTCTCAACTCAAAATAGGCTATGCAGTTGTCAAAGTAACTTGATATCAGCAGCTAGCACAGCCATCTTTCGAGAGAAGGTTTCAAAATCTGAACATCTTAAAAAAAACAGGTCTGGCATCAATTAAACTAAGTGAATTGATCAAAATAATGCAGGCCTTGACTAATGTATATAAAAATCCATTCACTTCAATCAAGGGAGTTTAAAAGAACAGTTAGCACAACTGTATGAAAACAGGAGTCAGGCTAATTAAATAGCTTTTTCAAAAAACTGGCAAAGGTCTGACAAGCTGAGTGCCATTCAGTCCTGAGAGATTCCAAGCAGTTAGCACTAATTGCTGTGAATTTAAAAGTTCAAAAACTTAAATTTAATAATTTAACCAATCACAAAGAAAATTATTTGGCAATAAATAGGTAAATCTTTTCCTAGTACGTGCTAATAATGCTGCCCCCAGAAAAATAAGATTTGTTTCCAGAACAACCCCAGATTTGCCCTGTGGACAAGCACACAGCACATAACCAAAGTCACCAATCGCAAAGAACCATTTTTATTTGCTGGCGGAGGGACCATTCCCTCCCATTCTATTCAATTATCTTCAGTAAACAAATGAAAAAAATGTGAAGTATCATTGATTTAAAGGAGTCAAGGTTAACAAAAAGTTAAAGTATACTTGGATCAGTCTAAGCCTGATCAGATAGTCTCAACTTGATAGAAACTGCTTTCAAGATTTACATTCTTTATGAATGCAGAGTTCAACGTCAGGAATTAGAAATTACTTACTGCTTCAATTCATCAATTTGAAAGCCAGTAAGATCTGGAATGCTTTCCTCATTTTCTTCCTCCTCATCATCTTCAATTATATTTTGGGCTTGAGGATCACCTTCTGGAAACATTTCAGACTCTAAATTGGTTAAAACAAAACAATGAAGTTGTACTTTCAATTTAGGTTTTCTGAAGAAAATGACAGACTGAATGAATCATTTAAAAAAAATTTGTGAAAAAAACTTACGTGTTGGTATAGACTCTACTGGATTTGGTTTCAGAATTCCAGTAGAAAGCAGCTTGGAGAACAGCTCATTAACATCCAGCTGCCCCAAATGATTATCCAAAGGTGCAAAAGATGATCCTGTAACATTATAATATTTGATTACACAACAGATAAAAATAAGTCATAACTTTAACTGAATTAGCTCAAGCAGCCAACTTGGCAGCAAACAGAATTTAGAAAGACCGAAGCAGGTGGATGTTATAATACCGTATGAATTTATTAGCACCAAAAAGTTATTTGCTATTTCAAATCCAAGACTTCACACTATAAAGCTAATGTTAGGCAGTTCTTGAATAATACACTAGTTTAATGCAAAACATTTACAGAATCACTTTTTCAAAGTGAACATCTTTCTCACCATTATTGACAAAATTACATAAATAGTGCTACCAGAAGACCTATCATAAGTTACAATTTGCACATTTTTTAAAGCCCATGGACTCTATGGCTATAAAGTATTAAAACATTATTTCCATCTACACTTCCATCCCAAATCAGCTCTGCCTGTTTCTTCCTTGAATGGAGGTACAACCAGTCACCATCCACCAACACTACTCTGCCTGGTTGAACTTACTCATGGATTGAAGATCTATCAATTCAGGGCTTAGAACCAAGCCACTGCAGAGCTGCAAACTTAGTGATGCAACTAGGGATGCACAAAAGTGAACAATTAAAAGAATGCCAAGATCTCAGAGGATTGCAAAGGGAGAGGTGAAAAAAATTGGGAACAGTAATGCCAGACAAGAATTTGACAACAAGGATGAGCATTTTCAAGCTGCACTGCCACATTAGGAGTCTGTATGACTCTTCTTCAGAGTTAAAAGGAGGGAGAAATTACAAATTTTATTTTAAGAGGGGGCAGAGCAAAGTAGAACACCGGGAATAGGTGCAGTTTGGAGAGATTTGGCAAATATGCCAAGGCACAAAACAAAGGGAGTGTTAATGGTAATGTTAAGGACTGACCATGGAATCAGACAGCAGAACAAGGGTCAGCACTCTGAAAGCAAAACTTAAGTGACAGATGGTCTGTGATAGATAGAGGGTAGGGAGCACTGGGACAACATAACTGGAATTGCAAGTTGAGTTTGGATGAGGGTTTCAGCAGATTAGTGGGGACAGGGAGGGGATTGTTGCAAACTAACAACAGTGGTCAGAAAAAGTGAGTCAGCGGCAAGGAGATGGGACTTTGTCCTGGAGACCAAAGATAATGCTCTTCCCTACCAATATTTAATTGGAGGAAACTTCTGACATATCAGAGAAGCATGACAACGATGGCAGCAGCAGAGTCAAAGCGAGGATTTGGAGGAAGGTAAGAATAGACCTTTGGAAGACTACGTAGGTAATGGCACAGGAGAGGGAAGAGATGCCATTGCAGGTGATTTTTTTTTACTACAACTAAATACGTATGAATAAAACTAGTCAAGAGCTACTGGACAACAGAACAAAGGCATTGAGGCAAGATGGTGCAGTCAACCTTTAAAGGCTGCAGACAATACAGCAGGATGAGAGGGGTAGTTTACATGTGATTCACAGTTTTGATAAAGCAAGTTTCAGTACAATGACAGAGGAAGAAACGTGAATGGAGGGGTTCAAATTGGAGTCATGAGAAAGAGGTATATAAATTTTAGATGATGCGAGAGGAAAAGGAGTTTTGGGTATAGTTTTGCAATTAAGACCTGGCTACAACTTACGGTACATGGAAGAAAGAATAGCACAGTGGCACAATGATTAGCATTGCCACCTTACAGCTCTAGGAACCTGGTTCAATTCTAGCCTCGGATGACTGCTTGCGTGGAGTCTGCACAATTCTCCCCGTGTCTGCATGGGTTTCCTCTGGGTGCTCCAAATTCCTCGCAGTCTAAAGATGTGCAGGTTGGTGGACTGGCCATGTTAAATTCCTCCTTAATTGCCCCACCATGTGTAGGCTAGATGGATTAGCCATGGAAAATGTGTTGAGTTACGTGGATAGGACAGAGGAGACAGCGTAGGTAAGATACTCTGTCAGAGAGTCAGTGCAAACCTGATGGATCAAATGGCCTCTTATACACTCAGGATTCTAATCTAAAAAGTAAATTATAAGAAATTCATCTGTCCAATTTATTGCAGAATATACATACCTTGCTGGATTTGTGTAACTGGAACAGAAGATTGAGGGGGTATGTACTGTTGGCCTTGACTAAAAGGAGTCTGATTTTGAGAAAAACCAGTCATGGCATTAACCTAAGGAAATAAAAAAGAAATTCATGAAAATCATCATGATCATGAAAATATCCAAAGATTACATTTCAAATTTATGCTGTTTCACGTATCAAAGAGGCTGATGAGAATTTTTCCCCACACTTCAATATTCTAATTTTTTTCTCCTGAAGGCACTAGATACAATTTTACAGGCCACTAGCAGTTCTTCAACGCCTCATTTAAAAAATATACACATTAGCCTCAATATTAAATTTCAGCATTGTTTCGTCTGTGCAGAGTGCTTTCTTACACAGATCACAGGAGGAATCAGATGTACAAAACAGTGCATGGTCAAGTGCCACTAAAACAGTCATCTCAATGGCATCTAAACTCTCACCCGATGACAAACCAATTCCCATGATTGCTGTTGGGATCTTCAGATCCTCACAACACAAAAGTATATCTCTACCCATCCATTATAAATAATTTTTTGACTGAAGATTTTACCCCATAAAAAATTAAAAATATTGATACTTACAGACTGCAGTTGACGTATGCCTTCAGGTAACGATGTGGGCAGGTTATTGTTGTAAAACGTTCCACATGCTGGATCATATTGATCATTATTGTGAGGTCCTGCCAACCGAGGCAGTGGTGTCTGACCATCAAAACAAGGACCTGCAGGCCCAAAGACTGGGTTGGCCAATGTTGTTGCTCCATGTACAGCAGAATCATTGTAATGAGATCCTTGAGGCATGTTAAATCTGGGTCCAGACTGTCCATCAAATACTCTTCCCTGATACTGTGAACTTGGAGGATGACCATTAAACAAATGACCAGCAACACTGCATCTAGGATCAGGATGCATCGAAGCCCCTTCAAATTGTGGCCCACGAGAACCATCAAAATATGCACCAGGCTGTGCAGGAATAATGTCAAACCGAGTTCCAGTAGGACCATCAAAACGAATGGCAGACTGGCCTGGATGGCTGCCTGAGCCGTCAAAGTGTGTGCCAGGTTGCCCCATTTGTGGGCCATCAAATCGCGCAGCACATTGTGCTGGGCGGCCACCAGGGCCATCAAAATGTGCACTGGGCTGTCCTGGATGTGGACCATCAAATCGTGTGACAGGCTGCCCTAGTCGAGAACTTGGGCCGTCAAAACGGATACTGGGGGGACCAGGCTGAGGACCCTCAAAACGCATGCATGGTTGCCCTAGACCATCTGGACCATCAAAGCGTGTGCCAGACGGACGAGGATGTGGGCCATCAAAGTGCATGGCAGTTTGCCCAGAATGTGGATCAAAGCGAGGATGCCCTAGATGATTTCCAGGATTGTCTAACTGTGTGCCTGGCTGGCCTGTGTGTGGGCCAAAGCGTGTGCCAGGGTGGCCACCTGGACTGTCAAAGTGACTACATGACTGCCCAGGATGCGAACCATCAATCCGAGTGCCAGGCTGTGGGCCATCAAAGTGTACGCCAGGCTGCCCAGGGTGACCACCTGGACTATCAAAACACGTTCCAGGCTGTCCTGGGTGAGGGCCATTAAAGCGTGTCCCAGGCAGTCCTGGGTGCGGGCCATCAAAGCGCAGTCCAGGTTGCCCTGGGCGAGGACCATCAAAACGCGGTCCAGGAGGCACCATACGAGGTCCATCAAAACGTGGCCCAGGCTGTCTTGGGCGAGAACTGTCAAACCGCAGTGCTGGCTGCCCAGGCCGAGGGCCACATGGACCATCAAAGCGTACACTAGGCTGCCCTAGGTGTAAAGTCCCTGGGCAATCAAAGCACGCACCAGGCTGTCCTCGGTGTGGGCCATCAAAGCATGCAACAGGTTGTCCAGCATGGGAACCACTCAGATTATCAAAGTGTCCAGTAAGTTGCCTGGGAATACCCTCGATCCAATGACGAGGCTGCTCAGGGGCACTATCCATTGGCTGAATAACTTGTTCAGGGGGTTCCTGCAACCTCATCCTAGATCCAGCAATGCATCCATCACAGCTTGGAGAGCCATTTCGACTACGAAGCCATACCCGGTCTGATTCAATGGAATCATCAGTTCTCAATTTTTCCAGATTTCTTGCAGACCCAGATTTTCCTTGCCCTGTTCTGTCCGTAACTTCTCGAAATCTCTGAGGCATTTCAAGTCCCCCAGATCTTAACCTTGAACTTTCAACTAGTCCACTGCTTCTCTGTGGTGCATCATAAGCAGGTCTTTCCTCTGTATGACGATCACAATGAGATCTTGGCTCTTCTCTTTTTATGTCTGAAAAAGAAAGTACATTCATTATTGTTTTGGACAGACTTAAACACTAGCTCTTAGGGCAGAGCAGGCTTCAGAGACTGATGCAAAATATTCATTATAAAACACCATTTGCTGATCTGCTTATAATCAATGATTTCATTGAAACCAGAAAATAATTAATTCTACGCATTTTAATGACATTTATTTTAATACCACCTTTGTCTCCTGCCACAGCAGCCTCTGTACCACTAGAAATTAATGGACTTGCTTCCCATTCAATATTGAGAAAATTGAAGATATTTCTTTTAAAGTTATGAGTTACATATATTACAATTCAAAAACCATTCCAGAAATACATTGCAATATGATTCTACTGCAAATCACAAACTCAACTTGAGGGATCAATGCACATATTAGGGATTCTGGTGATAATTATCCAATATTTGTAGCTTTAGTGATAGTTGATGTGGTATTCAATAAACTTCTTTATCAACAAACAAGCTTCTCCCAATACTTTTATTTAATAAAGACAGATGAGCAGTAGTCGACACAATAGCTGGCTTCAATGCCCATTTGCTTTGAGATTGGCAGACAGAGTAGGTGAGAACAGGGACAAGATCTTCCCAATATTTTCACATACAATTACTGTCCAGTAACCCATGCTGGAAAATGTTTATGCACAGACATTGAATATGTTAAGACAGGAAATGGAGAGTAGGGTTAAATGGGTCTTTTTAAAAACCAGCAAGCAGGGACAGGTGCAGTCCCACAAGGATCAGCGCTCAGATCTCAGCTATTCGCAACATACGTCGATGACTTTAATGAGGCAACCAAAAGTAACATTTCCAAGTTTACTGACTACACAGAAGTTGGTAGGAATAGGAGTGTTGACGAAGATGTTAAGAGGCTTCAACGTGATTTAGAGAAGCTGAACGAGTTGGCAAATACATGGCAGCTGCAGTATAATGTGGATAAGCATGAAGTTATCCACTTACGGCATAAAAGCAGAATGTTACTTAACTGATGCTAGATTGGGAAATGCTACTGTACTAAAGGATCTGGGTGTCCTTGGTTCCAGCCACTGAAAGCAAGCATGTAAGTACAGTAAGCAGTTAGGAAGGCAAATGATACGTTGGCCTTCATCACAGTAAGAGTACAGGGGCAAGGATAACTTCCTGAAGGTATACATATTCTTGGTGAGAGTACTGTGTGCAGTGATGATTTCTTTAGCCAAAGAAGGATATACTTGCCATAAAGGGAGTGCAGTGAAAGTTCACCACTGATTCCTGGGATGGCAGGATTGCCATACACAGGAAGATTATGCTGGCTGCGTCTGCAGTCACTGGAGTTTAAAGTGAGGGATATTGAATTTAAACATAAAATCCTGACAGGGCTGGACAGATTGGATGTAGGAATATTGTTTCCTCTGACTGGTGGAGGTTGGAAGTCCCAGGATACGCAGTAAGCCATTTAAGCCTGAGAAGAGGAGGAAACCTCTTTACTCAGGGTGATGAACCTGTGGAATTCTCTACCACAGAAAGCTGTGGAGGCAGCTTTTTGAATAACATCTAAAAAGGAAATAGATAAGATTTCTAGACTCTAAACATGTCAAGGGGTACGGGAGAGCACAGAATTTTGTTGAAATGCAGGATCAGCCATGATCATATTGAATACTGGAGAAGGCGCTTATTCCTTCTATTTTCAAGATGATGCTTCATCTGTGAAATAGCCTGCAAATATTCACTAGCCTAATATATAGAGAATGGTCTTAAATTACTGCAGAGCTATGAGTATTCAACAAAGCAAATGTCAATGCCACAAGCAAAAACTAAAAATCCTTGTGTGATTTTTCTCCTGTAAAACCCAATGCAAGTGGCAAACTATAAATAACTTCCAGAAAGATGGGCAAATCTGAAGGATTGCAGCTATGAAAATAGTACCAGGATGGATGTATTTTGCCTTTTGAGTGGAAAGTATTTGCAATGATTCAATGGGAAAATTGCTTATTGTTCAAGATTATGCTATGTTACAAGGCCCAAGTCAATTCTGTGCCTAACTGATCCCAGCAAGGGTTGCTGTAGTACATTAGCAGCCTTGAAATGGATGGAGAATCACCACGTCAGTCAGGTTCTCACTCGCTAGCCAAATAACACTTTACCCCTCAAGCGCAGGTGTCAGATATGAAAAGAAAGAATACTTGGTTGAGTTGCCTCCACGAGCCAATGACTGCTGACAACCATTGCCTATGCCCATAAATTATGTTCTGTGAAAAATATAGCAGTTGCCACTTAAGTTGTTGCCATTTGAACAAACCACCATCTGCAACTTGAGTTACAGCTTCAGTAAGTTAGAAAATAGGTAGAAGTTTTTTTTGAAATCCTGGTTGACCTGACCTTGAATAATTAAGAGATGCAAGCACAGATACTTCCGTATGTCAATAGGAAACTGCCTAGTCTTGTCCATTGCCAAAAGGAATATTCATAAACTTCAGAAGAAATGCTTGGTTTTGACATTGTGACCCAGGAAAGAGAATAAATTTAACAGGCAAATTGGAAGAGCTTTCAATTACTTTTCTAAATTTACCTTGTCCATCTCTTGGACCAAATTCTTGAAGATCTCTTTCAACCATGGGATGTTTTGACCCCTGCCGCTGATCTTTGTGTTCATTTCTTGACTCTGTCCAATTATTACACAATTTCCCGTGATTAGAATCTGTTTTGTATCGATCTTCAGGAATGGGAGAACTTCTCACTTGTTTAATCGGCAACTTTTCATCTCCATGCTTTTTGCTATCACGTATGTTACTTTGGTTTCTCTCCTCATCTATCAACGGACTCATATGTTGACGAAGTGGTGATACATGATCGCGTTTGTCATGCAATTGTCTATTATCACCAACAGGAGATCGTCTTGAAGGTTTTATGTCACCCAATTTTCTTCTGTCTGAGTGTCTTCCTTCACTGTAATGTCCACGTCCACTCTCACTTGCCTCTCTTTTTTCTCCAAGTTTTCTTTCCTGACCAGAACCTCTTGTATCATGTCTTTCAATAAGTGAATATGAAGTGCTGCTCATTGTTGGAGACTTGCTCCCTTGGTCACCATCTTCTCTTACACTAAGCAGGAGATCATCCGATATATCTTTATTATGAGCCTCTCTTGTTTTCCAACGAGATTCTGTTTCATGTGATTTTTCTAACTGAACCCTGGTTCTTTTTAATTTAGACATGTGCTCAAGATAGCTTAGTTCTGCTTCAGATAATAGTGCAGCTTTACCTTGGGTTCTAGCTAATGGAGATTCTCCTTTCAGTTCAGTTTTAAAACCTCTGGGGGTAACATGGGATGCTTGCCAGTCACCAGATCTACTCTTTTCCTCTTGATACTGGAACAGCTGATTGATTTGATGAGCAACAACAAGGAACTCATCATAACTTATTTCTGCAGCTGCTAGTCGTTGATTTGCCTACAAAAACAAAAAGGTTATAAACTTGAATAAGCAAAATGCAAGGGCTAATTAAAATCAACAGCTTTTAGCATGCCGAACAATCGTTTCAATGAACATAACAGCAACTGAATTTGGTAGAAAGAGCACTTGTATGGATATCAGTTACAAAATTGCACTGTGATGTCTCCATCACAATTTCCAATCGCTCAGAAAAGCTATACTCATTAAAATTAGTCCTCTAGTTTGGAGGTGTGCACTGAGGTGTACCACAGTGCTACCACTGCCTATAAATTTATAGGCAGAAATCATCACTAAAAGAAACGAAGGGAAAGGGAAAACTGAGAATGGTCAAGAGCTTGTCAGCAAATCATGGAATATTCTGAAATATAAATATTCAAGTAACCAATCAGGAATCTATTCAGTAATTTACAAGAATTGTCAGCAATAGCAACTATTTTCTGTCCATGTTAATTGAATGAATTATCACGCAATACATAAATGGCTTTCTTCATTTGATTAAAAGGTTAACTTTGATGCATAAACAAAAGGTTTCTTTGGCCTGTCAACTACTCTTCCCATGTGATACCAAAGCAAATGTCTGCATTAACTAACTCTTTGAATTTACAGACATGTCTTAAAGTTCTGACAAGCCATTATTAATTTCAAGCATGAGATGGAAATTAACTTGGGATTCTATTCCTTTAGCAGAATAATGAACATAATCTTAGGTGCCATTTCCCAACTCTGCCATAATGTATTATAGTCCACTGTCCTAAATCTTGAACTAGATTTTCACATTTCTTATACACAAATATAAACATCTGGTTTCTTGTATCCAAGTGATAAAAATCATAGTATTGTAATATCTTATTTTCTTTCACTATGTGAGTTCGTTTCCAAGTTGGAAGTCTTTACGGATGTTGACAACCTACCAACTTAGTTCCATAACCTTTAATGTTATTTCCTAAAGTCTACCAATCTCAGTTCTGAAGCTTTCAATTGACCTAGCCACAACACCTTTCTGGGCAACTGAATTTCAAATTTCCACTAAACCTCTGTGTGAGCAGATCCCTTCTTGATGTTGCCTTCAATAGCCTAGCTCTTATTTTAAGATTATGACCTTTGTTCTGAACAGTCCCACCACAGGAATGTACCTATTGTAGCTCATTATTTACAAAATACTTGATCTATCTTTCTTGGGTCCAAAATGGATGACCTCATACTTTCAACTCTATCTGCTAATTTGCCACTCATTTTGTCACAAGTTCTGACAACTTGTTATCCTATACCATGTCATCCAATAAGCAAATGTGAATCTATGGCTCTGCGTTCCATTATTGAGTCATTTAACAATTTTTGAAAGGCAAATCAGAAATCCTCCTGATGAAAGGCATTGTTTCATCTATTCTTTGAACCAGATCCCTTTCAGTAAATGATACACAAAATTTCCAACTCCTCAGCTCCCACCACTTTATCGACAAACCCTAGACTTTCCACTGGATATCATTCAAGGCTACCCATAAAGCAGTTTTCAAACATTCAACAAGTCAACAAGAACAGATAGTTTTCCCATGAAAGCTGCCTGTCACTACCAATGACTGCAAAAACACTTGCATTATGTCACTGGGCCCAACAATACCTCTGGTTGAGGAGTGGGATTGCTTTGGGACCAAAAATGTGTATTTGAAGGCAGAGGACAAAGTTGAGATTCTTGATGAATACTTTGCACCTGTCTTACCAAGGGGGAAGATACTGCCAGGTCAGTAAAAATGGAAGTAGTTGAGATTCTTGATGGGCTAAAAAAATTGATGAAGGACACAATAGAAAGGCCGGTTGTACATTTTTAAATTCATTTTACAGGACCTGAGTGTTGCTGGCTAGGCCAGCATTTATTACCCATCCCTAATTGTCCTTGAGAAGATGTTGATGAGCTGTCTTCTTGAACAGCTGCAGTCACCTGTGATATAGATAATCATAGTGCATACCAGGATTTTAACTTAGAAACAGTGAAGGAACGCTGATATATTTCCAAGTTAGATTGGTGAGTGGCTTGGAAGAGAACTTCCAGGTGGTGGTGTTCATGTGTCTGTTGCCCTTATCCTTCCAGATGGTAGCGGTTGTCAGTTTGGAGGTGCTGTTTAAGGAACCTCAACTGGGCACGTCTGGATGAATTAAGGAAGACCAGCGTGGATTGTTTAAAATAGATAAATGGTATCCAACTAACTTTCAATTTTTTGATGAGCCCTTTCCCTAGAGAACATTACGTTGCCTACTCCTTGGATTATGCTCAAAGACACAAATATCCAGTCCTGTTCTGACAGACTCCTCTAAAGTAGTAGAAATGCACTCTTCAGGGTGCTACTGCATTTCTGATTATTTTTGAATTGTGCTTGCTCCCAGTAATGCAATGGGATGGTTAAACTACTATTTGCATGTCTCCCATTGGTGAACTCTTGTCTAAAGGCGCTAATAAAATCATTTTTTGTGTGTCCTTCAAAACTCTTTGATTAGACACCATTGGCATTTCAAGTGAACGGTCACAAACCCAAAATATTTCATAAGCATTTCAATCACTGTTACTTCTATGGCAAAAACTTTCACTAAAGAAAATGTTCCAAGTCTGAGCAGGAAAGAAGCCTTTGCTGCAGACTATTACTAAAACAAGAATTAAAATCAGGGTGTATTGCTTGAGAAGGTGCAAGCAGGTTCAACTGTGAATTTCAAAAGAATTGGACAAACACGTGAAGGGAAAAAAAATTGTTGAGCCTTTGCTAAAGGGCCAATGAGTGAGACTAGCAGAAATGCTTCTGCAGAACCAGCACAGATATGACGGGCTGAATCGTTTCCTTCTGCGCTATAACTATTGTCATATACATTTAATAGTTATGTGGATGTGTAGATCTTTGAAGTCTTTTAGTTTTGTTAGAGGAAAAGTGGTTTTCAACTTCTGATTCAACCCAGAAATGCACACAGACGTAACACAAGTAAAACTTTGAATTTCCTTGATCTAATAGAACTTTCTACAGGGTCCATGCAAGAAGTAGTTTTTACATGTCACTCTTCAAACATTCCTAATAAATGCCTCCACAGAAGGCTTCAAACCCTTGGCCTGGGAGACAATGCATTCCCCCATATCTTACATATGCATGATCTGCTAAATATGTTAACTTTTCCTGAAAGCACAGCTTATAACTATCATCTCCAGTTAAAAAAGCAATTAGGAGGGGTTCCTGCTTCACTATTTCCTTTCCTGGAATGGTTGTTCTCGGAAAGAAACTTACTTTTTGTCAAATTAACTTGAGTGTGGCATCAGGCAGAGTATCTGCTGGACAGTGTTGAATGGTCATGCTACAAATTGCTGTACAAGCTTTGCTAATATCCATCTAGACGCCAAACAAGACTATATAAGTGTAAATCTATGTTTTCTGAAAGGTTGTCAAGGAACATTGTGCCAATGTGATTTCCCAGCTTCTCCCAGTATCAGCGTTCTCCCCACCCCTTCTAACTGATGAACAATCCTGTGAGGCAGTTGAACGCAAGAAAGTAGTTTTGACAAGTTAAATGATTAAGAAAAACTGAGGTAAAGCAATTTAATTTATAATGAAACACAATTAATAAATTTCCACTTACTTTTTTCAGTAAATCTCTTTTGCTGGCAGATGTCAATTCTTTTGGGATTTGTAAGTTTGCATCAACACTCATCCTTTGCTGTCTTGGTGTTCGAGGAGACAGAATACCTTTACTTCCAGGATACACATCCTTCTGTTGATGAGGAAATTTTGTATTTGCCGGAGTCTCTTGTTTCTGCTTTAAGCTACAAAGCAAACATTTATAATAAAGTATTATATATCAGTTTTTTTTAAACTCTACCATCTTGTAACTTACTGGTTGCAATGATTCCTTGCGGACTCAAAGTAAATCCCCATCAAAAATAAACTGTTTTTTCCTTGAATGTGTTCAACTGAATGGATATCTGAAATAATTTTCCTTCCTTTAGAAACCGATTCATCAGCTATGTACTTCCAGCTTCTTCAATTACTTCAGTGGCTCGTTAGCAACTGACAGTATGATTACTTTAAAATATGCAGTAGCAGCCATAAAAATATCAGAAGCCTCAACTCCTCAAATGGAAAAAAGTTCACAACCTTGCAACACATATCTCAGTTGTATCATTGCAAAGATATGAAGAAAGATACTGTGCCTCAAGGATTATTGTTACAATTAGTAGTTTCATTTCTACATGAATGTCAGTAGGAACATTAGTTACAATAAAAGCAAAACACAACAGATGCTAGATATCTAAAATATATAGTATATATGTATGTATATATATATATATAAATAAAAAAACGGTGCTGGTAATTTCTAGCATTTTCTGTATAAGCTAAATTATGTTTGCCGTTTATCCAAAATGTGCGTGGGTGGTGGGGATGTAGGAAACAGAGCTCACACAGATTAAGTGCAGTATGACTATGATGACGACAGTTATCATTTAATTTGGACAATTATGAGGTGCCAAAACCAGAGCAATCAAGTTTATATTCCACACAATGATGTTAACATATATCGAAATCACAGCATGTAACAAAGGGGCTACTGATACATTACTCACTAAAATACACAGGGCAAACATTTTTGGATGTAAAATTGATGGAATTAAATTAGAACTTTTAGGAAGATAGTACTGTATACAATATTTTGATTTACATATAAATGTGGCTGTGAAGTAGTAACTATTCCCAGAGATTGGTGTTTCTAACTTGGAAATCAAAAAATTGCAGGGTTATAGTAATAGTGGAATGGGATAATTGGGAAAATCATTTAAAGGACATCACAGCTATGACGAGCATAATATTCTCTATGTTCTTCTGTAAGATTCAGATAGGGAGAGTCTGAAATGCACATTGTTAGTCTGGAAAAATGGGCCCAGTGAAGACCCCACAATACTTAATAAATTGTCTCACCTAATTATTTCTGACCAATGAAACAGACACAAGTATGAACAGAAGCAAATCAAGCACTAAAGTGGAAATGTGGACAGTTTTCGATTTAATTATTCTGTGCAATGATGGTTTACAGTGTGGAATAGGTTAACCGTCTGATAGAAGATATTTTCTACAAGTTCAAAAAAGAACTTGCTATTTTATGGCAAAATGTGATTGATGGTTGCAAGGAAAATAAGTAGCAGCCACATGGTCTGCAATGAACTTTCTGATATGGTACATTCCCTTAACTTACCTTTTAGCTTCCTCCCAACCAGATTTCCATCTTTTTGCAGATGGCTGGTCATGCCAGTTTTCTGCATTTTCCTTTGGCTCAGGAGAACGTCTTGGGGAATTCCTGTTTTCAGGACGTGCAACCTGGGATTCCTGACATCTATCATCCCGTGGTCTCTTCAATTTCCGTGGATCTCTTGCTTCTGGTTTGGCATTACCTTTTTTCCTAGCATCTCGACGTTCCCAGTTATTAGCATTCTGTTTATACTCATCAGACAGGGGTCTCTTTACTGATTTTTCTTTGTCCTGTGTTTTCGCAAGTGGTGAAAGACTTGTACGCCTCCTTTTTGGTGAGGATCGCCCTCTTTGTCTGGTAGAACGTGATACAGGTGACCGTGATATTGGCGAGCGTGATCTTGGGGACCGTGATCTTGACGATCTAGAATGTGATCGAAAATTAAATCCTCCAGATTTAGAAACATCCTTTCCAATCTCCTTTCCATCCTTTTCATTTTTCAATAGAACCCCATTGATCGCTTTATTTCTTGTCACTGAAGGTTTACGTTCACTCCCTTTACTTTGATCATCCTCTACTTTTTTTTCAGTATTTATCTTCTTCTCTTTTATTTCTACTTTATCAGTCTTATCTTGAGAAGACTTGCGCAATCTTGGATCTCTTTTACTGACTTCTACTTTTACCTTCTCAGTATCTACTTTCTTGGCATTTTTGATAGGTAACTTATTTTTCACTGGCGATACCATTTTAGATTTTCCTTCAGAAGCTCTAGATTCCTTTCTCAATTTCTCACAGATCTTATCTTTGTCTTGTTTTGATGTACCAATTTGACTTTCCATCCTATCAGAAGATCCCCCAGCTGGACTACTCCTTTTGCTTGCTGATGTTTTCTCTAATTTCTCTGTTTGCAATGGGCCTTCTTTTTTAGCAGAATCTTTTGAATGACATGACTGTTGACTGAGCCTATTTATCCGAGGGTCTCGGTTTGACACTTTAGTATCACTGACATGTGTTGCCTGAAAGTTTTCTAACTCCGCTGATTCTTGCTGCAAGGGTCTAACTGTTGCAGGAGTTGGCTTTGCTGGTCCCATTGAAAGCATAGGAGAAACCTTTGTGATTGGCACATGTAGTTTGGAATGTCCAAGAGTTACCGCCGAATCAGGAATAGGATGTTGGGAAGCAAGCGAGGCAATCTGAAAGGGGGAAAAACACAATAATAGAAGTAAAATGCTAGGAATATCTGTACGCTGTATAAAAACACAGATCAGAACTATTTAACACTGAAACCTGGAACACAAGCATTTGTATTAAATTCCTATGGAGACGTTTCCCCATGTGCACACCAATATATATTTTTATTAAATCTAAAGCAACTTCTTCAATAAAGAAGTTTTTACACTGGTCACAAGTTAACACCAGAACACAAAGTGGTAAAGACATTAACATTTGAAAAACAAAGAAAACTTTGGATGTAATCATCCTTCAGTTAGCACTGATGTCTCACTGCAATGACCCAAGCGGGGAATCAAACCCAGGTCCCTGACGTGGAGTCTGCACGGGTTTTCTCCGGCTGCTTTAGTTTCCACGCACGGTCCAAAAGATGTGCTGGTTAGGTGCACTGGTCATGCTAAATTCTTCCTCAGTGTACCTGAACAGGCACCAGAGCGTGGCAACTAGGGACGTTCCCAGTAACTTAATTGCTTTACTGTAAGCCTACTTGTGACATTAATAAATAAATTTAAACTTTAAACAGAACTCCAAAACTAAAATGTTATTTCTTTTTCTTAGAGATGTTGACTGATCTGTATGTTTTTGGCAGCTTATTTTAGCATTTGCAGTTTTAAAAAAATGTTGGTTACTGTAATTAACTTCTTTGTTCTTTTGAATAGATTCAGTCCTCATACAATATGAATCAGTGACAATCCCAAGCAAGACATCAACACAGACCCAGATCTTTGCACTCAAGGTTTCCTCTCCCCACTATCCTTGCTCTTATCACACCAGGACTAACATGTAGTTGTTGGCCAACAGCAGTATTCTTTGCCTTGTCTTTCCCCATCCTACCACTTGCTGCTGAATTTATAACGTAAACAACATAAGAGCAGATTATGGAGTATAAATATAATGCAAACTCGCTCAATGATCAATCTGGTCAGGGACCACTTAGCAAGTGGCAAGTCTTTCACAAGGCATGTTTAAGTTTCTACAAGCAGACTTCCATTGAATCATTTACATTTAGAATGCACTTAGAATGTAAAAGAGAATTAAGCTTTGAAAATTCTTTCAGGTAGCTCTTTTGCAGATGCCATCTGAGAAATCCTATTTATACTAAAAGGAGCTACAGCACAAGAGACAAGCCCTTTCCCTAGAGAACATTACATTGAGCATAATCCAAGAAGTAGGCAATGAAGACAAATATCCAGTCCTGTTCTGACAAATTCCTTTGAAGTAGTAGAAATGGCACTCCTCAAGGTTGCATTTCTGATTATTTCTGAATTGTGCCGGCTCCCAATAATGCGATGGGGGTGGTTAAACTACTATTTGCATGTCTCCCATTGGTGAACTCTTGTTTAAAGGCATTAATAAAATCGTTTTTGTGTGTCCTTCAAAACTCTTTCATTAGACATCAATGGCATTTCAACTGAATGGTCACAAACCCAAAATATTTCATACGCATTTCAATCATTGCTACTTCTATGGCAAAAGCTTTCACTAAAGAAAATGTTCCAAACCTGAGCAGGAAAGAAGCCTTTGCTGCAGATTATTACCAAAACAAGAATCAGGGTGAACTGTATAAGCACTTCCAACTGAATCAAGAACAAAAGTACCAATCACCAAGTCAAATTAGCCTAGTTGTAATGGACTAGCAACCCAACCTCAATGAGATTGAGCATTCCTAATTCCAGTGGCAAGCTGCAAAACTGAATTCAATATGCATCAGCGAAAGTTATGGAAGCAGGGTTGTCATTTAAGAATTTCAACTGGCTTATTAATGGCCATCGTGAAAGGACATATATCACCACTATTGAACAATGTAATTAACCCACTCATAATACCTTCTGAAGTGCCAGTTTAAGCTGTATAAGCAAACTGCTATCATGAAAATTAGGGGAGAGTATGACTGCAGCCATGTCAACTTGCGAAAACTGGCCATAACCTTCGTAACTTCCAGAACAGTTACAAGCATCTGCCTGACAAATGTGTTGAATTGCCCAGGCATGTCCTGCCCAGGAAACACCAGTCAGATCCAATTCAGTTAATTAGTGGCCCAATAGTTTGCTCTCCAGCAAAAATGTGTTAATAATGCCATCAAATGGCATGCACTTGATGGGAATATAGCATCAAGGATCTTTAGCAAAACTGAAAAAAGTGGGAAATCGGTGGGGGTCAGGGCAGAAATTCTCCACTGGGAGTCGTACCTAGCACAAAGATGGTTGTAAGAGGGCAATCATCTCAGTCTTGGACATCAATCCAGGAGCTCCTCAAGAAAAGTCTGAGGCTCAACTAGCTTCAGTGACCTTCTTGTCATCAATGTCAGAAATAGGGATGATAGCAAATGATTGGGTATTCAGTACCACCTGTAACTGGCCAGAGACCAAAGCAGTCTGTGGCCACATGCAGCAACATCTCAATATTCAGGCTTAGGCTGATGTGTGGCAGGAATGTTATCCCGTCACTTAAATGTCAAGCAACGATCATTTACAATAAAAGAATCTAACCATCTTCCCACGAGACTAAATTACGTTTTGATCAAAATCCTGGGTTCTTACTAGCGACAAGAAACAGAATGGTCCAACTAACCATGTAAAAATTGTTCAGAGATTGGGAATTCTGTGGAAAGTAACTCATCTCTGACTTCCCAAAGCTTGTCTGTCCACTGTTTACAAGGCATAAGTTAGGAGCGTAATGGAAAACTATCCACTTGCCTCGATGAGCACAGCTCCAACACTTAAGCTCAACAACACACAGCACCCTATCAACCTTAAATATTCACCTCCTCCAAAGCCAGCAGTGGCAACGATGTATACCATGTATAAAATGCACTGCAACAATTTGCCAAGGTCGCTGTGACTACACCTTCCAAATCCTCAACTTCTATCACCTATAATGACAAGGGGAGTGAGTAGACACATCAGAACACCAGCAGCTGCAAGTTCTCCAAGTCATACGCATCATCCTGCTGGAACTGTATTGTTATATTTTCTGTTGTAAGGCCAAAATTTCAAAAACCCGTAACATGGTGGGCACTCCCACGCCAGATGAACTGCAGCAATTCAAGGTCACCTAACACCTTAAGGGCAATTAAGGATGGGTAATAAATGTCAGCTCTCTCAACAGTCATCCTGAAAAATAAAACGTAATCTGTTTATTGCTGCTCTTCATTGCTATTGAGCCCATTCAGAAGGCAATTCGCAACCAATATTCTTGAACTAATATCTTCCTAGTCCTAAGAAACAGAAAATTTGGACTTATTTCTCAATTCTTCTGATCTGACAGTTTGTGATCTGAGGTCATGTGTATGAAGGTTTGAAACATAATTAGCTACATCTCCTTCATGCCAGACTTGGTATTATTTAGTAGCAACACTTTTAACCAAATTGATGCAATTATTACAATTACATTGATGAACAGGAGTTTTTATATCTACCTGCTCAAAAGATCCCTAATCCAATAGTGATTGAACTGCAGTATTAACACTTCCAACAATTTTTGCTAGTGCATTTTGAACTCAAAACTGTGCCTCATCAGTTAAGCTATCATAACCTCACAAATACCTTGCCGAAATAGCGCAAAGGGGAGGCTGACTGGATGTGGAGATTGGAAGGGGTGCAGATGAGGCAGACAAGATCCAGTGGGGCTACTTGTTGGATCTTAAATTGGGGCAGCATGATGACATAGGAGCTAGCACTGCATTCTCATAGCACCAGGAACCCTAGTTTGATCCTAGCCTTGGGTGACTGTTGCATTTGCATATTTTCTGCGTGTGTTTCCTCAAGGTGCACCGTTTTCCTCCCAAAGTCCAAACGTGCTGATTAAGTAGTTTGGCCATATTAAAATGCCCCTCAGGTGTCCAGTGATGTGTAGATTAGGTGGATTAGCCATGGTAAATGTGCAGGGTTACAGGAGGGAGTGCAAGATGCCTTTTGGCGAGTTGGTGCTAACTCAGTGGGCCAAATGGCCACCTTCTGAACACAGATTCCATTCAATGCCACACAGGAAGACCAGCCACCTGGACGAGGAACCAGAAGGCAGCAACCAGGGAACTGTTTTAAATGCATCAGCAACCTTCCAACAGGAAATAGGAAAATAAAGAAAAATCAAAAATAAACCCAAATCTTGAAAGGCTTTTTTTATTATGTAAAATCAATTGCTTTGGAGTCTTCCTTGCATTGAAGGTCCAATGCAGAAGTCGTGAAGTAATTCAAATATTTGGATTTGAGAAACTTTTATTTGACTTCAACTCCACTACAACATCAGTTTGGGACATTACCAGAAACCATCCTGACACTTGCAGCACCCAATAAACCTTAACTGGAATAAATAAAATTGCTGGAAATACTCAGCAAATCTGGCAGCATCTGTGGAGAAAGAAACAGAGGTTACGTTCCAAATTGAATTTGACTTCTGCAGAACTGAAAGAAGGTAGAAATATGGTGGGTGGGTTTTAAGTACAATTGTCAAGTGTTTTTAAAGGTTGTAGATGGAAATGGTACAAGGCAATATACAAATAATGCCAATGTTTCTCCTGTGTTTATGTTACTAATCTTAATCATCCAACTGATTGTGGGAGCAGGATTGAGTAAACACCCACTCCACAAAGATGGATCGTTTCCCAGACCATCCTTGCACAATGAAGGTATATTTGCAATCTGTATTTTTATCTATATTCTTGAATATTTTACTTTGCTCCCTCTTTACCTAAAGTCTGTGCTGTTTGGAGATGGAACCCCATTCATCAGTCAACTTATGAAGGGGAAAGTTTTACCTAACAAATTAGTTGATGTGATGCTCCATACGTACAAATTATAAGTCCAAATGTAGTCAATGCACATTTCAACATTATACAACTCCAATCATAATGGACCAGATGAAGTGGAATTGCCAGCATTGGACTGGGGTCTCACAACACTAGGTTAAAATCCAACAGGTTTATTTGGTAGCACTCACTTGAAGGAGCAGTGCTACGAAAGCTCGTGCTACCAAATAAACCTCTGGACTTTAACCTGGTGTTATGAGACTACTTACTGGACGTGGTGAAAACTTTATCAGCCAGTCATCAATTGGCCATTATGTGGTTCAACACCAAGTGAAAAAAAGCCTTTAATTTGTAAACTTTGGTGCCATGCAGATTTAAACTATTAGTCATGAACTCAATTATCTATATTCTATAGCACCTACTTGTGCCATTACATAGGTTTCACCATATTTACAATATTGCTACACTGGTACCTGCATTATTGGATAAGCTAGTATAGCAATATTGTAAATATGGTGAAACCTAATGCTTAGGTTTAAGTGAATAAATACCACTCTGCCAGCGTGATCTTTCATTGTTAAAGTCAAGTTTAAAGTTTATTTATTAGTCACAAGCAGATGTATTACACTGCAATAAAGTTACTGGGAAAATCTCCTAGTCCCCACACTCTGGTGCCTATTTGGTTATACTAAGGGAGACTTTTGCATGGACAATACACCTAACCTGCACACCTTTGGACTGAGGGAGGAAAGTGGAGTAACCCATGGAGACACAGGGAGAATGTGCAAACTTCACACAAAGTGACCCAAGCCTGGAATTGAACCCAGGTTCCTGATGCTGTGAGGCAGCAGTGCTAATCACTGTGCCATCCTAGAAAAGGCGCCAACGAGAATTAAACTCAAATCGCTAGATTCACAGGCTAGAGTGATCACCATTACACCACAGAACTCGTTGCTCAGTTCCACAAAGCTCCTAGTGATTGAGTTTGTTTGTTTCAGTCAGGAAGACTGATCAGTGACTTAGCAACCCAGGCCAAAGATAAATGTCTTCCAGAACTGGTTTCTGATCGGTGATCAATAGCTGCTGTTGGAAAATGCATTCAGACTGGAAAACTATTGAGTTTTTTTTAAAATGATGTCCTCCACTATTTAATAACATGCCCACACATATTGTCTTGAGCTTAGCTGAAGAATGCTCATTTTACATAAGTCTGCCAGCACTCCTGTAAGTCTATAATTTCAAGCCAGCAGAAATTAGAAATGGAACTTAATAGTAGCAGCCAAATCAGCAAAGCAACCCTGATGTTGCCTCTTCAGGTACTCATTTCAGCTTCAAATTTTGCTCCTCACTGGTTAGATTCTATGGAATTTGCACACAAGAACTTACCAACAGTAATGCGTAACTCCATCCCATTAGGCCTCAATGCTTTAACCACTACAGAAATTGCCTCCAACAAAATGACATTTAGGTGATTAGTACTTTGAACTTACCAGCTGTGCCTTTGTCTGCTCTAATTCCAGCTCCAATTTCTTCTGTTGCAACTCAAGTAATTGTTTTTGTTTTGCTAACAGCTGCTGTCTTATAAACTGCTCTTGCTCCTGTGTTACGTTTTTCTGTGAGTCAGCAATGTTTTGTTTAGCTGAGTTTACAGGAGCAACTGTGGAACTTGAGGTGGTAGGTTCTTCAAGCTACAAGTAAGGAAAAAGTGAAGTTACGACCAGGATATTCCATAATTCTTCAAGGAAACTGCTACAAAATGAAATGCCAAAAAAGAGAAGCACCACAACATTTTGCAAATTGTCTTTATTTACACATGAAATTTAATTTTGGGAACCACATTAATTCAACCTGGATGAATAATGCAAGACGTTTATGTTCCTTATGTTAGAGGTGAGATTCCTGTAATACTTACCGATCTGTTTAAAAACTTGGGATTTACATGAATGCTTGAACTATTCACATTTGGTGGCAAAGGCTTAATAGGCCATGCAGGATCTAGTTTGTTGACTTTGACGTCTAAGGCATAAAGTTTCGTCAGTTGAAACATTTCATCCCATGTGGAACGCAACTTAAACAAACTTTTTCTAGTGCTCTCATCCACCTAAGGACAAAACATTAATCCAGCTTTATGTAATGCTTAATGTCTTTTATACATTCTTATAAACACACAAATATACAGATCCTGAAAAGATACATTATTCATTAGGAAGTACACTAATTTAAAACTTGCTTTGACAAATTTCAACATCAGTCAAAAAAAACATTTTTTGCTACATTCCAAGTGATTAGCTCTTCTGTTCCATCATTTGATGGTTACACTTAAAATTGGGATGGGCACCTGATACCTAAACAATTGCCTCCATCATTGTTTTTAAATGATCCACGTACACTTTCAAAGTAGCTGTCACCAACTGATTTTGACTTTCATAACCAACCTTTCAGTTAGAGCACATTACCCAAAGTATAGTTTCCTTTTGGTCAAAGAGAGGAATGTCTAGGATACAACACTGCACAGTACAAATAGCATAACTTGAAATGTTTATTTAACAAGTTAAGTTTGTACAGCCAGGAGTACAATCCAGCATATTATGACACAATGTCACTCATTAGGGCTATTTACTATTGTTTTTAAATTCAACTTGTCAAGTGATCAGATTATGACTACACATAATAACTTGAACTAGAGCAGCAGAGAACTGGATGGTGCGATAGGTTTAAACCCTGGTCCTTTGTCTCTGGGATCAGAGTTCAAATCCAGTCCAGTAGGACTGAAGTTTCTTCTGCCTACAAGAAACCTGTGAAGTTGGGGCAGTCTCAATTCTACAAAATTTGTTCAGCAGGAAATGACAACCCCACTTAAGGCCCTAGAATAACTGGGGAGTGAAATGGGAAAACTATACTGGTGCAGGAGAAAGTTGAGGCAAAATATATTGCTGTGTGGAGCAAGAGACTTTATTGCATCAGTTATGCAATATATGCCTGTAGAGTCCTGGATTCTTACACTAGGTCACAAAAACTGGGAAAGATTTAATTCTCTTGTTGCATCACTTTGATAAGCACAAGGGAAAAATAATCTTTGAAATAGGAACAATGACGATAAGTGGTTGAATGAAAATTGCAAAAATGCACATGGTAATTTCAGGAAGAACTGCAATGCCTCTTCAACACACTTAACTATGTGTAGAGATGCAGAATTGGCTGATGTTTCAAATCCGTGACCTCTTTCAAAACGTTCTTTTCCCTTGAATTATTTGGTAGTTCTTCTGTCAAGATTCTGTCTACGGTGGCACAGTGGTTAGCACTGCTGCCTTAGTGTCAGGGACGCGGGTTTGATTCCTGGCTTGGGTCATTGTGTGGAGTTTGTACATTGTCCTCATGTCTGCGTGGGTTTCCTCCAAATGCTCCAGTTTCCTCTCTGCGCGGGTTAGGTGGATTAGCTAAGCTAAATTCCCCTTACTGTCCAGAGGACTAACTATGGTAAATATATGGGGACAGGGCCTGGGTGAGTTGTGATCGGTACAGACTCAGGGGGCTGAATGGCCTCCTTCTGCACTGTAGGATTCTATGGATCTATGAATATATTCCCACTGCACTGTTGTACGTGATGCTTACTGCAAAATATTCAATATTTTAAGTACAAACCATTAACACTATAATGCATTTATGCAGATTTTTCATATTAGTTGCAGTTAGAAAATACTGCATTTTACTTGGAAAAAACTATGTAAAAATTTGACTAAAATCTGACATGTCCAACTAAATAATTAAAATAAATTGGATTTTGAGATTTACGTAGTCAAAAACCAATTAAAAACAAAAATCTAACATTACATGCATGTTGCACTTGAAGCTCACAAATTTTCAATGTTATGATAAACACTGAACCTAGCTAGTTGCTGCTCAAATGTTACACTATGGAATTGCAGAAGTTGACATTCACTATTCCAACACATGCTCATTTTAGTCATTTGTCTTTGTCAGTTGTAGGCAATGGTCTCAACTTAACATTGAGGATCTTCTCAACATCATCTTCCCACAGTCCAAATGTTAGATTAAGGGGATTAGCCATGGTAAATGCACAGGGTTATTAGGATAGGGTGGAGCGGAGGGCCTCAGTGGGATAGTGTTTTGGAGGGTCAGTGCAGACTTGGGCCAAATGGCCTCTCTCTGCATTGTAGGGATGCCCTGTTTTGCCCATTGTCCTCAAGAAGCAAATCCTTTGCACCTATGAAAACACGTGGAATTCAGCGTTCCTATAGGACATTAGGTATGTTTAACATAATTTTGGAACGTCTGTTGACCTCTCAAATGTGAAATGCAGGTGCAACAAACAAAATTAAGTTTAGATCCCATGCACCAATAGAAATTGGTGGTGCTACAGTTAACTGAAAGCTTAGTTTAGTAGCTTTCTATGTAAAGCAATGGAAAATCTATTGTTTCCAAATACTGCCCAGTCAAGTTAAAGAAACTTAATCTTTTACTTTTAATCAATCCCAAAACGTATCCAGAAGCGAAAAGCTTGATCTGTTACCAAAAGAAACCATTTACCCAAGTAGAATTTATCAAAAAGGCAGAACCTTAAGTGAAACTCAAGTAGTAACCGTTGCGCTGTATCCTTCAAACTAATTCATCTAATGGGGCAAATGAAAATTTGCATTGGTACAATCCATTCTACGAAGTAACAAATCTATGAAGGTTCAGTGGGGCCTGTTTCACAAAACTACACAATATTCAACTTAAACTCGGAGCCACAAGATTTCAATTGCTAATAATTATTCAGTCAATTTCATAGCTGATCAAAAATGCAACAATGAACAATCAGCAAAATCGCTGTCCAAGATTAACTCAATTCTATCCGATGTAAAACCCATGTTAGCATGTTTTAACCTTTGAAATACTGCAGCACAAACTATAGTGATACTTGGGTGGGTGGAATGGAAAAAAACCAGTAAAATAAATTTCCCTCAGACTCGTATTGTTTACATTGGAACAATTTAGACAACAATAATGTTACACACTATTTTCTATCCAGCACTAGTCAGTACAGAAAGACTGAAAACAATCACTGTTGAATCCCACCTACATCACAACTCCACAGATCAATTTGCATATGTCCCATAAGTTGCAATATCTAGTCATCAAAACATTCAAATACAATGTTTACAAAAATACATCCGCAGATTTAATCTAGTGACGAAAGTATAGATACCTTTTCAAAAACACTAGAAAATATAGGACTTAAGTTTTGAGCAAACAGTGAAATATAGCTTCCTCCAACATTCTTCACAATGGAATCCATGAGGTACATTACTGGAAGCTTCTCTGAAGCTGGGGCCTGCAGCAATAGGAAAACTCAGAACATTAGGAAAACAAAAACAGACAGGACAAGGCATTACTTTTTAAAATCGCAATGAAACATCAAATATTTTATGGGAGGATTTGTTTGCAGTTACTTGCAAACTGTCCTCAAATCCCGCAATTCCTTAAAAAAAGTCCAACTCAGTTACTTGACAGTGGCTGTGCAAACTTCAATTTGGTAATTGAGAAATATTTAAAATAATCTGTAAATCACATAAGTCTTGATGAATGAAAGCTATCTCTATAATAAGCAGTTAAGTTTATGGTTTACTTCCACCTGTGGTGCTTCAAACCAAATCTTCCGTGTTCTTAGGGCATCAGGAACTTAGGGCTGAAGATTCACAATGCGATTTGCCAGCCATTCTTCATTTGAATTACAGCAGGGATGAGATGATGGCTAATCAGAAAAAAATTACTTTTCTAGATAAAACCAAATCCAACTAAAACCTGACTTTAAATTTATATCATTTGAAATATGTGCTTTCTCACCCAAGGGAGTGTGCTCAAGTTACTATGGTCTTAATCATCTTTGCAATTATTTGCAAAGCAGCCATTTTCTCAAACAATATATTCTATGATCAATCGAATGTCAAATCGACATTGCATCCGAAAACACAAGCAATTCTATTTTAGTTTCCTATTTTAACCACTACAAGGATGTAGTCAACTTAAGATGGCAATAAACACACTACTTCACTCGAATTTAAATTTCAATGCTTCAACATTTCCAATTAATTTTGAATGTGATATCAATTATATAAAAATTGAATGTCACAAAAAGATGACAGTATTATCAGTAGCAAGGAAATTCAACATTTCAACTTGCTTAGTTCTTTAATGCACCCATTTGTTATCCACTTTCAAAGATGTTATTAATTTCCCTTTGAATTTCTCCCCCTTAAAACTGAAATTAGAATTCCATCCAAAAGGCAAACACAAATGTTGGACATCCCTTTGATCTTTTGCATATTTTCTCTCTGTCATGAAGAAAAGGAAATCAGCCATAACGCAATAGGCTGATTCATTAACCTTGTGTTGGCATGAGTTACAATCACATGGAACATCATTGCCATCACAAATCTTGCCCCCATCCAAAATTCATATTTTCCACCACGTTCTGGGTGTTTTTCCTATTTAGTGGAAAAATGAACAGTAACTGGAGCATAACTACCCTTGGCCACCTTATCAGCATTGGCCAGAGGTCAAATCTGGAACCTTAACTGCTCTTGATTTCCATCAAGTTCTGAAGGATTATGGTCCACTACCAGAAGTAGAAGCCCATGATGTGGAGAATGGAACGCCAGCAGACACGCTATTGTGTGCAGATCTGAATTAATACACATTTCCCTTCTACATAAAATAAAAAAGATGTCTAATTATTTGAACTTGTAAAAAATGCAGCTCGACATTAAAATGTTTAATCAATTTTATAAGCATGCCATCACAATACTTCACTGAAAGATGACTACCTGCAACACAAATACAGAAAGTATATGACATCCAGCCCAAGGATTAGGCAGAACACTCCGCAAAATAACCTTATAGCTTCTATGCACCAAAACATTTTCCATAAAGATTATACACCAGGATTACACAACTTGCACATGTAAATTTTGATTAGCTGCAAAATATTGCAAATATCCAAAAAAACCAACATATGCTTCATTAATTGGGCTATTTATAAAATAAACATCAGTGCACATTTCAAAGGTACAGTGGGCTAGGTAATTGTCATGTAATAGCAACTGAACATTGCTAATTAAACACATTTGGATCTGTTAGAATCAAAGAAGTGGTAGTTGAATATTTCAGTTGTGAATTTACTGCACTGTTCTCTGCACAACTGAGAGGTACATCAATGCAGGTCAGCCTACAGATTCACAAATTCAGGGAACAGTTGTGTAACTGTATAGATGAGCTTTCAATTTGTTGGCTGTCAAGTGAATTTTGGAAGTTGACCATCTGATGTTGACCTCAGTCCAAAATAGTATTGCTTATTGAGGGGGCCTGCAGGATAATAATGAAGGTTAACAGTCCAGACCCATATTTTTTGACATCTTGCATTTTTCAGTCTTGTTTGCAAAAGGTAATGTTGGTGATGCTCCAGGCTAGCCTATGTTCATTCCAACTCCACAATTAAGTTTTTAAATACAATGCAGTTTGTCACCTCCAGCTCAATGCATTTTGGTGCAAGTAAATTAAGATAAAACCACCGATGTGACTCATTATTTCAAAGGTCATCAGGTTTACACCTGCAGGTGAAAGTTGAACACATTACAGCACGAGAAGAAAAACATGGAACCAGAATGTATATTATCTCAATTTACCATCTCTTTACCCAAAAAGCAATCTTGCCACAAAATACTCCATTTAATATCTTCTCCACTGCAGACCATGGCTTTCTTGAAGACAGCATGTGGCATTGCAAATGTGGAGTGGGCACAGGCTGTGACAACAGACCAATGGGATTCTGTAGCATAACAGAAATTGCTTTTTTGACCAGGCACATGAGCAACTTCCAACATCTTTTCTAATCCCATCTGCTTCTCAATTAAATTACTCTTGGTACTTATTGATTACAAATTAAATTTATATGGTGTCTAGAAGTAGATGTTCAACCTTAAGGCTCGACCATGCAATTTAAACACCGTAATGACCACATCTTGGGTTGTAAATATAAAACATGCAGTAATATGATGCAATTGTAGCAAATATTTACTAAGCATGCTGACAATCCCTAAACTAGTTTAACACTGATTCTGGAAATCAGAGTCCGTTCAGGCCAAGTCCAATTTCAGCTTTGAAAAGTTTATTTTAGAACTTGCATTGATGAGGCTATTGTGGTGTTGACTGTTAGTGAACAAAACACAAAATTACCTTCTGTTCAAGTCAAAAGTCTAGTTGCAATACAGTAGCCTGAAAAAAATTGGCATTATCTGTTTAAAACATCATGCAACCAGTCACATGTAATTTTCCCAGCCAAATTTACTTTGGAATGGTTGGTCTCTGAAGTAGAGATCAAAGAGGCATGACTGGTTGCAAATACAATGCATCTCAAAGATGTTTACAACTAGCAAGCACCCAACATAACCTTCACCAATTCTTCCTTTGGTAAATTTCAAAAAGGTCCTTATCGATGAAAATATTTTTAAAATATAATTCCTAAACAGGCAATGCCTGGTTAATAAAACTCATGTTTCACTGATTCCTTTATACGCTGAAATCTTATCACTGAAAATAATTTTCACCATATCCATGAAGCGCACACATTTAAGGTGAGATGACACCAGATAATGCCTGAAATGTGAATCAGGCACCATTGCAGTTTGGCATTTGCAAACAAAGTCCCATTTAATGCATGAATTTATGTATCATCACAGTCAGATTCCAAGATCTTGGCCATTCTGGTATAAGCTGCAAGCGATCCACAATAAGAATCTGTTTAGTCAACAGAAAGCTTTTATTTTGAATTCATTCTTGGGATGAGGGCACTGCAGGCTAGACCAGCATCTGTTGCCTATGAATAATTGCCCTCAAGAAAGTGGAAGTGAGCCACCTTCTTAAACCATTGCAATCCATGTGGTCTAGGTACACCCAGTGCTGTTAGAAAGGGGAATGCCAATTTCAGCAATTGTTTACTGTCCTTTCATCTCCAAGATTGCTGGAACTATAGAAGTTCAAGATTACATCAGTCAGCACCAGTCTATGAAGAGTCAAACGGGAGAAGAAATCCAAGCGCATGTAGAGCAGGAATATGTATGTGTCCAAAAAGATGGGCTGTCTCATACCTCCTGCACCAAGAGGATTGTGTTTATTCAGAAGAGGCTGACAATATTCTTCTCAATTAATAAAAGCAGAAATGTTGTTCATTAACATTAAGGTAGCAAATTATTTGTTAATATATTGAAGAATATTTTATTTAGGGTTTTACATTAAGAAAATGCCACGTGGTTTACGTGTTGGATCCTAGTCCAATAATATACTGAAGGAACTACTGTACTATTTATGCAGGTTATTTTCTTAGCGACATGATCAAAAAACAGGAATATCACAAATATCTATTCCATGAATTAGAATTAACTGAAAATGTAAATGAAATTTGCACATAAGCTATAGGCACCATAGAATAGCGATTGGTAAAATTAACTTTAGGGAATTGATCAAATGCTTTCATTTTCAACACTAAACCAGGAATGAAAGTTGGATCACTTAAGGAAAAAAACTAATGTCAAGATCGTTAAGCCATTGCCAGGTAAAAAAGGCCACCGGTGTAAATTCATATCACCAGGACCAGAAATATCACATCAGTGAAGGAGTTTGCAACAGCACAAGCACTAGTTGCAGCACCCAACTTGGATCAGTAACCTTTGCTTAAAAATCAAGAACACTTACAACACAGATCAACAAAACTGAATACTTGTGGGTGAAGGTATCATAATGAAATTATAAAGATCAGCACATTCAGAGTTTGCCAAATGTGCTTAGTGCAACAATGAAACTGACTGAACCTAAGGTCAATTCGCTCAACTGTTTGAGATTAGTTCTAGTGCTGGATTTGCACTGCAAGTGTTTACTGGTGAAAATCTGTTGGATTGAAGCACCATTAATGGCAGCTTGTTTCAAGAATGCTTGATCTTGATCAAAACCACTGCTTCAAAAGCTACAAATTCACAAACCAAGATTCCAAATTTATGACAGCTACCACTCCAAATTTACTCAATCATAAATGCTTCAATGAAAGCAAAGACTTTTAAGAAAGAAAAATCTCAAGTGAGTGCAAATAAAAATGGTAGCTAAAATGTCCAATTTTGCACAACCTATGGAACAAATTCCAATTGAACTGGAATAAGTGAATCTGAAAAATTCTGAAGGAGTGGCACATTATTAAAAGTACACTTCCTTCTATCCTGGCTTCCATATGCTTCAGGTTAGCCAGGAGGCAAATATTGCAGGAAATGTATGTCAAAACTGACCTCAGAAGGATTTAAGGGGAGGGTTCTGTATTTTGCTTATTTTTAATATGTCAAAAGAATGACTATCTAGAATGCTCAGAACCTGAAACAAAACCCATGCGAAAATATGTTAAAAGCTGAATATCAGTTCAGTCCATGTTGTGACTTTGCAAATCCATCGAATTGTGTCATCCTTCTTTCTTAAAATATATACAAATCCTCATCGCCCCATAAGCATTCAGTTTTGTGATAAATTTGCTCTTGAAAGAAAATCAATGAAACGCTATAATGAAAACTTCGTAGTCTGTGAAAGAAATAAGACAAAAGAACGTATTTCATTTTCTTTATTAACATTTTTTTCAAAGAACCAGTTAAACAGTGTACCACCATTGAGAGCACGTTAAATAAACGCATTAGCTATTTTAAATAATAAACTTAAATTCGCTCCGGCCCAGTTACAAAGTCAAACCCCCAACTATATTATTGTTTATATTCAATTAATCGCAATTTACGTTAGGAATATATTCAAACTAAGAGGTAAGCAAGAAAATGTGAGCTATTTAACGACGAATAGAACGGATCGCAAAAGATTTAAAGTGGGGCAGCAATTTGCATTAGTCTCTCCGAGGACTACATAATTTAAACTACATAAGTGTAAGTGAAGACTAGAAATAACCTGATTTAAACACGCGAGGCTTAAGAGGGTTAGTAAACTAAGTGATTAGAACACCCAACATGGCGTCTCTTGTGGTCTGGGTGTGGGTGCAGTTTTTCTCGCACAATGTCGAATCTCAACTGCAACAAGCCGCTGGGCAGTGAGGGAGGGAGGACGGAGTAGCTCCGGGGCGGGGATTCAGAAACCTCACTACGCCGCAAACAACACGCCTGGGCTCCGCTCCACACCTAAAATCTAAAAACGGCCCTCGGCTAACATCTCTGAGCGAGATTTAGTTAAAAAAACCTTTTAAAAAATTACAGCGGTCAGGCTTTTTATATCACAACAGGATATCAGGGAAGTGGCCAACGTGCTGGTCGGCCGGCGCCTGATCGGTTGGGAGGAAGCTCGGCCTTTGTGCGCCAGCCCAGGGCCTCGCCGCCATCTTGATTTAACATTATAACACCGACACAGAGGGTGTGGAGGAAAAGGGGGGGGGGGGGGGGCGGAAAAGAGACTTGGCGGATCACTCAGCCCACCATCAAACAAAGACTTGATATTTAAAAAAAAACTCCGAATTCTTTTCAATTTCTTTTAAAAAAAATAAAACAAAAAAAACTGATTTTAAAAACCTTGGTAATTTGTGCTTCGATTAACTTGACGATTTCCGGCGAGTACTTCAGGTTCTCTTCGGCCAGGATGGTTAGATTGTTGATGTGGGGTTTGCTGTTGAAAGTCAGGTCTTCGAGCGACGACTGGTACTCTTTACAGGCATCCGCCTTTGCCGTGTCTTCCGCCATCATTGCTTTTTAATTTTAAACCTGCGTTCGCTGACAGCTCTTAACTAGCGAAAGGACGGTATTTTCCCCCGATTACAAGTATTTACGCTCTAAATTTACACATGGTGTGGAAATCCTTCCTCAAAAAACAACAGGAGACAACGCTAAACTGCCCTCAACAGCTCAACACTTCTGTCCTCTCTCCTCTCCTGATACAAAATGGCGGCCACAGCAAGTTAAACTATTCATGAGCCGTCACAATGGAGGGTGATCACATCCGAGAACCCCTATTGGCTGCCATCCTGACCGGCACAATCCTGCCTCGCGTCCCATTTGTTGCCTCAGCGGCGTTCAGCGCGAGCATTGTGACGATTCACAAAGTACGACAGCTGATTGGTGCCGCCTGTTGTCCTTCAGCTTGCCGCCGTATTCCTCGCTCGTTGATTGGCCGGCTGGCGCATGGTGGGTGGAGCGCACGCTGATGAGATGGAGGGCTGCCGTTGACGTCATGGGCCACGTGGATTCCCGGCAAGGCCGGATGTGGACAGGACATGTGACAGGCCCCGATGTTCACACGGTGGCTGCGGGAGGAGGGGTGGTGATGGGGATGTTGTTTGTTGCTCACACAGTTATGGAAGACATTTTGTAATCTCATTCGATGTGTTTCCACACCGTATCGATTAGATTTCATAAAAAAAACTTTTATCATCACGTCATACGATATTTTAAATTTTATTTTAAAGATCTATTTTCCCTTTTCCTTCGCAGTCTTTATCGAAAATGCCCCCAAAGGAAGCTATTGATGTAATACAAGCATAACAACCATTACTGGAAATTCCCAGATGACACAATGTGAGTTTACTGGATAAAATACAGTCACCACTAATGACGTACCCAGTATTTTTCCTGCTTCGTACTTTAAAATATAAACATTGATGGCATGTTTTGAAATTTCTTAACTTTACCATGGAAGATATTGGAAACGTATTTACATTTAATATTTGTATTTAAAACAGGATATTATCATAATTGCTTTTTTAACAAAGTTGTGCTTAAAAATACAAACATAGCATCTCACAACACCTGAGTTTACTTACATTGTTGGGATGTTTTCCATGGTACAAGCGTATTATAAATGAAATTTGTTCCATTGTGAGGCATCTGGTGCCACTGAGTTTCCTGCAGATGATCAGATTTGCAGTAAAATGCCACCGGATATATATACTTCGTTGAATGTTTTTAAGGCAAGGGTAGATAAATTTTTGAACCGTAAAGGAATTAAAGGTTATGGTGAGCCGGTGGGTAAGTGGAGCTGAGTCCACAAAAAGACTCAAAGGGCCTATCCTGTTCCTAGTTCTTATATGTAATCTATTAATAAGTGATAGGGAAGAAAGAAGGTACTTTGATGTTTATCAGGAACAACATAATGGCATAATAATTGAAAACAGGACCACAACGTTCAGGTAAAACTGCAAAATCAATCAATGATGGACAGGCCGTGGTGTTTGCGTGACTGAAAACTATCTTACCTGCCGGGTTCTGCTCTCTAACGCCAACCTTCCAGGAAGAACAAATTCAAAGATATTCAGAAACTCTCCTTTAAGTGCAGCAGCTTTGGCATAATGCCTGGGAGGACCACTAGGTACCAGTCACTCAGAACGGAGACAACTTGACCATGAAACTGCATCATGCTTTAATACCCAACATCTTATTGATGAGGCTGAGCAATAGTAGGGAAAGAAAGATAAGTAATCCAGTTTAGATCACAAGGAGGTACTATTGTCACACCCCTTGTAAGTATTAATTGGGGAGTGTGACCCTACTCCAGCAAATAAAGGTAATGAAAACCATTTACCTAAGTGAGTTTTTATTCATTTGTGGGACATGGGCATCACTGGCAGGCCAGCATTTAACGCTCATCCCTAGTTACCTTTGAAACTGAGTGGCTTGCTGGGCCATTTCAGAGGGCAGTTGAAAGTCAATCACATTGCTGTGGCTCTGGAGTTACACATAGGCTAGACCAGCTAAGGACAGCAGATTTATTTCCCTAAAGGACATTAGTAAACCAACTGGGTTTTTCCAAAAAAATCAATAATGTTTTTATGGTCAGCAGTAGATTCTTAATTCCAGATATTTTGTATTGAATTCAAGTTCCACCATCTGCCGTAGACAGATTTGAACCCAAGTCCCCAGAACGTTAGCTGAATTTCTGGATTAATAGTCCAGCGATAATACTACTAGGCCATCACTTTCCCTAAGATGAAGACTCACCTTGGGATAGCAAAACACAGGAGACAATTCAACATGTCAAGTCTGCTGACTTTTCCAAAGAACAAACTGTTCATCCCACTATATTTGCTCATTCCCCTTTCCCATAACCCTACAATTTATTCCTCCTGCCAAGTATTTATTTAATTACCTTTTGAATACTGCTATCGATTTCACATCCACCATACTATCAGCCAATGCATTGCAAATTTTAATCACCCATTGTGTAAAAGTTTTTTCTCATGTTCCTCTTCTTCTCAAGTCATTTTAAGTCAGTGTCCTTAGTTACTGACCAGACATTCAAAAATTTCTCCTCATTTACTCTATACGAATCCTGAAAAATTTAAAACACCTCTATCAAACTCTGTTTTAGATTTTTCTGTTCTAAGGACAACATCCAGTTTCTCCGGTCTACCAATGTAACTTCAATCTCTTGTCCTTTGAACCAGAATAGTAGATCTCTTCTGTACCCGCTCCAAACCCTTCACATCTTTCCTAAAATATGGTTCCTAAAATATGGTTGCCAGAATTGCACGCAATATGTGAAGTATTTGACCACTTGAGCTTGCTCAACCATTCAATAAGATCATGGTTGAACTTTATATCAACCATGTTGTATGTTCCTGTCCATTTTTCTTGATTCCCCTAGTGCTGAAAAATCGATATCAGTCTTGAATATACCCATCAACTAAGCATCCACAACTCTTTGCAGTCGATATTTATAAAGATCACACTGTTTAGTAAAGACATTTCTCACCTTAGTCCTAAATAACCAAGACCTTACCCTGAGACTGATTGCTGGCTCAAGGAAAACTTCCACTTAGCAATTATCCTGTTTTTCCTCTGAGAATTTTACATGCTTCAATGACATCACCTCTAATTCTTCCAAACTTTGGGAAATATAGGGACATATTGCTCAATCTCTGCTCACAGGACAGCTCTCTCATTCTGTGAGCCAATCCAGTTAATCCTATTGCAACCAGTTTGAGCCAAGTATATCCTTCTTTTGATAAGGAAATCAAAAGTGGGCACAGCACTTCAGATGTGATCACACCAAAGCCCATGTATAATTGCAGCTAAGCTTCCTTAATATTACATTCTAATCTTGCAACAAAGGCTAATATGCTGTCTGTTTTTTCTCATTGTTCTATCTGTATTTTGATTTCCTATGATTTGTGTAAAGACCCAAAATCCCTCCGACTATCAGCATTTTCTTAATATAAAAAAGGATAGCAAGAGTTTTTATAAATATATAAAAAGGAAGAGGCTGGCTAGGGTGAATGTTGGTCCTTTAGAGGATGAGAAAGGGGACCTAGTGGTAGGGGATGAGGATATGGCTAAGGTATTGAATAACTTTTTTGTTTCTGTCTTCACGGATGAGGACGTGAATAATTTGCCGGGTGTTAGCGATGGAAAGGTGGTAGGACTGGAGGGTCTTAATGACATTACTGTTACTAGAGAGGCGGTGCTCGACAGACTGGAGGGGCTGATTGTGGACAAGTCCCCAGGACCGGATGGAATGCATCCGAGGGTTCTGAAAGAAATGGCGGAGGTGATAGTGGATGCCTTGGTGATTATTTTCCAGACGTCGTTGGATTCCGGGGAAGTGCCGGATGATTGGAAAACGGCTAATGTTACGCCGTTGTTTAAGAAGGGTGCCAGGCAAAAGGCGGGGAATTATAGGCCGGTTAGTTTAAGAACATAAGAAATAGGAGCAGGAGTAGGCCATCTGGCCCTTCGAGCCTGCCCCGCCATTCAATAAGATCATGGCTGATCTGTCGTGGCTCAGTTCCACTTTCCCGCCCTCTCCCCATAACCCTTAATCCCCTCTCTTATCAAAAACCCATCAACCCGCTTCTTAAAAATATTTAGCGAGGCAGCCTCCACCACTTCAACGGGCAGAGAATTCCAGAGATTCACCACCCTTTGAGTGAAGAAGTTCCTCCTCAACTCCGTTCTGAACCGCCCCCCCTTTATCTTGAGGCTGTGCCCCCTAGTCCTACTGTCTTTTTTGAGCGGGAAGAGTCTTTCCACCTCTATCCTATCCATCCCATTCATCATCTTATACGTCTCAATGAGATCTCCCCTCATTCTTCTAAACTCTAACGAGTACAAGCCTAGTTTATTCAGCCTCTCCTCATAGCTCAACCCCCTCAACTCCGGTATCAGCCTAGTAAACCTCCTCTGCACTCCCTCCAAGGCCAAAATATCCTTGCGCAGGTGCGGCGCCCAAAACTGCACACAGTACTCCAGCTGCGGCCTCACCAATGCCCTATACAGCTGCAGCAAGACCTCCCTACTTTTATATTCAATCCCCCTCGCTATGAAGGCCAGCATCCCATTCGCCTTCCTGACCACCTGCTGCACCTGCAGGCTGGGTTTTTGCGACTCATGCACAAGGACCCCGAGGTCCCTCTGCACCGTCGCCTGCTGCAGTTTTTCGCCACGTAAGTAATAGTCCTTCCTACCATTCTTCCTACCAAAGTGGACCACCTCACACTTGCCAACATTAAATTCCATTTGCCATTTCCTGGCCCATTCGCCCAGCCTATCTAGATCCTTCTGCAGACTCTCCACACCCTCCGCACAATTTGCCTTTCCCCCAATCTTGGTGTCATCAGCAAATTTCGACACCCTACACTCGGTTCCCTCCTCCAGATCATCTATATAAATGGTAAATAGCTGAGGCCCCAGCACCGACCCCTGGGGCACCCCACTAGTCACCAACCGCCAATCCGAATAGCACCCATTGACCCCCACTCTCTGCCTCCTATTTGACAACCAATCCTCTATCCACGCTAACACCCTACCCCCAACTCCATGTCCTCTGACCTTCTGCAGTAACCTCTTGTGAGGTACCTTATCAAACGCCTTCTGAAAATCCAGAAAGACCACATCCACCGGCTCTCCTCTATCCACCGCCCTAGACACATCCTCATAGAACTCCAGTAAATTTGTCAGACACGACTTCCCTTTAATGAAACCGTGTTGCGTCTGCCCTATCAAGCAATTCCCTTCAAGATGCCTCGCAATTTCCTCCTTAATGACGGATTCTAACATTTTACCTACCACAGACGTTAAACTAACCGGCCTGTAATTCCCCGCCTTTTGCCTGGCACCCTTCTTAAACAACGGCGTAACATTAGCCGTTTTCCAATCCTCCGGCACTTCCCCGGAATCCAGCGACGTCTGGAAAATAACCACCAAGGCATCCACTATCACCTCCGCCATTTCTTTCAGAACCCTCGGATGCATTCCATCCGGTCCTGGGGACTTGTCCACAATCAGCCCCTCCAGTCTGTCGCGCACCACCTCTCTAGTAACAGTAATGTCATTAAGACCCTCCAGTCCTACCACCTTTCCATCGCTAACACCCGGCAAATTATTCACGTCCTCCTCCGTGAAGACAGAAACAAAAAAGTTATTCAAGACCTTAGCCATATCCCCATCCCCTACCACTAGGTCCCCTTTCTCATCCGCTAAGGGACCAACGTTCACCCTAGCCAGCCTCTTCCTTTTTATATATTTATAAAAACTCTTGCTATCCTTTTTTATATTAAGTGCTAGCCCAGCTTCATAGCTTCTTCTACCCTCCTTTATCAACTTTTTTGTCAATCTTTGTTGACATTTAAACCTTTCCCAATCCTCTTCTCGCCCACTGCTCTTAGCTACTCTAAATTCCTCCGCTTTTAATTTAACAACGTCTGTGGTGGGTAAAATGTTAGAATCTGTCATTAAGGAGGAACTTGCGAGGCATCTTGAAGGGAATTGCTTGATAGAGCAGACGCAGCACGGTTTCATTAAAGGGAAGTCGTGTCTGACAAATTTACTGGAGTTCTATGAGGATGTGTCTAGGGCGGTGGATAGAGGAGAGCCGGTGGATGTGGTCTTTCTAGATTTTCAGAAGGCGTTTGACAAAGTACCTCACAAGAGGTTATTGCAGAAGGTCGAGGGACATGGAGTTGGGGGTAGGGTGTTAGCGTGGATAGAGGATTGGTTGTCAAATAGGAGGCAGAGAGTGGGGGTCAACAGGTGCTATTCGGATTGGCGGATGGTGACTAGTGGAGTGCCCCAGGGGTCGGTGCTGGGGCCTCAGCTTTTTACCATTTATATAGATGATCCGGAGGAGGGAACCGAGTGTAGGGTGTCCAAATTTGCTGATGACACCAAGATAGGGGGAACAGCAAATTGTGCGGAGGGTGTGGAGAGTCTGCAGAAGGATCTAGATAGGCTGGGTGAATGGGCCAGGAAATGGCAAATGGAATTTAATGTTGGCAAGTGTGAGGTGGTCCACTTTGGTAGGAAGAATGGTAGGAAGGACTATTACTTACGGGGCGCAAAACTGCAGCAGGCGACGGTGCAGAGGGACCTCGGGGTCCTTGTGCATGAGTCGCAAAAACCCAGCTTGCAGGTGCAGCAGGTGGTCAGGAAGGTGAATGGGATGCTGGCCTTCATAGCGAGGGGGATTGAATATAAAAGTAGGGAGGTCTTGCTGCAGCTGTATAGGGCATTGGTGAGGCCGCAGCTGGAGTACTGTGTGCAGTTTTGGGCGCCGCACCTGCGCAAAGATATTTTGGCCTTGGAGGGAGTGCAGAGGAGGTTTACTAAGCTGATACCGGAGTTGAGGGGGTTGAGCTATGAGGAGAGGCTGAATAAACTGGGCTTGTACTCATTAGAGTTTAGAAGAATGAGGGGAGATCTCATTGAGACGTATAAGATGATGAATGGGATGGATAGGATAGAGGTGGAGAGACTCTTCCCGCTCAAAAAAGACAGTAGGACTAGGGGGCACAGCCTCAAGATAAAAGGGGGGCGGTTTAGAACGGAGTTGAGGAGGAACTTCTTCACTCAAAGGGTGGTGAATCTCTGGAATTCTCTGCCCGTTGAAGTGGTGGAGGCTGCCTCGCTAAATATTTTTAAGACGCGGGTTGATGGGTTTTTGATAAGAGAGGGGATTAAGGGTTATGGGGAGAAAGCGGGAAAGTGGAACTGAGCAGCGACAGATCAGCCATGATCTTATTGAATGGCGGGGCAGGCTCGAAGGGCTGGATGGCCTACTCCTGCTCCTATTTCTTATGTTCTTACTGATCTCTCAGTTTTTTAGTATTATTCTGCTTTTCCATTTTTCCTACTAGAATGGATGGTTTCACATTTGCCCTTTTTAGAATCAATCTAGCACCTTCTTGCTAGCTGGGGTCAAGTTAATGTTTAGCATAAATTCCACATTTTTGTACTCTGTGCCTCTACAGTATTTATAAAGCCCAGGATCCCATGTATTTTACAAATTGCTTTGTTACCCTGTCCTGCCATCTTCAACGATTCCTGCACAAACACCACAGCGCTATTCGTTTCTGCACTTTTTTAAATGCCACTAAACCCAAGAAAGAATTTACAGTGGACTAAGTTGTAACCCATAGTTAAAAAAGGAATATGTTACGTTTAATTGGTAAATTGCTGATGCAAACAACTTCAGTGCAGCGTATGCATACAATGGGAGTTGTTTTAACTTTTTGTGGAAACAAAATTGGGAGAGGTGGACTAACAGGCAATTGGTCCAATGTTGGCTCATTTCCACTACTTCCAAAATTTAAAATTATTCCCTTTCATCTTTGCTGGTTATTTTAATATTTTTAAGCTTTTGTTTAGAACTGGGACAAACAATGTAATGTCAAATCAGTTATTAAAATAAGCTGACAGTCAAATGAAACTAAAGTTTGTGAGATTCCCACAAATCAGGTTACATGTCATAAAATCACAAGTTGGATAAACATTAGGCAACCCCAGATATGACAGCTATTTGTAAGATAGTTCATTGTGAATCAGTGTTCTGAATCTCTTCCACTTTATTTATTATATTATGTACCATTATAAGATCATCTTTCATTCATTTCCTTCTAAGATTACGTTTTGTTTTCAATCTTGCCTCAATTCAGTTCTTTGTCACGAAAAATCAGTGTCTTGGCTGACCCCTGATTGCCCACAGGGCTTGATGTTTGTCTTGCCTTTAAGTGACTCAGACAGTGCCACCAACTTCATCCATCAGCATAAGTCAAGTTCAGTAGGTTTATATTGCTGAAAAGAAAGACACGTTGCTGAAGCTTGTTGTCTTGCACTCATTGGGACAAATGTAAGAATGTTAAATTTAAAACAATCACAAAAATTTATACTATAGGAAAGAAGGATGCCAATTGGTAGGCAAGTTGACTCTGATTGGCTGAGACATTGGATTGAGAAAACAAAAGAGATCCATAAGCTTCCCAAGCTCCTGGAGAAAATATTCTTCTTGCAGAGATCAGATCCCTCCTAGCTAATATAAATAAGCTACATTATGAACGCAATTGATTTTCTTAAATTGGTCGTTAATGTAGCTATTAGTACACCCAGGATTGTTCAGCAAATGTTGCTCAATAGTGAATCAGATCTAACAGTATTCTAACATTTTGAAGCACATTTTGGTTGTTCATAGCCTGTACATTACTTATCACAAACAATTGAAGAATACAGAGAAAGTGCACATCAAAGCTGTCTGGCAGAACAAAGATGATCCTGGTCAGACCACTGCTGATGGTGTATTATGCAAATTCTCAAATAGTTCATAGGCCACCACTTTCAGACCTGAAAAGCACTTGGTCTATCTCAAATTACCTGGGAAAGACAAAGTATCTAAAATTTCGAACAAATGGTCACGCTCATCCTATTCTGTGGCTATGTGAGTGCTATTTTCTACTGACGGATGTTGTCATCAGTCCAAAAAGATGTTCTGCCTACCACACAACTGAACAATGTCAGTACAATGAAACCATAGAGAGTTGTATTGGAGAGGCAAAGCCTTGTATAATTACCTGGAAGTTTTGGGAACATATTGTTCCCCACTGTATTCTTCATGACAGTGTCTCAGCCAATCAGAAGCAACTTGCCAACCAATTAGCACCGTTGTTCACCTGTAGCATAAATTGGGATTGTTTGAAATTTGGCATTCTAGTGCTTGTCCTGATAATTGCAAGACACAAAGCTTCAGCAACAAATCTCTCTTTTCAGCAAATTTCAAATTCTGTGTGTCCAAGCAAACTGTTCAGTAGGTTTATTTTTAAAGGACACTCAACCTTCATGTATAAATTCATGTTTTTAATTTGCAGATAAATATGAATTTACAAAAGAATTTCCATTCTTAATAAATGTATTATCTCTGATGCTAAAGCAATTGGACATGCTGAAAGTGCAGTGGACATAAGTTTATTATAACTGAAGCTACAGGTACAGAATATTTCTATCATTTATTTAAGAACAGAAGAATACAAAAATGCATTTTCACACTGTGGATCTTGAAACTTATAGAAAGAAGATGAGTGCATTGAAGACACATGCCAACTGAAATATTATTTCTTGATACTTTTATTCCCTTATTAACATTTTGAAGCCAACATTCAGATTTTGTAGCCAAAGACCATATGTATTTGGAGGATTGCAGGTGTTTTAAATATTAAAATAAAACAGTTGTTAAAAGTTATAATTGTCTCATTTGCTATCAACAGTATAGAGTTCAGAGTAGGCATAATAACGTAAAATGCTGCTGGTATTAATAGAGGATATATTTAATTTGCTATGGGTAACTCATGATAGGAACACAAGCAGATTCCAGCTGCCCAGCAACGTGACTGACTCTTAACAGCCCTCTAAAATGGCCTAACAATCAAGTTCAGATTCACCACTGCCTTCTGAAAAATAATTAGGAATGGGCAATAAATACTGGCTTTACCATCAACAGCCACATTCTTTGAATTAATGAAAAAATTACTGTAATATTCAAAATAGTAAACTCTAATTTTGCAGCATAGAGGTCATTAATTCAAATGAAAGATTGAGTTATATTTCTGTTAACACGGGTTGAACTGAGCCAATGCTAGAGTTATGCTCCCCATGTTAAAGGCATTTTAATTCTATTTTAAGATTAAGGATACAAAAGACATTGATTGATTAAACAATATATCTGAAGAGTATAAACAGAGATTTAGCTCCTTGTTAGTACATTGGTTATTGTCCCTGCCAGCCATGCGGGAGACTGGGGTTCATTAACTGGGTGAAGTTGCAGTCTAAGTAATTAGTGGTGGAAAAAAGTGACATGTTTTATCACCTTAATTTAGTTTGGTAATTTGCTCATTTGTTTTGCACAAAAAAGAGTCTGAATAGAGACTGGTGTCCTTTTAAGGTTCTAGTCATTCATTAATTTGTTTTCAGTTTACAGAAAAGAGTACAAAAAGATTTCACAGACATTGGGTGTTGTTTAGGGAAGAAGTAGACGTATGTAACATTGCATTCTGTAAGTAAATCTAGTATTAAATAAAAGACTGGTGTCGGGTTTCTGAATTCACCATTTGGCTTCAGAATGAATTAATACTCCAACATCAGTTCATGCACGATGTTTCATATGAAGAAGCTCTGTAAACTTGAAGTATTCACAGGGGTGGTTGTACCTAATTTGTTGAATCCAAATCTTGAAGTTCTTGAATTAATATGCTTTAATTCAAAATTTGTTCTATTGCCCATGTTTGTTCATGGTGACTCTCAATATTGTTAATCTTGACCAATCTGAAATAGTCTGATCCATTAAGTTCCAAAATATTTTCCATTTTTAGCACAGCTCTATGTAAAATGCTCACATACCTTTGAAGGATAATGATACTGGAAAACCTCTGCTCCTTTCCTGTTCCTTAAGATTTCTTCCTTTCATATCTGTGGTTTTCTTCTGCCCTTCTGCATCTCCTCTTGTGCCCTTGCATTTTCTCACCTGTGAATCTTCCCTGTATGCATCCTTCTCTTCCCATCCTATGTTTGCCTCATCTCTTTTTCTTTTGGTTCTTGTGTCTGCCTCTTACTTCCTTTCTGCCATTCCTGAGTTTGTTCACTATCCTTTTCAAGTTCATTTTTTTCCAGTTTGTTGATGCCTCCTATCCTGTTTATTTTTTTTCCCCTCTTTTCTCATTTGTGCTCTGCTTTTCTGTACCTCATCTCTAAAATTTCTCTGGCCTACTTCTGTGCCTTTTCCACTTTTGTCTTGCTTTTCTTTCTTCATAGCTTTTCCATAGCATAATAAATTGTTATGACTGTTTGAAATTTGATATTCTTCCATTTGTCCTGAAGAATGCAAGACGAAAAGCTTCAGCAACATGTATCTCTTTTCAGCAATGATTATATTAATTTCCCAACTGCAGATGTTGGACCCATGGTCTACTAATTCCCTAATTTTTTTCTCTCACCATTTTTAAATAGCAGAGTGATATGCATAATCTTCTAATCTAAAGAAATAATTTCTGCATTTCGAAACCAAATGACCTTTATAATATAATTAAGGCAGCTGCAGTGATCTCACCTACTTTTTTTAAAACCATCTGGTCTTTGAGAGCTTTCCAGCTCTGACAAAAGGTCATCCAGATTCAAAACATTGGCTTTATTCTCTCTCCACAGATGCTGTCAGACCTGCTCAGTTTCTCCAGCATTTACTATTTTTGTTTCAGATTCCAGCATCTGCAGCATTTTGCCTTTAGTAAAGTAGATTGGAGGTTCTGTCTGTGTGATGTTTCAGGATAATGTCAGGCCAACAGTGTTATGCTTAATTAGAAACCACTCTGGTTTCCTCCAACAGTTGAAAGACGTGCCGGTTAGGTGTATTGGCTATGCTAAATTCTCCCTCAGTTACACAAACAGGTGCCAGAGTGTGGCGACTATGGAATTATCACAGGAACTTAATTGCAGTGTTAATGTAAGCCTGCTTATGACACTAATAAACTTTAAACTTTTGGTGCTGGCAAGATGTTGATAACTGTTCCATCTCACATCAAGAACTGAGTTCAGGTGAATTGCATGTCTGTCTCGAGCCTGAAGGCCTTAAAGATGGGATACACCAACCAGTGGAATGCCTTGGCAAGCAATATGTGCCAACTTATCCTACAAGAAGTTGGGTAAAGATAAGGCTAATAGTTCTGAAGCATGGCAAATGGCATGTCAGAGATGAATTAAATATTGGATTATTAGGCTTTTAAAGTAGAGGAAGATATTTTAGAATTGTGCATTGTTGTGAAAAGAACTCAGTAGCAAGCCAAATTAGAGCTGCTGTTTACCATTATAAAAGGCTTAAGAGGATGAAGATTGTTCTTATGTCCAAAGGGAAAGGAAAGAAATGAGACTGTTCAGTGTGACATTATCTGCCAAGTTAGAGATGCAGTATGTTCTGGTTTGATGCCAGATCATAGTGCCTCCTGGGTTCAGGTGCTATCTGTATAGCCATACTTTTGCACAATTAAAATACAATTGACATGACATGCAGTGAAGTTATTCAAGAGTGAAATGAAAGCCATTTCTCTTATCTGTTACTCCCCAGTCTGCTATGGAAGAGTGAAGACCAAACTGTCTTTTTGAAGGCTACATAGTAGCTTCTGAGTTGTTCAACTGCTTACACCATTTTACAGTTTTAACATCAAGGATTGCATCAGTAGGAATACAGAACAGTTTCTCTTCAGTACAGGCTGAGGAGCTAGGAGAATTATGGTGTTATCAATGATATAAATACAACATGACAAGTTTACATACATTTTTCCATCACATGAGCAGAACCAGGAATTTGTAACCAGAGCACTTTGACACGGAAGATGGAATTTCTGCTGGAGATCTTCTGATATCTAGTTGGAACTCAAGCAGAAATTCAACAGTTACAGCACATCCATTAACATCTGATGTTTCAGCTAAAGTTATGATGGTAGATAGGTGGATCCTTACACAAATTCTGTCCCAGATTTACAAAGAAGCAGTCAATTGTCAAAGGTGATGCACATGGAGAGATCAAATGCAGTCTTCAGGTGAAATGTAGTTGGAGGATGGGTGACCATTCAATAAGCCTATAAAGGCATTTTGCGTTGCACTTTTCATTATAACAATTTTGTCTGCACTGATAATGGAAACTATGGGTGGGATTCTCTGATCTCGTTTGCCACTGCCCGCGAGAATGTAGAATTTGGTGCTGAGTTAGAACTCCATTCAATACAGCGGCACCGGAGAATCCCAGCCATGGACGAGGTCACAGGTTTCCAGCATACCTCCATCCTTTAATTAACACTTACTGCCAGTGGTGATGTTGCTGTGCCTTCACTGGGCTGTGATGCAGTTTCGGCCAGACAAGATCAATCTGAAATAGACCAGAACTTCATGTAGCAGGGACTTGCCCCTGCATGTACTGCAAAGACTTCTGTGAATGCGTAAATGAGGTAGTACTTCACCAAGAGATAATGTCACCAGTCACTGCACCAGCCAGGTGATGTTTTGGTGTGGTACCAGTCCAAAAAACTAATGGCCTTATTTGAATCGGCATTATCCTGGCACACCTCAACAAGGCAGTGGAAAGAGAAATCCATCCAATGGTGTTGATAGAGAAGAACTTGACAAAATTTGCAAAAAGTACAATCTTCACTGAACTTTAAAGTTTTAAAGTTTATTTATTAGTCACAAGTAAACTTAACATTAACACTACAATGAACTTATTGTGAAATTCCCCTAGTTGCCATTCTCCGACACCTGTTTGGGACAATACACCTAACCAGCATGTCTTTCAGACTGTGGGAGGAAACCGGAGCATCCAGAGGAAACGCACGTGGACACTGGGAGAACGTGCAAACTCCACACAGACAGTGACCCAAGCTAGGAATCAAACTCGGGTCCCTGGTGCTGTGAAGCAGCAGTGCTATCTACTGTGTTGCCCAATTTGATGCCAATAATGGATTCTGGCTGCTACTGAAAAGGAATCAAAACACTAACTTTTGTAACACTTTTTGGACTGTCAACTGTTTGGCATCATTTCCGCCCAGAAACTTTCTGAAGGATGATATGTAATATACTGGAAGTCATGGAAGGCATCAAAAATTACATTTAAGATATTTTGATTTATAGCTTAATGAAAGATGAATGTAACAAATGGTCAGAGCTGTTCACTCATGCTGCAAGAGTTTGGCTTGACAGTCAATGCCAGATGTTAGATTTCTAGGCCCACAATAAAATTCCTCAATCATGTTATATAAACAACTGGAATTACCAAAGACTCACAGAAAACTGATGCAACAAAGTAATTTTCACCACTGAGAAATAAATAGAACTGCAAAGGTTTATGGGCATGGTCAACCAATTAGATAAATTTTTACCTCATTTAGCTGAGATAAATGAACCCCTCAGACATCCTTTACAACAGGACCGGGCTTGGTGTTGAACTGAGCATCAGCAGCAATCGTTTGAATAAATTAAAGTGATGTTAACATTCTCAGAGGTCCTAGTTCTGAAGATCCTGAACTTCCCAAAATCGTGACAGCTGATGCATCTGCAACAAGCCAAGGAGCACTGCTATTCCATGCACAAAGTGATGACAAAATAAGATCTGTTCATTGTGCACCCAGGTCATTAACTGAGGCTGAACTGTTCTATGCTGTGATAGAAAAGAAAGCTCTTGCAGCGACTTGGGACAGGTGAAGATCAAGCCCTGGGCTTGCAGTTCAAGATTGAGACGAACCATAAGCAGTTCATTACCTTGTTAAACTTAGAGGAAATTGCAAAGATGCACCCAGAATCTAGTGATATCCATTAAGACATATGTGATGTGATACTACCACAGAGTATGACTGGAATTCTCCTAAAAAAATTGTGTGCGTCAAATTTGCATGAAAACTGGAATAATACACACTTTTTTTCAGAATCTCCCACACTCTGTGCACTGCAGAGGCCACCAGTGTGAATATCATTAAATTTCAGTGGGCGGGGCCTATTCCTGCTGGAGAAGCTGAAATCAGCACATTGCGGGACACAGTGCATGCGCTAATCTGTCAGTACTGAGATTGGCACATGTGTAGTGGCACTGCACTGATGGCCTCCTGATCACCGGCCAGCCCCGCTATCCCCGCATTGCCAGCCTTCCACTCTCGCATTGCCAGTCCTCCATTCCCTCATGGCCCATTCACTTGCCCCCTGACCATTCTCGGGCCCAACCTTGAATCCCCCACCCCAGCTCTCCAACAATCTCCAGCATCCCCCACCGATTCCCTCCTCCCCCAACAGTAACCCTCTCTGCAGTCCCAATATTCCCACCCCTCAGTGTTAATCCCCCGGCAGGCTGACCACTCCCGGGCTGACCCCCAGCCTACCCCAATCACTGGCCTTCGTGCTTCCCCCACTGATCCCTATCCAGAGTGGCAGTAATGGGGAATTCAGGGCGCATGCACCGATCTCCCCACTGACAAATCAGTATATGCGTAGTGGCCAGTCAACACACTGATACCGTCCTCTCTGGCAGGTTTAGGCTCCACCTCACCGTCCACCCCCTCCTTTAATATGAATCATGTTATGGACTCTGTGTTGCACTTGGTGAGCTCACCCAAAAAACGGGCGGGAGAGGCTCCCGTATTCCTGCCTGTTGGGCACTTCATTTTTATTCAGTGAGTCACCCCCCCCACCACCACCAGCGATGTTCTCTACACACAGCATTCCAAACATTGTCACCTCTGACAGTGGGCCACAATTTACCTTTTGGCTTTGAAGGGTCACATGGATTTGTGTATGTAACAAGTTTGCTGAAGTACCCTCAGTCTAACATATGTTATCAGACAACAAATTTTATGAAATTGGGCGCACAAAATGGAAGCAAACTAAAGCTATCCTCAGAGCCCTCCACTAAAATCACAAAGTAACAGACACTGATCAGTAGGCAAGAGCATGCTTTTAGAATGCAAATGAGGGCTAGCACATAAGGGAAATTGGACAGGATGGCACCTGCAGGAACTAAATTAAAGAACACATCCCCACCCCATCAAAATCAGCACTTCTAAACCAGTCAAACAACCCATGGAGACACCTAAAATTAACACAGTTAAGGAAACTGGCCCCTCAAGACTCTTGAGATCAATAACACATCTATGGTCATTGATAACCAACCAGACAAAAACGATTAACACACACTTAAAACAACTGCTCCAACACTCGAAAACATCAAAACTGGATGGCTGAAGTCAAATACTGCAAATAAAGGATTAGTATTTGAAATGCGAATTTCAGGTGTAACTGTAGCCCGTTGTGGGGGAGTCTTTAGAGCCCTTTCGGGACAGACCGATTGTATGTCCTGACTGTGCTTCTCCATCGATGTAAAAAGAAAATAAAGCTGTGCCGTTATTGAACTTCACCCTGAGTCTGTAGTGGTCATTTCGCCCACGCGCTAACACATACTATAAAAGACTGACTAAAGGAAGATGATGACTTTGGGCTCGCTCTGCTCAGTTATCACTCTGCACCATTGCAGAATAGTTTTGCCCCATGTGAGCCTTTGATGGACTGCAGGATAAGAACGCAACCTCCTTTCCTTCCCCAGAAATTGATACTAAATGTCATGTTAGAAGATCAGGGCATGGATGGATATGTGGACTGGGATATTATAGCAATTACCGAAATATGACTAAGGGACGGACAGGACTGGCAGCTCAGTGTTCCAGGATACAGATGCTATAGGAAAGATAGATCAGGAGGTAAGAGAGGAGGGGGAGTTACAATTTTGATTAGGGAAAACATCATGGCAGTACTGAGAGGGGACATATCTGAGGGTTCAGCTGCTGAGTCTTTATGGGTAGAACTGAGAAATAAGAAGGGGGAAATCACTTTGTACTATAGGCCCCCAAATAGTCAATGGGAAGTTGAGGAGCAAATATATAAGGAGATTACAGATAGCTCCAAGAAAAATAGGGCGGTAATAGTAGGAGATTTTAACTTTGACTGGGACAGCCATAGTATTAAAGGCTTAGATGGAGAGAAATTTGTTGTGTATTCAGGAGGAATTTCTCATTCAGTATGTGGATGGCCCAACTAGGAAGGGGGCAAAACTTGATCTCCTCTTGGGAAATAAGGAAGGGGAAGTGACAGAAGTGTTAGTGAGGGGTCACTTTGGGACCAATGAACATAACACTATTACTTTTAAGATAGTTAAGGAGAAAGAGAGGTCTGGTCCAAAAGTTAAAATTCTAAACTGGGGCAAGGCAAATTTTGATGGTACCATACAGGAATTTTCAAAAGTTAATTGGGGGAGTCTGTGGCAAGGCAAAAGGATGTCTGGTAATTGGGAGGCTTTCAAAAGTGTGTTAATCAGGGTTCAAGGTAAGCACATTCTTCGTAGAGTGAAGGACAACCTGGTAGAAGTAGGGAACCCTGGATGACTTAGGATATTGAGGCCCTGGTCAAGAAAAAGAAGGAGGCACATGACATGCACAGCCAACTGGGATCCAGTGAATCCCTTGAAGCATATAGGGGGTGTAGAAGTAGAGTTAAGAGAGAAATCAGGAGGGCAAACAGGGGACACAAGATTGTTTCGACAGATAAGGCAGAGGAGAATCCAAAGAGCTTCTACAAATACATAAAGGGCAAAAGAGTAACAAGGGAGAAAGTAGGGTCATCTATGTGCGGATCCACAAAAGTTGGGTGAGATCCTAAATGAATATTTCTCATCAGCATTTACAGTTGAGAAAAGCACGGATGTTAGGGAACTTGGGGAAATAAATATCGATGTCTTGAGGAGTGTACAATTACAGAGAAGGAATTGCTGGAAGTCTTAAATCGCATCAAAGTCGATAAATCTCTGGGACCTGATGAAGTATATCCCAGGACATTGTGGGAGGCTAGGGAGGAAATTCTGGGTCCCCTAGCAGAGATATTTGAAACATCGATAGTCACAGGCGAGGTACCTGAAGATTGGAAGGTGGCAAATGTTGTACCTTTGTTTAAAAAGGGCTCCAGGGAAAAGCCTGGGAACTCCAGGCCAGTGAGCCTCACATCTGTGGTGGGTAAGTTGTTGAAAGATATTTTGAGAGACAAGATCCACAGTCATTTAGAGATGCAAGGACTGATTAGGGACAGTCATCATGGCTTTGTGAATGGAAAACCATGTCTCACAAATTTGATTGAGTTTTTTGAAGGGGTAAGCAAGAAAGTAGATAAGGGCAATGCAGTTGATGTTGTATATATGGACTTTAGCAAGCCTTTGACAAGGTACCACATGATAGGTTGTTGCATTTGGAATCAATGGGTGCTATCCTGTTTGGCAGTTGGTGACTAGTGGAGTGCCGCAGGGATCAGTGCTGGGGCCTCAACTGTTTACCATTTACATAGACAATCTGGAGGAGGGGGCTGAGTGTAGGGTAATGAAATTTGCTGATGACGCGAAGATGGATGGAAAAGCAAATTGCGTGGAAGGCGCGGAAAGTCTGCAGAGAGATCTGGATAGGCTGAGTGAGTGGGCGAGGGCCTGGCAGATGGAGTATAATGTTAGCAAATGTGAGGTTATCCACGTTGGTAGAAATAATAGTAGGAAGGATTATTATTTAAAGGGCAAAAAGCTGCAGCATGCTACAGTGCAGAGGGACCTGGGGGTCCTTGTGCACGAATCGCAAAAACTCAAGTCTGCAGGTGCAGCAGGTGATCAAGAAGGCAAATGGAATGTTGGCCTTTATATTGAGGGGGATAGAATATAAAAGCAGGGAGGTCTTGCTGCAACTGTACCAGACTCTGGTGAGGCCGCAACTGGAGTACTGTGTGCAGTTTTGGTTGCCGCATTTGCGAAAGAATATATTGGCCTTGAAGGGAGTGCAGAGAAGGTTCAGTAGGCTGATACCGGAGATAAGGGGGCTAGCCTATGAGGAGAGATTGAATAGACTGGGTCTGTACTCGTTGGAGTTTAGAAGGCTAAGGGGGGATCTTATAGAGATATATAATATAACGAAGGAGCTAAATAGGGTAGAGGTAGAGAGATTCTTCCCGCTTAGAAAGGATAGCAGAACTAGAGGGCACAGCCTCAAAATAAGGGGGTGGGGGGGTGCAGTTTAGATCAGAGTTGAGGAGGAACATTTTCACTCAAAGGATGGTGAGTCTCTGGAATTCTCTGCCCGTTGAAGTGGTGGAGGCTACCTCGCAGAATATATTTAAGTCACGGGTAGATAGGTTTCTGATAGACAAGGGAATTAAGGATTATGGGGAGAAAGTGGGAAAGTGGAACTGATCCACTTCAGATCAGCCATGATCTTGTTGAATGGTGGGGCAGGCTCCAAGGGCTAGATGGTCTACTCCCGCTCCTATTTCTTGTGTTCTTATGTTCTTATAAGATTAAATCTCACAAGATCCAGGGTGAGGTAGCTAAATGGATACAAAATTGGCTTGATGACAGAAGACAGAGAGGGTTGTAGAGGGTTGTTTTTCAAACTGGAGACCTATGACCAGCTGTATGCCTCAGGGATTGCTGTTGGGTCCACTGTTATTTGTCATTTATACTAATGGTTTGGATGAGAATATAGGAGGCATCGTTAGAAAGTTTGCAGATAACACCAAGACTGTGGACATAGTGGACAGGGAAGAAGGTTATCTCGGATTGCAATGGGATCTTGATCAGTTGGGTCAGTGGGTTGATGAATGGCAGATGGAGTTTAATTTAGATAACTGTGATGCATTTGATAGATTGAATCAGGGCAGGACTTACTCAGTTAATGGTAGGGCATTGGGGAGAGCTACAGAACAAAGAGATCTAGAGGTACAGGTTCATAGCTTCTTGAAAGTGGAGTCACAGGTGGACAAGAGTGGTGAAGAAGGTATTCAGCATGCTTGGTTTCATTGGTCAGAAAATTGAATACAGTAGTTGGGAACTCTCGCTGAACTTGTACAAGACGTTGGTAAGGCCACACTTGGAATGCTGTGGTCACTCTATTATAGAAAGGATATTATTAAATTAGATAAAATGCAGAAGATATTTACTAGGATGCTATTGGGACTCGATGGTTCAAATTATAAGGAAAGGCTGGATAGTCTGGGACTTTTTTTTCTGGAGCGCAGAAGGCTGAGAGGTGATCTTATGGAGGTCTATAAAATAATGAGAGGCATCGATCGATGAGGTAATCAAAATCTTTTCCCAAAGTTAGGGGAGTCAAAAATTACAGGGTTTAGATTTAAGGTAAGAGGGGAGAGGTATAAAAGTATCCAGGGGGCAATTTTTTCACACAGAGGGTGGTGGGTGTCTGGAACAAGCTGCTAGAGGTGGTAGTTGAAGCGGGTACCATTTTGTCTTTTAAAAAGCATTTAGACAGTTACATGGGTAAGATAGGTATAGAGGGATATGGGCCAAATGCAGGCAATTGGGACTAGCTTCGGGGTTTAAGAAAAGTGCAGCATGGACAAGTTGGGCCGAAGGGTCCATCTCCATGCTGTAAACCTCTATCATTCTAAGATGATGGTCCTGATATAAAGAGGGAGGAAATTCATAGAGCAAGTCATGCCTGTACTTTCAATCAGAGACACAAGGCTACCCCACTCTTAAAAGAGGAGAGATGGTATGTATTAGAGACCTGCAGCAAAAAGGTACTGTAATAGAGAAGCTACAGCAACTGAGATCATATCTGGTCCAGACATGGTCTGGCATTATTCAAAGGAACAGAAATGCCCTGATTTTAAGAATAGAAAACCATTAGCAGGATGCACTGTGTACCTGGAACCTCAGGTGAACATCACAGTTATGGAACCTCAAACGAGGTAAACCAGATGTGACAACCCCCAAAAGTTGGTCTTGGAGCAGATTCCCAGCTATCTCAGAAGGAGCTCTGCTCTCATCCAGGAGGACTGGTGAAACCATCAAGGAGAATATCCCTTTAAAAGCTGAAACTTTCTGGGTGGGAGAGGTGTAGAAAGATGTAAATACAATAATATGGGGATAAAGACTTGAAAGATGTGCGGTAACTCCAATAATAGGTACTGAGCATATGTGTAAGGAGCTGTGTCATAGTGATGCAACTCACTGAGAAAAGATGAGTCAGCAGCATTTTCGAGAGGAGCTGTAGCTATGTCCAGATATTCTATCATCTTATAAATAATTAATGATGTTAATAAAGATATTTTGAATGAAAGACCATTGCCTCCAGCAAGATCTCTTCGAGAATAAGAAATCAAAGAATCTTGAGAAAAAGCCACACTAACAGAATGGATAGAAGTAAAATGTCTCCATGGTCATATGTTTGAGGTTGTTATTGCATCGTTGATTTTGGTTTTTGCCTGGGATTCCAGAACTTGTCATTTCAGACAATGGCCCAGAGTTTATTATGAATACTTCACAAAGTTCACTGAATTTTGCGGGATTTGCTCACGTGATATCTTGTCAAGATACCCACAAGCTAGCTAATCTTGACACTGAAAGAGGAGTGCAGCTTGTAAAGACTCTATTGAAAAAGATCATGACATTAACCTGATTTGATTAAATTTATTCTTGTCACATGAATTAGAATACAGTGAAAAGTATTGTTTCTTGTGTGCTATGCAGACAAAGCATACCTTTCATAGAGAAAGAAACAAGAGAGTGCAGAATGTAATGTTACAGTTATAGCTATAGTTATAGTAAAGTTATAGTAAAGTTACAGTTATAGTAAAGAAAGATCAACTTAATGCAAGGTAGGTGTATTCAAAAGTCTGATGGCAGTAGGGAAGAAGCTGTTCTTGAGTCGGTTGGCATGTGACCTCAGACTTTTGTATCTTTTTCCAATGGAAGATGGAAAAGAGAATGTCCAGGGTGCGTGGGGTCCTTAATTATGCTGGCTGCTTTGCCGAGGCAGCAGGAAGTGTAGACAGATGGGAGGCTGGTTTGCATGATGGATTGTGCTATGTTCACGACATTTTATAGTTTCTTGCCGTCTTGGGCAGAGCAGGAGCCATACCAAGCTGTGATATAACCAGAAAGAGTGCTTTCTATGGTGCATCTGTAAATGTTAGTGAGAGTCATAACTGATACGCCAAATTTCCTTAGTCTTCTGAGAAAATAGAGGCGTTGATGGGCTTTGTTAACTATAGTGTCAGCATGGGGGGACACAGGTTTTGGTGATCTGGACACCTAAAAACTTGAAGTTCTCGACCCTTTCTACTTCGTCCCTGTTGATGTAGACAATGGCATGCTCTCCTCTATGCTTCCTGAAGTCAGTGACGATCTCCTTTGTTTTGTTGACATTGAGGGAGAGATTATTGTCGCCGCACCAGTTCACCAGGTTCTCTATCTCATTCTTGTACTCTGTCCCATCATTGTTTGAGATCCAACCCACTGTGATGGTGTCATCAGCAAACTTGAAAATCAAGTTGGAGGGGAATTTGGCTACACGGTCATAGGTGTATCAGGAGTATAGAAGGGAGCTGAGAACACAGCCTTTTGGGACACCGGTGTTGAGGAGGATGATGGAGGAGGTATTGTTGCCTATCTTTACTGATTGTGTCTGTGGGTTTGGAAGTTCAGGATCTAGTCACAGAGGGAAGAGCTGAGGTTCAGGCCATGAAGTTTGGAGATGAGATGAGCTGACACAGCTAAGTTACTGTTCTATCCTGCTCCAGAATAGTGTGGCTCTGTGCGAGTTTTTAATGGGAAAGAAGCTGAAGACTCAACTTTCTACTCTTCCACACACCCTTATGTGTGTCTGACAGCAGCAGATGTGTGTCATCAATACCATAGCATTTCTGTCTCTATTAAAAACTGATGTAGAGTTTTCAACTGGAATCACAGGCCTAAATTTTCTGTTTTTATACTCAAATTTTCTAATCATCAAAATTAAAGGCTGCAATATTGAAAGCTGGCGAGCACAGAAGTGAAAAGCTCTGACCGTATAGCCTGTCAACATGCTTTCTGTCTATAGTCAAGCTGCTTGCCCTAGATATTGTATGGAGAGGGCAATATCATAGTTTATAGGGAATAAGAGTTTTCCAGTGAAAGCTGCTTAATGTGGTAGCCATGAGTAAAACAAATCTCAACATAATCTGAATTGTAATAATATGTACTTCTCTCTTCAAATTAAACAAAATCCCAAAAGAAAATACAAAGATCAACATCACTCATTTTTACCAAATTAGGAAAAGCAAAAGCTTGCATTAAGCAAACTATGTGCTTTACGTTTCACAATGGTTTATCTTGATTCAAATCTTCAATGTCATTTCAACATGAACCACAACATTGGCAAGCATTTTCCATCTTCATTTTTAAAAATGAAGATGGAAAATGCTTGATGATCTTCATTTTTAAATTTTTAAAAATGAAGATCATCAAAAGTCAAAGAAACATTAAAAGGGACTGTGACTTGAACTTTTATATCAAATTGCATGAAACGTTACTACTCAAATAGTTAATTCCAAGGTGATTTAATGAAATTTAATGTATTACAGGTATCAGATGTACAGATAATGATCAATTGCAAAACCCAATGTCAGATCTGCAGTCTGCCTCATGGCAGATTGGAAAGCCAGATCTCAGAATTGGTATTGAAACATGCATTATACAGAGCACCCTATGCATCATTAACTCCCACATTTAAGCTGTTGAAGAAAAGCCTGGGCAAGCAGTGTTTTTAAGTACTTCAATTAATTGCTGCAATGTAAAGAAATACCTGTTTGATAATGTCTCACAAAGAATTCAAATCTGGGGAATGGATGCCAAAAGCATTGCTTTCAAATACAAGGCAGCATTTCCCAAACTTTCATTTCTACACATTAATATCAGTAATTTTTGGACTTGTAAGCCAATTACTTTGTGAAATTGATAGCGGCTTTCCTGAATTATTGACATTTCACTTGCTGCAGCCATCAGAAATAGCTGATACCAAACCACATGAATTGAAGCTCTATATGAATGTTTTTGGACATGGTCAATTGCATTGAAACCCAAATCCTCAGTCAGAATTCTTATGAAGCTGCTTTCACTCCAACCATGTGGCTTCACTGGAAGTGTGGATGAAACCTTAAATAGGATTTCGCCACACTTTCAGTGAAATTCCAGGGTTACTCCTGGCTGTGAATATAAAAATCTGATCAAGAACTTTCAATAAAAGTTCCCTTCAGATCTTAGACTTCCTTATGCAGTGCACTGGCTTTCCAAAGAACAAGTGATTTTTGAATCGCTTTATTCTGTGAAAGTATTGACAGAAAGAAAGAGCAAGGCTGGCTGTGTCGAAGATCTTAGGATTTTGGATTTTTCCTTTCTAGCAGCCTTACTGCCTTTGGATCTGAAATGGCAAAGAAATATTGAAGTTGTTCCCAAAGCTTATTCAAAATGTTTGCCTCAGATTTAAAATTGTCACCTCATGTTTCAATTCTTTGAATTGAATTGATAGGGAGAGCCCAGGCCTTGCCCCTGGCCCTCCCTATCACTCTAATCTCCTGCAACAATTTCCTGAACTCCCTATCTGCTTTCCCTTAACCTCTTATGCATCTCCCTCAGCTTATCATTGATAGCTGTTCCTTCAGCCACATTGGCCTCATGCTCTTGAATTACTCTAAACCCCATTACCTCAACACTTCTCTGTCCCCCTTAAAAGCATCTTTTTAACCACAATTTTGGCCACTCTTTCTAATATCTCTTTGGCTTGGTCATCATTTTATTTTGTGTGAAACAGCCTGGAATGCTTTTCTGCACTAAAGACACAAAAGAAACATAAGTTCCCTTTATCTTTAGCAATCTGAAAAAAAAGGATACTTCAATTTTGATGAGTGGTCTGATGTGAAAAGACTTATCTGATTTCTCAGATCTCATTTTTCTCCTGCTCTTTAGTATGTAAAATCAAAATACTGGTCTATTCTGACTGATGCCCATTTTCAAGGTTGTTACGTTGATGCAGAATGAATGATAAACCAGACTGGAAGAAAATAGTAAGAAACAAAGCCTATTGAAAATGGTATTGATCACATGCTTTTCTGTACCTTGTGCAACACTAACATGTTTTATTGAGACTATCACAATTAAAGAAAATAATCTAGAATTATTACTATGAGTGGTGTTACTTCATTATTTAATCAAATAAATTAATGTAATTTTGTTTTGTTGTTAATTCTTATTGATCTATATCTTGCAATTCTTGGAAATTAATAATATTCTATTATCTTGACCAAAGATTGTTTAACAAGAATATGTATGCTATATTACTGTAAAAATACTGATGGTTGTATGTATGCCTAGTCATTTTTAAACTTAAGACATTTTTAAGGTCTCAGACTAAACACCTGACGGGTGGAATTTTCTGATTTTTGGCTAAGTGTCAACATGGGTGGGAAAATGGGGGTGTAGCTCACCAGCTGCAATGTTGACTTTTTTACCATATGTTTTGACAGTTAGTCAAAAAAAAACAAGGGGCAGGTCCCACAACGTCACACTGGTGGGACAGGCTCTGAATGAGGCAGCACCCCAATGTAAAAAATAATAAAAACAGGAAAACACAAGGACCACTCAGAAACAGAACCTCCCCTCCAATCTGGACAGCGAACCTCCTCCTTGCCCCCCTACCATGGAATTCTCCCTGCCCATGGACACGGAACTCCCATGGAAATGGAAGCCCTGGCCAGGGGCTTTGCCCAGGCAGTGCCAAATGTAATGTTTGGGTAGTGCCTTTACTCACCTGTGTGCCTCCAACAGTTCTGTTCCCAGGTACAATTCTTGGGGACCTTTTGTGATTCGCATCAGCATGCCCTCATGCCAACATGAATGGACAGTCCAACACAGGGGAATAATTAGGCTTAAATGCCTGATCAGCAGTGTAAATTATACGTAAATGGGGATCCACATTATGTCAATAGTGGGGGCAATCAAGTGGGGAAATCCCATTGGTGCAGAAGCTGTTTTGGGTCTTCTGGTTGATTCTCTGCCTCCTTCGTCACTCCTGAAACCCCAAGACAGTGGCGGAAAATTGCCTGCACAGTTTTCCTCATTAACAGTGGCACTCCTAAACACAGCCTGGTCTTTATAGAGGAGATAGCAGTGGACATCCATTTTGACATTGTTCCCTAGCCTCAATTTATATCATGAAATGATTACAGCTTTACGTCATTTATGATTTTATTTGTTCTGCCTCTTGAATTTTGGCCACCATTGAGTTACAAACTCGCCATGGAGACGCTGGCAGAGCTGTAGTATAAGTTGTCCCTGATCTGTCAAGATCTATGAAGTGCTGTACGAGGTGTTAATTGTATGCTCTGTAGTAAACTAGGAAGTTGAATGAACCTTGCATTTTGCCCTGTGCTTCTGTCTACAGTTGCCACAGAGAGCTATCTGTGACTGAACCTTGCCTTGTTGCTGTTGCTCCATTGAATAATACATGATTCATTTGTTTGATACATTTGTGTGCTACAAATTGGTTTATATTGCAGATATCCCCTGTGGTAGTTGAGCATGAATTGGAGAAATTAAAATTGAGGGTAGTCATGACCTTGGCATAAACAGCATAGGTGTCTTGGCAGTTGTCTACCATTTTGTTTGCAACAGATAGCATTGCTCAAATTGCCTCCATATTTAATCAAAGTCTACGAAATAAGTTTTCCTTCAACATTGCCAGATGGCTGTAGGGACAGTTGTTTGAATAATGATGGGTATAGGTAGTTCATCACTGACGTAGTCAAGCCTACCTGGTTTCCCTTCAATCTTTTCATCCTGAACTGTAAAACTCAAGAAAAGTTAATGTGTTATAAGCATTGTATGTAAAGGTTACTGGAAATATAGCAGATAATAGATATAATAATAACTGAGGCCTCCAACTGCCTGACTGTTTACCTCCTTCTCCTTGAGTAGAATTGAGTCTAGGTAGTCAGCAATCTTATTTGGCTACATCTCCATCAATTATAATGTAACAACTTCTGAAATATCAGCTTTAACTCACATCAGCCAGATTACTTCATAAATTCAGACTAATGAGACTTTTATGGAATGATGCAGGCAAGCATGATTGACACCTTCAGATCCTTGTCCCTTTCCCTATTTATAACAGTGCAAGATAATTGAAAACACTAGCCATTTATAAGTATAGGATTGATCTAACTTATAACTACTGATTTTTCTTCAAACTGGATGTTTTTCATATATTCTTTCATTTTACCTGAGGGATATCATGGCCAAAATGTTCTCAGCTCCAGGGCTGTCCTGCCACTGGGACTGAAAGTGGGTCGCAAACCTTATTGACATTTTACTAACAGCAGCCAATTGAGGGCAACTACCAGAAGAACCTTCCAATTGAGGGCATCAACCACTTCAGTTGGCAGATCAATGAGGGGGCCAGAAGCTTAGCAGTTTTAACAGCATCACTGATAGAGGCGGCCATTGATGAGGCTGCAGGGAAGGGAAAAGGGCACCTCAATGTTGAGGCTCTCTCCAAAGACTAGTTAAGTTTTATTTAACTCTGCCATGCCTGAGCAGGCAAGCCCCAGTGATTGAAAGGAGTGAATCTTCAAGCATCCCGCTGGAGCTGTGGGATTGGCCATTGTTGCCAAGGGCCCTTTATGGGTCATGGATTAGCTATTAAGGAAGGGCCCAGGAATCCACCACAGTTCCCCACATGGTGGAGCCCTGTCCCAGTGCTAGTGAAATGCAGGTGGAAACAGGAATTGGCCTTGAATTGGTTTAATTTTTGCTGATTTCTGGTTAGTGCAGCTGTGTTGCTGTCATTCTGCTCTTCAGAATATCCGGTGACGGCAGGGAAAACTTTGTGCCCCTCCCACCCACCCAGTGTCGGTAAATTTGAGCCTCATATACTACTGTCACATGATGACATCCTGTGCCTGCTCAATCCTGTTTATTAGCCTGTTTATCAGGCAATTGCACATAGATAGCATTCTTACCTCTGAGTCACAAGGTTCTGGGTTCAAATCTTGTTCCAAGATTTGAGCACAATAGTCCAAGTTGATAGTCCACTGTTGAAGGAGTGCTGTACTGTCAGAGATACACATTTCAGATGAGAACTTAAACCTCATCTGCCTTGTTAGATGGAAAAATGACCCTATGGTGCTCTTTTGAAAAGGAGTTATCCCTGATGTATTGGCCAATCTTTATTCCTCTTCGCAGAAATAGATTATCTGGTCATTGACACACTGTTCTTTGCTGTGCATAAATTGGCTGTCATGTTTCCAATGCCTATTTCAAAATTACTACATTGGCTGAAAAGTACTGAGAGACCTCTGGAGATTGCGAAAAGCATTAAATAAATGCACGTCTTTCTTTCATTATAGGTGGATCTTCAGCCTACCAGAGGACATTTTACCACTTCCTTGAATTGTTGACAGTACATGAATGTCCCATTCATAATTTTCATAATGGCATGGTGGCACAGTGATTAGCGCTGCTGCCTAACAGCGACAATAAGCAAGGTTCAATTTTGACCTTGAGTAACTGTCCATATGGATGTCCTCCCTGTGTTGCATGGGTTTACTCCCACAGTGCAAAGATGTGTGGGTTTGGTTGATTGGCCATGATAAATTGTCCCTTAGTGTTAAGGAGATTAGCAGAGTAAATATTTGGGGTTCTAGGGATAGGGCCTGAGTGGGATTGTTGTCAGCGTAGGCCTGATGGACCAAATGGCATCTTTCTGCACTGTAGGGATTCAATGATAACTGTATATATATTTTGCATAACCATTCTCTGCATATTAGGATGGATTGCAAGTGGCTAACAGCATTATTGCAGGTTATTTTGACTGACTGACTGGTACCTGGAACCAAGGGACTATACTAGTTCAGTAGAGCAACTTAACCTACACCGTTTTTGCTTTTTAAAAAAACGAACAAGTATTGAGTCTGCTGTTCCTGACAGGGCAATAATTGAGCCAATAGTCTAATAATAGCATCTCTGTTTCTTATCCTTTAGTGTTTATATAGTCAACCGTTGCGCCTTGTTAACTCTTTTGATCGTAGTTTTAAACCATCATTTTTTAAAAATACTTAAACTGCTGATTGCTAGCAAGGACAGCATTTATTGCCTTTCTCTAGTTGCCTTGAGAAGGTAGTCGTGAGCCTTTCGATACTACCTTTCCACAGTAGTTATATAATAACTGATTATCACAGGTTGGGTGATGTGTGTAGTTACTTAACTGATCAGTGGATTTGGAAGATAACCAAAGTGAGATGTAAAACCTTTGGATTACAGCAAAAAATAAATGGATTTCTTAATTTGTCAACTAGAACAAACTATACAATGGCATCAGTCTAGGTATCTAAAAGCATTTAAATTATCAATAAAACCCCTAATATTTCTAACCAGAGTATTCCTGGTTATAGATTACTAATTGTAAGATCTAAAGGTCACAACATTTATACCCCAGCAGACTTTAGACCTTGAAATGTACTCTTGAAGATGCTTAGAGTAACCTTTGATAAGCAGGCAGCACACCAAGTGATATCTTCAAGGAAAAGGCCAGGGCTGCTATCTCTGTTTTTATGAAACAAACAGTTCATTTTTTGAAGATCAGCCTGTAAATTTCTAAAACATAAATTGGATACCTGATGTTAATCACTCTCCTACTGAGAATGTTGCCCACAGGAACATGTGTAAAGAATATGTAAACGTCTGCTGTATATTGTTTCCCTCAAAAGAATAGAACAAAATTATGAGCAATGCCTATTGATAATTATGATTTGTGTGGCTGGAAACATGAAGTCAGAAAGTAAACTCCCAAAAATAAACTTTCAAACTAAAGTCCAATCCTTTGCTTTTGGGTTTCATGATATTGAAACATTAATTATTAAAATGTGCAATAAATTTTATTCATCAGTAATGCACACCTTAGAAGTCACAATATGATCCATCCTTTGTTCTGTAACAGTCCACTTATGAACTGGACAAAAGATGACAATCCTAGAAAGGATAAATAACAAACATTTTATGATGTGCACTTAAATAAATGGGAGGCAATTTTGTGAAGGGCAATATGCCTTCACTGTTTTAAAACCAGTGTTCATGTCGTTACTCAGCTTTTGACATGTCTCCAATAGTAAAATCATAGAATCCCTACAATGCATTGGCCCATCGAGTCTGTAGCGACTCTCTTACAGAGCATCTCACCCAAGCCCACTCCCCTGCCCTATCCCCATGATCTCTGCATTTACCATGGTTAATCCCCCAAACCTACATATCTTGGAACACTAAGGGACAATTTAGCATGACTTAACCTGCACATCTTAGGACTGTGGAAGGAAATCCATGCAGACAAATACTGCATACTCCACACACACAGTCACCGAAGGCCAGAATAAACTCAGGCCCTGGTGCTGTGAGGCAACAGTGCTAACCACTATGCCAGGCCTACTATGTAGAAACAGTAACCATTGCCTACAGCAGGTACACTAACTGAAGAGCCTCAAGCTGCATGCTTCTCCTGAACATGGGAGAGCTGTGTGTTATGAATAACTTATTGACCCACTGAATGACTCATCATGCTACTGAAGATGTCATCATTGATACACAAATCCTCCAATGAATAGAAGCAGCTGCCATGGGCGATGCTAGAGCATAGCAATGCCTTACCTCACTTACTTTTGTTCTTGTAGGAGAGTTGGGCACATACTGAATGCCTGATGGGGGCCCAAACAGGGTCTTCATGTTGTCACACCAACGGAGGATAAAGTGATGAAAGTAATCAGAATCATTAGGTTCTTGGGTAATTGCCTTCTTGGGTAATCACTTCATCTCTGTATGCCAGTACTCCCTTATAACAGGAGGTGTGTCATTGATGGTTTCAGCTTATCCTGTTATCACTATTTCCTGTAGCACTTTGAGAATTGCAACTCTGATGTAGTTTGTTTGATCTGAACAAGACGTTTGTCTGTTACATTCAATGACTCTGCTGGGTTGATGACTTCTAGAGCATAATGTGCTGTTACTTCTCATTGAATCTGGAGGATTTTCACACTCTGTACCAGCATCAACAACTTCTGTCAAAGGGACTGCAGCTCTTGGCAGCATGTCAGTGATGTACATCTGCTTCCCCTGCTTATACTTCACTTCCAAATGATATCTCTGCAAACAAAGTAACATCCATGCAGTCTGAGCAAATAGAATTGGCTTGAGAGAGATTCTTTGAAGAGGTTTGTGGAAAAACTCTTCCAAACAGATACTGATTAAAATGCTCACGGGCACAGACAATAGCCTGGCACTCTTTCTCAACCCGTGCACAGCATCATTCAGTTTGCATTAATGCTGCGGATACAAATAAAACTGGTCATCCTTGCTGCATAAGGGTTGCTCCAAATCCTGTCTCACTGGCTTCACATTGCAGGGTGACTTCATCATTAATGACAGAGTACCTCAGAACTCACGGTTGGAACTCTCCTTAAAGGTGCTGAAGTGGGTCTCACACTCACATCTACTTCAATATGATATTTACCAGGAAGAAATCCTAGGACCTGGATGTGTTCAGCAGTCAATGGCTTGGTACCATGCAAAACATTGCAAACCTCATCAGGTGTATGGAGAGTTCTCCGTCCAAGTTTTTGACTTGTTTCAGTTGAGATTACTGGATTGTGCTTAGTGTCTACTATCTTCTTTCCTCTCATTGCATTGTGCTGTCAGCTGAGTTTGCCCTTTGGATGAGCATTTTTCTATCATAGAGCCTCAACTTTACCTTCAACAGCTTCATTTATGGATCACCATTTTGATCAACTTCACTCAGGCCTGCAAAGTTCATGATGTTGCACATAGCACCCAGTGTCATTCTGACACTTCATATTAATTTTATGCTCTTCTTGTGCAGTCATCATTTTCAGTAGTCACAAATGATTATTACCCCTGAGGCTTGACAGTGCCAACACGTTCTCGGGTGATTTAACAGAATCAATTTCTCCAGCAACTATCTTTATATGTTTGCTTTTCTTCTTTCCAGCAAAACATTTGCACGCAAACAGTGATTCAGCCTCTTGCAGTTAGAACACTTCTTTCCTCATTTTGGCCATGTTGCCTTTTGTGTGGTGTCTTTTGCAATAAACAAATCAGGCCTCTGGCCTTGAACGTTTGGCCGGCTCTCTTATAAATAGCTCTTTATTTTCTCTGTTATTCTGTGATTAGAAGGCCTTAACTGCCGCTTAGTATAATGCAAAGCCTCATCAGTTCTCCTACTAGAATCATTGAATCCCTACAGCGCAGAAAGAGGTCGTTCAGCCCATCGAGTCTGCACTGACCCTCCAAAAAAACATCCTACCCTGCCTTATCATAACCCAGTACATTTAGCATAGCTTATCTACCTAAACTGCACATCTTTGGACACAGAGGAATTTAGCTTGGCCCGTCCATCTAACCTGCACATCTTTGAACTGTGGGAGGAAATCGGAGACCCTAGAGGAAACCCATGCAGACATGGGGAGAACATGCAAATTTCACAGTCACCCAAGGCCAGAATCAAAATTGCTGTGACATAGAAGTGCTAACCACTGTACCACCACATGATCCATTAACACTGCCCAGCTGATGATTAATTGCTTCAGAATTTCTTCAGATGGCAATAGCTTTCTTGAGAGCAAGTTTCTTTTCTCTCAGAAGATATGCTCTCATTGTGGTTTCTCTTGATCCGAGGCATGCCTACCTCTGATGAGGTCATCCTCCAGTTGCCCAAATTCACAAGCTTTGGCTAGATATCTCAACACAGTCACATACAGATCAATATTTTCCTCTTTTTTATATTGAACACATGGTATTCATCAATAACATTAGTCATAGTAGAGGGTTCAAAGTGGGTTTCAAGGCCTCCAAAATTTCACCAGTCTGGCTTTTCTGCTCCTTAGTGAGATCTTGGGTGAAATGCAACTTGTAGCACTCTTTCCCAAGCACTGATGACAGACTTACTACTCTTATTTGTTCAGGTTTCTTGTTAACTCTGTCACAATTTCGTAGTCCTGTATTGAGACCAGAAGAATTTCCAATTCATTCTCAAATCTGCCTTCATTTCTATAGGAGCTGGCACTGGAATACTCAAAGCCACACTGATTCACCTAGCAACAATCAGAATGCACTCAATTTCAGCTGTACACGCTTGACACCATGTATCATGTGATGGATAAAATAGCCTCTGTCTCACTCCTTTGTTTTACCAAAGATAACATGACTATACCAAACAAAAGTACTCAAAAGGCATCAATGCATGAAGGCATTTCTCAAAACAAGGGTTTTTGAACGCTTCCTTCACGTGTTCACCCCAAGGAACATGGTGGGGTGAACAAAGACTATGTTGCAGATTGTTAACATGGATTAGAAAGGGTCTGTTGCTGGCACACCAACTTGCCAGCATCTGGTTGGTTCTCGCCCTTCCCCCCACCCCATGTAGTACACTATTGCATGTTGTTCATGTAAACTCCAAAAAGAACAACAGTATGGAGGACTCACTTGGTGGAGCAAAGGAAGTAATTGACCCATGCGCCACAGTACCCAAGATTGGGACATGTTCACAAATATGCTGACATTCTGTACAATTTCTGCCCAGCTTTGTTTGGTCAGGTGGAAGGATCTCTACTTGCTGCTCCTTGGGAAGGGATCTATCACCTTTCCCTAGTATCCTGAAGGAGAACATACAGAAAAACATAGCTAAACAGTAGGGCCACCTGGTGTTTTCCCTCCACTTGTTTATTTCAGCCTCATAGACTACTCCTAGTATGCCTCAACTGAGCTTGATAGGTCCCCTAAGGAATGTTGCCCTCAGCCAAAGAGATGGAGGCATGCACACTGTTTACAAAGACTTCCACAGGACTGGTATTTCAGCAGTCAGAATCATCAAGACAGCACAGAATGCAGGGCTTGGCAGCCTTATGAAAAGGATACCTGAACCTGCTTCAGTCAGGTTACACTGAAATTGATATCACACGACCAACCTCTATTCCACCATTGGCTGGGTCCCCAGCCCCAGGATGTTAATTGGCTAGCAGCCATGTGCTTGTGGTCTGCTAGCTACATTTCATTTACATGGCAACAGCATCCACTTCTAGTGCTGCCATCAAGATCCACACTGGACCCACAAAGTTCAGTCTAATTACTAATAGGACCTCTCCAGTGAATAGGTAGGGTAGATGATCTGTAAGGTGCCAGAATTAAAGGTGGATCAGCTATTGTAGTGTCTAATCCCTGCAGGATGAATATGCAACAATTCATGGGTCAGATATCCTTGAGTCAAGTGTATGTTTTGACTGATGTTTGGAAAGAATAGGAGGTTATAGAATCCTACAGTGCAGAAGGAGGCCATTCAGTCCATTGAGTCCACACCGACCAAAATCCTACCCAGGCCATATCCCCACAACCCCACGCATTCACTCTATCTAGTCCCCCTGACATTACGGGGAAATTCAGCATGGCTAATTCACCTAATGTGCCCATCTTTGGACTGTGGAAGGAAACTGGAGAACCCGGAAGAAACCCATCCAGAGACGGGGAGAATGACTCCACAGTGACCCATGCTCGGAATGGAACTTGGGTCCCTGACGCTGTGAGGTAGCAGTGATAACCACAATGCCACCCCAAATATTCTGGGCTATGATTTTTGAGTTCATAGAGGAACTGGTTATTCTGAGCAGCATGGTGATAGAGAGCTGTGTGACTAGTTTTATGTCTGTTTTGCTGAATGAAGGAACTTGGAGATGCAGGAATTGACATTTTGGACTCAGCTAATTTTTTGGGCAAGGAGCCTGGTAAAGAGATCAAACTTATCTTTATTTTAAAACTGATTTCATCAAAAGATCCGTTAATCATTTGTGCTTGTGTATGAGTTTCTAAATTACTATCAGCATCTAAACGTTTGAGCATTACTACAAGGACATATCACACAGTAAAGGTTTGATAATGTTTTCTATGTAAAAGTAGACATTTATATTTTTATCATCTATTTGACAATGCAAAATAAATTGTTCAAGTCAGTGATATCATTGTTCAGCTTTATTCACAATTTCTCAGATTATGAAGCAGTCCATGCCCTCAAGCATCAAGATCTGGACAACTTCCAGGCCTGGCATGAGAAAAAGCAACTAACACCGTACCGCACAGGGACCAGTCATTCACCATTTCCAACAGTAACTAGCCTACTCACTGCCCTGTGGCATTATCATCACTGAGTCCCATACCATCTACATGTTGGGCATTGCCATTGACTAAACTCAACTAAATCAGTCACAAAAATGTGTTGGCCTAGAGCAGACCAGAGGTTTTTGCAGCAAGTGGCTCACCTCTTTACTCTGCAAGGCCTTTTTACTATGTATAAAGCACAAGTCAGAAGTATGATAAATTGCTCTCTGTTTATCTGGATGGATGCATCTACAAAACACTCAGGAAGGTCAACACCATTCTGGGCAAAGCATTCCATTTGATTTGTACTTCATTCACTGGCATTATCAGCTACTCCCTCTAATGCAGGTGTATCTTCTCTAGTGTGTAACTATTCTCAGGATGCACTACAGCAATTCACAATGACTTCTTCAGCATTGCCTACCAAACCCACACTTTCCACCACCTAGCAAAAAAGGATAGCAGAGCATACTGTTACGTATAGGTTCTCCTCCAAGTAATATATCTTCCTAACTTTTGTACATATTGCCATTTCTTTATTGTCATTGGATCAAACTCCTCAGCTAACAATATTTTAGGTGGGCCTTCACCACATGGATTTCAACATTTCAAGAGAATACCTATCACCACCTTCTCAGGGTATTATCTCAAGAATGAATAAAAAAAGAAAAATGCCGGGAATGGAACATTTTGGTGAAAGTATTTTTTTTGCCAGAAATTAGTTCCCAACCTTTAAAGCAGGTCAACTAAAGAAAAATTCTAAAAAACATAATCACCATCATCCTCTTTTATTAGTTAGTATCTCCCAAACTCGCAAATATAAGAAATAAAGCCATGATTGAGCACTCAATTGAAAATTCTATCATTGGCATTACTGCAGCTAAGGTGATACACAAATTCAACATTTCTCATTGTAGTTTGGATAATTGTGATGCTCAAGGTACCTCTGTAAAGTCATCCACCTCCGCCCCTACCTTTGATAATCTGCTGCTGAAATCTTCAATGTGCACTTGTCATTTCCATACTCAACTGTTTCAGTGCCCTTGCGGCCTACCTCCTGCCCTCCATCCTATGTGAACTTCAGCATGTCCAATCCTATGCTCATCGTATCTATCTTGCACCAAGTCATATCACACATCACCTCTTGTTCATTGACTTTAAACCTCCACTTTAAACTTCTTAATCTTACGTTTAAATCTGTGATTTTCAAACTGGGGTGTCAGGGCTTCTTCCAAGTGTCTGTGACACAGGGCCAGCATTACAGGTAGGCAACTGACAGAAGCACCATGGTCAAGTGAAAGCAAATGAACTGTGGGCGGAGGCATGCCCTGCTCCCCTCCCCTCAGGCTCACACACTCCACCTGCTTCACTCGTGCCTCTTTGAGCATTGCTTCCCCACACTCCTGGTTCTTTTCCAATGCTCTTGCTATTTCTGTATGCCTGCTCTCTCAGGTTCCCTGCTTTCTTTCATTTCTTGTGCTCCTGTTCTCTCCAGGCTCCTGCTATCTTTGTCCTGTTGCTATCCCTGGGTTCCAGTTTCCTCCATGCTCTGTGTAGTATAAGGGCCTGGCACATACAGATTGAGTACAATACCACCCCATACAGTGATGCAATAGGTTACGTGACCCTTACACAGTGTCAGCTCCTAGCTACTGTATATTTATACATAGTTCTAGTCATTAATAAAGTTAACCTACGAAAGACTTCATCAAACATACTGAAATGTAAGCTACACTCCAGAACACTCTGCTCCCACAGCACTTCTCACCTTCTGCACCCCTTGGGTTTTCTCCATGTGCCTGCTCTCTCCAGAATCCTTTCTCCAAATCCTAATAAATGCTGGAAATGCTCAGGCACGCTATGGCGATGAGCGAAACAGAGTTAACATCTGAGGTCTGTGATCTTTTATAAGTAACAGACCTGAAACGTTAACTCTGTTCCGTTCCACTGATGCTGCCATAGGTTGCTGATGATCTCTGAGATATGGTCCTTCTGTTCCCACTCTTCCCTGAATACTTTTTTCAGGCTCCTGCCCTCATTGTACTCTTGCCAAGGATAGAAAAGTTCTGCAGTGAGTAGTAATATCCATCCCCTTGTTATCTGTAAAGAAATACACTCACTTCAAGCTCTGCAATTCTATTTCCTAAACTTCTCCATCTCTCCACCTCTTCTCCCCCTTGACAAATTTTCTTACAACCCACTTCTGCAATCAACTCTTGCTCACCTCACCTAATATTTCTTTCTTTGGCTCAGCTTCAGTATTTTGATTTTTAAAAATATATTACTGTTCCGTTAAGAGATTTTTGATGCCATTCGGATAGTTGTTTATTATGGTTTGTTCATTGCACGAACAATTAAGGAAAAGATATATATGTGTGCCAGTGAAAACCCACTTGAAATTGGTAGAGAGAAATGAAAGCAGAGAATCAATAGTCACTGTTTGATTGCTTACATCTTAACATTCATTATTTCATCATCATTTCCAGTGTATGATATTCAGTCGGAACATAAAATTCACAATGAGCTCTGGGGGCAGTTGCTCCAAATATCTCAGTTAAGAATGGTGGGGAGTTCCCTACAACATGTACACACTTTAATTTGTTACTGTGACACGTTTTCATGTGACACATGAAAACTATTCTATTTTGAGTTACAATTATTCTCAGGTTTTCATGATTTATTTATGTCATGTCAAAACACCTTGCAGTTTCTGGAACATTATATCAAACCATTTATCTATACATATATTTAGCCTTACCACTTCTATTCACTGTGTGTTGATTCATTGTTTAATTATTTATATTTTTGATGTTAGACTAAGGAGATGTAATTATTTGCTGTTGTTTCAACTCCAGTCACATAGAGACTCCAGAAATGTAACAGACATGAACAGTTGAATAAAATATTGTAAATAGATATTCAATTAATACTTAACCCTTGTTTCAATTGATATAAAACAACTTGAGTCAAAAAGAGTTTATAGAGCATTTGTACAGAACTTTAACATGTTCCAAAGCTGTCACAATTAATTAATTGCAGTAATTGTTGTAATGAAGGCACCCTATAACAGACAATTTACAAACAGTAAAATCTCACAAGTAAGAATAAAACAAAGTCTTGCATTTCTATAGTGTCTTTCATGATATGAGAACATCTCGGAATTCTTTACAGGCAATTAAGTACTTTGAAGTCTAATCACTGTTCTGGCAAATTAAATGATTGATTTATGTTGGGTAACATTGGTCAAAGGAGGAATGTTGACTTGGACATCAGAGGAGCTCCCTGTTCTTCAAATTGTGCTTGGAATCTTTTACATCTACCTGAATGGGTAGCTAGGCCTGAGTTTACTATCTCATTGGAAAGATGCAGCACTTCTGCCAATGCAGCATTTCCCCAGCACAGCATTGAAGTTTCTGCACTGTTCTGCCTGCACATTTTATCTAATTTTGTATATCATTCTCTGCTTATTAGTTTCAAATTTCCCTTGTTTGGCATTATCTGCAAATTTGCATTAGGAACATAGGACTTAGGGGCATGAGTAGATCATTCATCCCCTTGAGCCTGTTCTGCCATTCAATAAGGTCACGGCTGATCTGGTTTTTGGTTTCAACTCCATTTTGCTGTCAGCACTCGTCTCCCCACAAACCACCACCCCATAACTCTGACTCTATTGTCTATCAGTAACCTTTTGAATCCAATACTTTAATGTAAATTAGAAGTTATTGAGGTTCATTTCACTCAACACACACTCTCCACTTCTACATCATCACCTAACAAATTGTCATTGATTCCTACTGTTCAACCAGTTTTTTATCCATTTCAGTTTCATTTACCCATGCAGTTCAGTTTCATTTACCCATGTTTACTCCATATCCCTTAATAATTTTTGGATTTCAAAATGTAATCAGTCTGATGTCACATCTAGCTTTCCATAATCATGTGAATACTATGAGGCAGGCTATCTGTAAGCAGATATCTACAGATCATTCAACAAAAACTTACTATGATGAAACACTGGAGAAGCACAGCTGCCCTTAAACATGAAACATGGTGATCAGAAGTGGGGGTGAAAGAGAGTTTTGAACTCTAGAATGGGCTGCAGAGAAGACACAGTTCAGAAAGGCACACAGAAAATGTGAAATCTACAGAAAGCTACTGCAAAAGAACAAAGGAAAAGCAAACACAAAAGGAAACTTAAAAGAAGTCTACAAGAAAAATACTGAGTTAATACAATGGCAGCAGACAATTTTTCAGTCCCAGCTCCAGTAGACATGAAATGTAATATGTGGCAAAATTGGCAGTTGTTTTTCACTTACAATGAAAAAACTATATAATTACAACAGACTTAATTAACAAACTTGAACCGATAAGAATAATGTGGAGATGCCGGCGTTGGACTGGGGTAAACACAATAAGAAGTCTCACGACACCAGGTTAAGGTCCAACAGGTTTATTTGGTAGTAAACGCCACTAGCTGCTCCTTTGACAGGTGACTGGGGAGTTCTGATCACAAACAGGGCATATAAAGGTACACACAGTTTACAGAATACTGATTAGAATGTGAGTCTTTACAGCTAATCAGCTAATAAAGTCTTAAAGGCGCAGACAATGTGAGTGGAGATAGCATTAAGTATAGATTAAAGAGATGTGTATTGTCTCCAGACAGGACATTGAGTGAGATGTTGCAAGCCCAAGCAAGTCATGGGGGTTACAGTACTGTGACATGAACCCAAGATCCCGGTTGAGGCTGTCCTCATGTGTGCGGAACTTGGCTATCAGTTTCTGCTCAGTAACTCTGCGCTGTTGTATGTCATGAAAGTCGTCTTGAAGAACATTTACCCGAAGATCAGAGGCTGAATGCCCGTGACTGCTGAAGTGTTCGCCAATGACTTGCCTGGGCTTGCAACATCTCACTTACTGTCCTGTCTGGAGACAATACACATCTCTTTAACCTATGCTTAATGCTAACTCCACTCACATTGTCTGCACCTTTAAGACTTGATTAGTTGATTAGCTGTAAAGACTCACATTCTAATCAGTATTCTGTAAACTGTGTGTGCCTTTATATGCCCTGTTTGTGATCAGAACTCCCCACTCACCTGACAAAGGAGCAGCACTCTGAAAGTTAGTGGCGTTTACCTCATGTGTGCGGAACTTGGCTATCAGTCTCTGTTCAGCGACTCTGTGCTGCCATGTGAAGTCCTGTCTGGAAACAATACTACCAAATAAACCTGTTGGACTTTAACCTGGTGTTGTGAGATTTCTTACTGATAAGAATAATCATAGAACGTAGAACATTACAGCGCAGTACAGGCCCTTTGGCCCTCGATGTTGCGCCGACCAGTGGAACCAATCTAATGACCCTCTAACCTAAACTATTCCAATGTTATCCATATGCCTATCCACCGACCATTTGAACGCCCTTAAATTTGGCGCGTCCACAACTGCTGCAGGCAGGGCATTCCACGCCCTTACTACCCTCTGAGTAAAGAACCTCCCTCTGACATCTGTCCTATAATTACCACCTCTTAATTTAAAGCTATGTCCCCTCGTGATAGCCATCACCATCCAAGGAAAAAGGCTCTCACTGTCCACCCTATCTAACCCTCTGATCATCTTGTATGCCTCAATTGGGTCACCTCTTAACCTTATTCTCGCTAACGAAAATAACCTCAAGTCCCTCAGCCTTTCCTCATAAGACCTTCCCACCATACCAGGCAACATCCTGGTAAACTTCCTCTGCACCCTTTCCAATGCCTCCACATCTTTCTTATAATGCGGCGACCAGAACTGTACGCAATACTCCAAGTGCAGCCGCACCAGAGTTTTTACAGTTGCAACATGACCTCACGGCTCCAAAATTCAATCCCTCTACCAATAAAAGCTAACACACTGTACGCCTTCTTAACAATCTTATCAACCTGGGTGCCAACTTTCAGGGATCTATGCACATGTACACCGAGATCTCTCTGCTCGTCGTCACTACCAAGAGTCCTTCCATTAGCCCTATATTCTGTACTCCTGTTGCTCTTACCAAAGTGAATCACCTCACACTTTTCCGCATTAAACTCCATTTGCCACCTCTCGGCCCAGCTCTGCAGCTTATCTATGTCCCTCTGCAAACTGTAACATCCATCCTCACTGTATACAACTCCTCCGACTTTGGTGTCATCAGCAAATTTACTAACCCATCCTTCTACACCCTCATCTAGGTCATTTATAAAAATGACAAACAGCAGTGGCCCCAAAACAGATCCCCGAGTTACACCACTTGTAACTGAACTCCAGGTTGAATATTTCCCATCAACCACCACCCTCTGTCTTCTATCAGCGAGCCAATTTCTGATCCAAACTGCTAAATTGCCCTCAATCCCATGCATCTGCATTTTCTGCAGTAGCCTACCATGGGAAATCTTATTAAACGCTTTGCTAAAATCCATATACACCACGTCAACTGCCTTACCCTTATCCACTTCTTTGGTCACCTTTTCAAAAAACTCCATAAGGTTTGTGAGGCACAACCTACCCTTCACAAAACCGTGTTGACTATCCCTAATCAATTTATTTCTCTCTAGATGATTATAAATCCTATCCCTTATAATTCTTTCCAAAACTTTGCCCACAACAGAACTAAGGCTCACCGGTCTATAATTCCCAGGATGGTCTCTACTCCCCTTCTTGAACAAGGGGACAACATTTGCTATCCTCCAGTCTTCCAGCACTATACCTGTAGCCAATGACGACATGAAGATCAAAGCCAAAGGCTTTGATTTAATCAGACTTCTCACACTGCTGGGAAAGATTCCCTTCATGGGGAAAACCGCGCTTTAACTGCAATAAGCAAAATCATTTTGCACACAACTGTGTGGCTAGAAAGAAGCAACATAAGCCTATAAAGATAGCCACTGGAGAGATATAAGCAGATGATTCTGATGAAGAACTGCACACCATTCAACAGGTTGGTAAAGATTACAGGAGATAAATGACAGTTATAGACAGGGATTATCAAGTGACCAAAACATGTCAGATAGACATTTGGACGCAATGCAACATAATGATCTTCACAGATTTGCATGAAATAGCTCAACATGGTGATTTGAAAATATCATGTGACAAGTTCAATGAAGACTTACTATGATGAAATATTGAAGAAGAACAGCTGTCCTCAAACACAAAACATGAAATCTTAATTAACAAATATCTCACTCAGTTGTGAAAGCTCCAAAACTGAAATATGTTGTATTTCCTGTAAGGACCCTCCTTATTCAGTATTATGTGCACAATCTGAAATTACATTGGACTTAGTGGTTGCCACAGAGATGTGCATTATACTGTGATGTTATGCTTCCATAATACCATGACTGGTGTCATTAATCATGCAAAGTATTCCTCATTCATGTTGTTGCATAGGGAACTTTAATGCAAAATATCTGATTTCTCAAATCAGACTGCCTCTAACAGGCAGTTTTACAACTTAAAACATATAAAAGAGTTGGCTGCAAGTCACATCAAATACAGATACTATTTCCCTTCTGAATAAATAGGATGAAGAGGGAACTCAGAACTATACTTACAATTTAAACTAACTTATGTGCTGAGAAGTTCAGTGATGCGTTCTTTCACAGTGGATTTTGACATAAATATAGAAAAAGATTTACATTTTGTTTGTTTGATGTGCGATGTGAAAATATAGTAACTCAAAAAAACTAAAAGTTTACTCAAGATCTCTGACAAAGAAGCAAATTTCTTCATGACTGGGCTCCATTAGAATAAAATTGCCACTGTTACAGTTTTTAAAGAAAACATTATTCAATAGTGTTTATCAGGCATTATGGGGAAAAGGCAGGAGAATGGGGATGAGAAAAATATCAGCCATGATTGAATGGCAGAGCAGACTCGATGGACTGAATGGCCTACTTCTGCTCTTATGTCTTATGGTCTAATCTTCTCTGGTGATTGCAACAAAATATAATGGGAATGATTCCAAAGTCCTTTTTATATTTTGGCAGCTCTATAAGATTGTTTAAAGAACTAACCTGTCTTTTTCTCTGCAAATGCTAATAGACTTCCCATACTTTCTATTTCAGTTTCAGGTTTCCAGCTTTTGCAAATCTTTCATTTTCTTTATGTCGGCAGCACGGTGTCACAGTGGTTAGCACTAATGCCTCACAGTGCCAAGGACCCGGGTTTAGTTCCAGTCTTAGATGGCTGTCTATGTGGATTTCGTCTGGACGCTCCACATTCCAAAGATGTGCAGGTTAGGTAAATCAGCCATGCTAAATTCCTCCTTTGTGTCAGGGTAAATTAGCAGGGTAAATATGTGGAGTTATGGGATAGGGCCTGGGTGTGATTGTTGGGAGTGCAGGCTTGGTGGGCCAAATGGCTTCCTTCTGCATTGTAGGGATTCTATGATTCAATGTATTAACATATTTGGTTTACTGAATACAGCAGTCTGTGGACACCCTTTGATACAAAATCCTGTTACAATGTTTCACCCACTGAATTATTTCTACTTTTGTAGTGATATTAAAAGATTCAAGAAAGAGAAATCTATGAACCATCTATTCAAGGTGGAAATAGTTTTTCAGTCAGTAACTGCAAGTTTGTTTTCAGAGTTCTTCAGAGTCTAATAAGTGGATTTTTAAAAAAAATTATATTTGTAGGATTGAAAAACTTTGTTCCTTGGGTCTGTCTTTTAAGATACATATTGACAACATTATCCTTTCAAAGTGATAATTAGTTGGCAATTACATTCAAGGAAATAAAAAGAAAATTTGAATGCTTAAAATCTGAATTAAACAGAAATTGCTCTAAATATATAGCAGATCTGTAATGTCCGATGTAATCTTCTTTCTAGGTTAACCTACTTTAGATCTTCACTCCAGGACTATCATGCACTTTGTTAAGAAGTGCTAATATGGTAACAGTATTGAGTGCGCAAGTTTTCTCTTTAGCTGCTATCTTCTGTTTTCTCACATTGGCATTTGTAAATTCTTTACTCTAGCATGAAGAGAGTGGTATCAAACAAAATATGACACCAAGTCACATAAAGAGGCGAGCAAAATCTTAAGGTAGGTTTTAAGGAGCATTGCAAAACAGGAAAGTGAGATAGAGAGGCTTCCAAAGGGAATTTTTGATCTTAGGGCCTGACAATAGAGCATGCTATCAGGAATGGAGTGATTAAAATCAGTGTTACTGAGAGGCCAGAAGTGGAGGTGTGCAGAGATCTCAGAAGATTTGCGAGCTCGAGATGGTTATATAAATGGGAAACATTGAAGGCCTGGAGGGATTTGCAAAAAAGTGTTGGGGTTTTAAAATTGATTCACTGCTGAACAAAACCAATATATGTCAATAAGCAGAAGGGTGATTTGTGAAGTTCGTTGGAGTTAGAATATGAGAGCAGAGTTCTGGATGAACCAAAGACTACAAGAGGGTGATAAGTAGGAGGCAGGGCAGTGGAGCATTGAAATCATCAAATCGAGATGTTACAAAGAGATGAAATGGAATTTTAGCAGCAGCTGAGCTGATAAATGATTAGAGGAGTAGAATGCTGGAGATAGGTGGAGATGGTGATGGAGCAAATAATGCTCATCTCAGAATCAAATAGGACTGCAAGGTAATTAATAGTTTGGTTCAGCCTGAAACATGACCAGGAAGAGGGATGGAGTTAGTGGCCAGGAAATAGAGATTATGGTGGGGACCAAAGACGTTGGGCAGGATTTTTCAGCTTTGCTCGCTCCAAAACCAGAAAAGCCCACTCAAGGTCAACGAACCTTGCCATAGTCCACCACTGCCCGCAGCGATTCCCATGGTGGGCAGGACGGTAAAATTTACCCCAATAGCTTTGGTCTTCTTAATAAAGTGACATAATGGTTACATCAAGAAGGAAGCCAATCATCCTGTTCTGTCAGGGCCCGCTCTCTATTAATTTTTTTTTTCCCGCTTCATATAATTACCAAATTCCCTTTTGGATATCACATTTGAATCTGCCACCAATAAAAAAGTGTTTTTCCTAATGTTGCCCTTTCTTTGCCAATCACCTTTAATAGGTATTCTCTGGGTCTTGACCAGAGTTTCACCCTTTCCACTATGTCCTGATCCTTCTTGATGTTAAACACTGTGATCCATTCTCAACTTTCTCTTCTGTAAGGTGAACAATTTTTGCTTTACCGATGTATCTGTGTAACTGAACTTTCTCAAGCTGGAAACATTCTTATTATTCTTTTGTATATCCTCTCCAATGCCTGAACATCCTTTCTAAAGGGCTGTTCCCTGAATTCTACAATAGTTTGGAAATTTTTGATCATCTAGTATGGGATGTCAAACAAAATAAGTAGAAGAGCCAAGAAGTATATACTATCTAATTATCTTTCAAGGATATATGGTTATATGGAAACTCAAGAATTATAGTTACAATTTAAGCAAATTGGATGAATCTTGTCCTGTACTATGACATTTGCCCGGCAACATCTTTCAGTCACATTTTGGTTTCATATCCTCCCATGCATTCAATTTAAAATCTTTGCCCTCAGTTTTGGATCCCTCAGTGATCTCTCCTCCACTTCTGCTATTTCTTTATTTCCATGTCCTTCCATGATCATTCTGTCACTCTGACTTAACCTTCTAAGCATTCGTCCTTTTAATGGGACTAAGTGGCGACAAATCCCCAGGATTTCACAAATTTATTTTTCATTTTCTTCATGAGATGTAAGCATTATTGACTGTAGGTGCCGGAATGCTTTTTTTGTTGGTGCTGCTTGGTACTTTATTCAGTTAAATACTTTGTTGATTTTGGGATCTCTCATCTCATCTTCCAACCGTTGATAGTTAGGAACTCTTAAACAATGGGTGACATGGTGGCACAGTGATTAGCACTGCTGCCTCACAATGCCAGGGACCTGGGTTCTATTTCTGTCTTGGGTCACCGTCCGTGCAGAGCTGCATGTTCTCACCTTGTCAGCGTGGGTTTCCTCGGGGTGCTCCGGATTCCTTCTACAGTCCAAAGATATGCAGTTTAGGTGGATTGGCCATGCTAAATTGGCCCTTAGTTTCCTAAAATATGTAGGTTAAGAGGATTAGCCATGACATATGCAAGGGGTTACAGGGGACAGGGTAGAGTTGGTGCAGACTCGATAGTCCAAATAGACTTCTTCTGCACTGTAGGATTCTATGATTCTGTTATTCTGTCTTTTATAAATCTTCTGAAATCTCAAGCCTTTGATTAAGTCATTTAGTCATTCCTCTTAACCTCTCCCTTTATGGTTTATATCTAATCATGCCTATTAACGAAACACTTCTCTTAAGGTGAGAGATCTGCAAATGATATTGAAATTTTAGTTCTGGGACACACAAAATGTTAGCTTAGCAAAACCTGCTCAATCTAAGGGTCTGGTATTGTGCTGGTTTTGAAGTCTTCTGCAGTTGAATAGCCAATGTCTCGGGCCCAAACATTAAGATGATACTGAAGGACACCCTGTGGATGTAGATCTGCACCCCAAAACATCAGCGGTTGTGGAGGGAAGGAACACAAACATTACAGCACTTGGCTACACCATATTTGCTACTCAGGAGCAGTGTGGAATGATTGATTGCCCTTCCACTGCCAGCGCAACTCTTCGAAGACAAAGACCCCACGAAAAGAAACAGATCCGGATGGCGGCGCGCATGCGCGGCTGGGAGGAGGACTACAACTCTCGGCGGGCACCGCACTCCACTTCCGGCTGGTGTTTCCGCTCGGGAAGAAATTACGTCATGGTTAAAGCTCTCAGAAAGTGGGTGCATTGTGCAATGTAGTGTCTGTGCTGCAGCGCTGGACACAGTCACAAGCAGGGGATGACTGCTGCACTCCGAGACACGCTCTAACTCCACATTTCTCACATAGCACCGACAAAGAAAAATAAAACCGAAACAAGTAAGTTTTTATTCCAGGCTGTTTTATTTTGTATGTGTTGTGAATGACTTCTGATTTCCTTCATTGCTGTGCTCGTGTTTTCTCCCACTTCCAGCACAATTCATGGAAGTGAGACTGAAGTGGTCTTGGCTTCCGGACTGATTGGTCATTCGTCTGTTTAATGTTAGCATATCTGCTATTGTGCTGTTATGATTTCAAAGTGGTTACAGTGTGCAGCTTATTGTGTAGAATGCAATGAACTAAAAGCTATTTTTAGTTTCCAAAAGTGAAAATGTGATTTGTAAATTGATTATTCTTGAATGCATTATTTTGATTTTAGCGCTCAAGTTTCATTTCACAAAGTTGTGATTTATGCTGAATCAGCTTATGCTGTTAAACGGCTTGATTGTCAAATCTTTGATTTTAAAATTGCAACTTTTTTCCAAATTAAGTATTGTGCTCAATATTTGGTGGCCTCTGGTAGAGGGAGGAAGAGGCAAGTCACTGGAGGACATTGACTTCAGTCTATTTCATTGTATTTGGAAATACTATTGTCCAAATACTATTTGTACCCTAAGGGGATAAGGTATAGTTGCTCAATAAAATTTGTCCTTTGTGTGACCCAAGGCTGTTTGTACTTAAATTCTGATTTCCTAGTACTATACTAACAATTCTGTTGGCCCATTTAAAGACAGCTTAATATCGTGTCAAATCTTGTGAAGCAATGTTGTTATACACAATATATAATTTTGACATAAACATTGTTTTAAGATTGGTATTGATTTGAATAATTGAAGGCTCACAGATTTAGTAAATTTTTTATTTTTCCAATGTATTTAAAGATATATTTTAACAAAATTTATCTACTTTTGAAACTTTTTAAATTAATATGGTGCCATAGAATCCCTATAGTGTAGAAGGAGGCCATTTGCCCATCAAGTTTGCACTGACTTTCCAAAAGAGCATCATACTCAGGGCCCATCACTGTAACCTTGTGCATTTGCCATGGCTAATCCACCTGACCTGCACACTTTGGATTGTGGGAGGAAACTGGACCATCTGGAGGAAACCCATGCAGGCATGGAGAGAATATGCAAACTGTGCACAGTCACCCAAGGAATCGAACCTGGGTCCCTGGCATGGTGAGGCAGCAGTACTAACCCTTGTGCCCCAAACAAGACTGTTCCCAAGGGATGGGTTTGAAGTAAAGCTAACCTTGCCTTCTTTGTGTTTCCCAGCATACTTCACTTTTCCTTTGGCTCTAGTGCACAACAGTACAAAACTGCAAAGTTTTAGTGTAAGATTTAACTAAAATGTAATGACTGCATTTAATCAGTTTATTATTGCTTTAATATGGTACGACCTATGGGGCATTGCCAAAGTGCATACATTTTGGAATGCTTCCTTTTGAACAAAGCACAACATTTGAAATGCATGTTGTTGAAGAATACGTAATAAGATAATCATCTCTGGGTATTAAAATAAAAGCAAAACATGTTGTAAATTTTAAATAAAAACAAAGTGCTGAAAATACTTAGCAGGTCTGGCAGCATCTGTGGAGCAACAGCAGAGCAACGTTTTAAGTTAAATATGATAATTCTGAAGAAGAGTCATATTTGACTTAATGTTAACTGATTCTCTCTCTCCATAGGTGCTGCTGAGTATCCCAGTACTTTGTTTTTATCTCTAAGTACTGTTGTGCGTTGCCAACATTTAACTTTCATTCACTATGAAATGTGTTCCTCTTGGAAGGTTGGTATTCAAGAGCTTTATTTTCAGTGGTTCAGATTCCAAGATGCTGCAATTGGTACAACACATCTAAAACTTTATAGACTGTAGCTGTAGACAATATCAACTTGGCACTTAAGTGAAATTAGGATTTCTTCAATAGCTGTTGATAACTTGAGCCTGAAATATAGATGTGTCCTTGGTACACTCTGTTTGAAGCTGCCAATTAGGGTTTAATTTAATTCCATTTCATAGAATTCCTGCAGTGCAGAAGGAGGCCATTTTTAAAATTTGATTTATTATGGTCACATGTATTAGTATACGGTGAAAAGTATTGTTTTTGTGTGCTTTACAGAAAATCCCAACCTAACCAACCTCTCTTCATAGCTGAAACGCTCCAGGCCAGGCAACATCTTGATGATAAATTGTCTCTGTACTCTTTACAATGCAATTTGACGTGTCTTAAGTTTCCTTTGTACTTTTTGTTTCTGTTCGGGCCATTCCCCCTCCTTTTGGGGAGCCGCCCCCTTTTTCTTTGTCCGAATGTAATTTAAGTTTGTTTACTTGGTTTGGCCTGAAAGATGCACATTCTTTCTATAGTACTTGATTCATTATTATCACATGTATTAGCATACAGTGAAAAGTATTGTTTCTTGTGTGCTAAACTGACAAAACATACCATACACAGGGAAGGAATGAAGAAAGTGCAGAATGTAGTGTTACAGTCATAGCTACGGAATAGAGAAAGATCAACTTAACATGAGGTAGGTCCATTCAAAAGTCTGATATCAGCAGGGAAGAAGCTGGTCTTGAGTTGGTGGGTATGTGTCCTCAGACTTTTGCATCTTTTTCCTGATGGAAGAAGGTGGAAAAGAGCATGTTCGGGATGCGTTGGATCCTTAATTATGCTGGCTGCTTTTCCAAGGCAGCAGGAAGTGTAGGCAGTATAAAAGAATGGGAGGCTGGTTTTTGTGATGGACTGAGCTTCGTTCACGACCCATTGTAATTTATTGTAGTCTTGGACAGAGCAAGCGCCATACCAAGCTGTGATACAACCAGAAAGAATGTTTTCTGTGGTGCATCTGTAAAGGTTGGTGAGAGGTGTAGCGGACATGCCAAATTTCCTTAGTCTCCTGAGAAAGTAGAAATGTTGGTGGGCTTTCTTAACTATAGCGTTAGCGTGGAGGGAGCAGTACAGGTTGGTGATTGGGACAGCTAAAAACTTGAAGCTCGACCATTTCTACTACATCCTCATTGACATAGACAGGGACATTTGGCCTATCGAGCCCACACTGAAAACAGTCTCACCCAGTCCCTTTCCCCGTAACCCCATTTAGCCTGCTAATTCCCTGAGACTAAGGGGCAATTTACAAGGCCAATCAACTTAACCCCCCACACCTTTTGGACTCTGGGATGAAACCAGAGCACCTGGAGAAAATCCACGGAGAGGCCAGTATTGAATTTGGGTCCCTGGTGCTGTGAGTCAGCAGTGCCAACCACTGTGCCACCATGCTGCCCCAAGTTGTATATAATGTATCTACAAACTGTGTTGCAGATCTTTATGCATGTGAGATTGCCTGAAGTAATGAATGCAGAACTTGAGCATGAAACTGGCATAATGCAGTTAACACAGATGCTCTGATTGAAAAGCTATATTATGCAGTGATTGCATTCATGCCTTACAAGGTACGTGATGTAGTAATATTCTGATGTGATATGAATACTTTTTCTATAGTTGGGTAACTATTTCCTCAAGTTCAGAACCTATGTCCCCTGCTCTTCCAACACCAATCTACTACATGGTATCTCTTGCCTCTACCATTAGTCATTATCTGCAATTATGTGAGGCCACACCCTGAAACCTCCCTATCAAAACATTTTTGTTTTATTGCCCCTCTCCTTTGCTTCTAAGCTTCCTGAAATCTATATCTTCAACATTCATTGATTTTTAAATTTTGCATTTCCTTAAACGTGGAATACAAAAGTACTGTGTTGGACAGGGATATTATCTCGCATTGAGCCACTTACTTGACTTGAGTGTCTCCTTAAAATGGAAGAGTGTTATATTACCTGGTATTGACATTCATCACTTTGATATAAAGTTAACCCAAAATCTTCAACAGAAATAAATATTGGATTGAAATCTTTCTGATCCCTGAGTAATATTATCCCTAATATAGATGACAGGTGCTCTGGTTTCCTCCCCCAGTTCAAAGATGTGCAGGTTAGGTGGATTCGATACGTGAAGTTGGCCCTTTTAATTTGTCTCTGTGTGTGAGTGTAGCTGTGCTTGATGTGATGCAGTGCCCCTCAAGTTATAAGGCCCTAGTGACAGACTAGCAACCTGTTCCAGGAATAATCAGCGACAGAAACAGACAAAAGAGGGAATACTTCCACCTTCACTTACTCTTAATACCACACTGCCCTTTATGCCAAGATAATTTTCTCTCTCTCTCTCTCTCTCTCTCTCTCTCTCTCCACTACTACTACTACTACTACCACCGGTGACAATAGCAAAATACGAAATGTGTATTTCTGTGTATGTTGTTTGACCAATTGTCACTGAATGAAGTGTTTAATAAAATTTACAACTGTAGAAGCCATAAATGACAAACTTATGAGTGGTGGGGAAAGGTGGAAGGTATGAATTATTTTAAATATCCTAAATTACATTATTTTGGGAGAAAGGTAAATGAACACTCATTCATAACCCAATTACTGATGATGTTTACTATAAATTTTATCTTTTCAATAAGGGCAGCAGATGTAGTGCAGACATATAGAGGAAGCTGGATACTTTTCTGAATTGCAAGACAGTAATCTAATCCTAAAGTTTCAAGATATCATGGCAAATATTGGACGGTTTATACCGTAATTTTAGTAGTGCCTTAAAGAGTAGTGTAAGCTACATTGACTGAAACAGTAAATACATTATGTACATTTTTAACATGTTTTTGTTGTTTTTATCAAAACAATAACACTTTGTTAGGATAAAATCACATTCTTGTCCTTATTTGTTATCCACAGGCACTTTCAGCAAGGGTTGTCACAAGGAGTGTTTGAGGCAGAGGTCATTGCGTCCTTTGAAGAAGAAGTGGGTAAATATTTTGAAGTAGAGGAAAATGTAGGGCCGTGGGGAGAGAATGTGGCCATGGGATTAAGTTTGGATAGTTCTGCAAAGAACCAACATAGACACAATAGGACAACTGTCCTTCCCTTTTTGCGGTAAACTATTTTTATGGTTCTGCAGGTTTGCTGGTTGGCAATCAGAAGGATAAATCTTGAAATATATATTCTTCTTTCTCCAACTATTGGAAGGCTGAGAATTTTAACATTCCTATTACTTGCCCTGTCAAGAAATTTGATTATGGTTGAACTTGACTTTTCTGATCTGTACAGCTCAGCAACTGTTTGGATAAACTTGCTGAACCTTGGAGGAGCTGCTGCTGCTTGTGAAATGCTAATAATTGGCAATAGCATTTTGGTTACTTTGGAGTTGTATGCATTCTGGAACTGTAAATTTTGTGCAGTGTAACCAGCTGTTATTAATTCTGAAGCAAAATAATGATGGTGAATATTTGTTTCTTATTTTATCAAACATTTAGATAACCTAAAGTTGCAGATTAAGAGTAGGCTATTTGAGAATTTTGCTTATGCCATTCAGCCTGATGAATTGAAGAAATAAATTGATAGTTTAGATGACTTATTTTTGTAACTTCTTCATCTCTTGACAGAGAAGTAGCTTCTGCTGTATGCTTTGCATACATGGTATGTTTGTGATAGAGGTAGTGCAGGTGTGTACTTTTATCCTGTTAGGCTGTGACACTGTTACTAATCAACATTGTACTGTGAATGTATAATGGGATCTATGCTTTTGACTCTTGAAAATGGATGCTTGGATTTTTAAATGCTTAAGTGAGGAATTTAGCTAGTTTTGGCTCAACTCTTTCAGATAATACCTGTTAATCTGACAGAGCACAAGCAAATATTGGGCGAATCATAAAAACATAATGGATGTTGAACCTTTACCTAGATTTCTTAATTTAAATCAAAAGGGATCAAAGTAAAATGCTAATAACGACAAATTGGTGACTATGCTAAACATGATGTCAAGGTTTATAAAATAACAAAGCAGAAAATCCAGCTAGTATATTTACATTGGGAAGAGAAAAGAAAACATTTTGGGATGTAACTCCAAATTATACTATTAAAATATTACAGATACTGATACAGCAATTGCATTTTTCAAGCAATTTCTTTTTGTTTCAAAATCCCACAATTTGCAAGTGTCCTCTCATGGGAAGTGAAAATCTGTGGCGTTATCTGAAGCGGAACAATTTGCTTGACAATTTGTGATTTTGGTGCGGTTGGTTAATTTTGTTATTGTCCATCTTGGGATGTATAAATGAGGCAAATATCTTCATGTTAGCATGAGACTACAACAATAATGTTTCACATTGAAGCTTTGGTTGAATATAGCTTTCCAGTCTTAATGAAATATCAGCTCTTTTGTGATGTATCACAACTTGCAGAAAGCAAATATTTAAGTAACAAAGATTGAAGACCTGGGCCCAAATTTTCACCATGATGGGTGCCTCTCTATCAGATGAAGTTGCTGAATATTATAAGTCCCACCCTAAACCAAGCCGTTCCCATTTTTGCAGGGTGGGGAATGGGATGGGGTTTGCACATGCACATTTTATGGGGATAGTTGGCTGTTTAAATTATCAGTTCCACTGTTCAAATTGGATTTTGGTTGGATGGGCGTGTGAAACCTGAAATAGGCCCAGTAACAGCAAGCGTAAATTTTATGGATTCATTGTACTAAACAAGTACCCCTTTTGAGTGCTAATGTACATGTTTGGATCTGGTCCCAGGATACCTTTGGAATTGTTCAGAGCAAGCATGAATATGCAATAAAATTCATTAATTGTTAAGCTAATTGGAACTGTCAACGGACCTCTCAAAATGACCTGCCCAGGGTGCCGTGCAAAAAGCATTTAGAAGACCTGCCCCTTAAATTTTTGCAAAAAATGTCTGGAGTGTTTTGAAAAAACACATTGTCTATGGACATAAGCCTTTAGTTTTCCATTGCTGAATTTGTGATGCCTGACTGGTTTCACAACCATCCATTTATTAGAGTAGGATTCCTGCTATTTCAGTTTGACAGCTACGCATGGTATAGACTCCATGTAGTAGGACTATGCATTCCAGTGCTTGTTGTTATAAGAGATAGTGCAATTGAATCAAATGTTGTAAAGCTTCATTTGGGTGAAGGAATGTGAGTAAAATAAATGGGTTTTTTATGATTTTAAAAAAATAATGAAGTCTACAGTAGACACTTTTTATAGAATTTTATTTTATTCTGACATCCAGCTAGCCACTTTTAGAATTCAGGTTCACGTACCCAGTAAACTTGCAGACAAAAATCAGGTCCTGTGTTGTCATGTTTTTAAAAGGATATTTAGTACATTGGGTCATTTTTCATCTAAAATGTGTCAAGAACCTTTAATTACCCATCAAGGATACTGCTGTGGATAAATTTGAAAAGTTTCATTGTTCGCCATTGTTTTTTACTTTTTTCCTCAATAATGATACATTCTGATATCTCTCAGGCTCTCTGCAAGTTCAATGCCTTAGAACTCCTCTTCCAGTGTTTCAGATTGATCTCAAAGCTATTTCTACAATGTGCCAATTATCCCCATTGCACCCCTTCCAAATGTCGGTTTGATCCTCCTACCCAATATGTAGTGGTGGTGTTACAGCTCATGGCAAAGTACACTTTTACATGTGATCTGTAGTTTGGAGCTATGGACAGTGATGGTGGAGGCTTTAACTTACTTATGGCTGATCAGGAATCTTCCCCCTGTTAAACATAAGAACATAAGAAATAGGAGCAGGAGTAGGCCTTCAAGCCTGCCCTGCCATTCAGTAAGATCATGGCTGATCTGAAGTGGATCAGCTCCACTTTCCCGCTTTCTCTCCATAACCCTTAATTCCCCTGTCTATCAAAAACCTATCTACCTGTGACTTAACTATATTCAGCGAGGTAGCCTCCATAAGAACATAAGAAATAGGAGCAGGAGTAGGCCATCTGGCCCTTCGAGCCTGCCCCGCCATTCAATAAGATCATGGCTGATCTGTCGTGGCTCAGTTCCACATTCCCGCCCTCTCCCCATAACCCTTAATCCCCTCTCTTATCAAAAACCCATCAACCCGCATCTTAAAAATATTTAGCGAGGTAGCCTCCACCACTTCAACGGGCAGAGAATTCCAGGGATTCACCACCCTTTGAGTGAAGAAGTTCTTCCTCAACTCTGTTCTAAACCGCCTCCCCCTTATCTTGAGGCTGTGCCCCCTAGTCCTACTGTCCTTTCTGAGTGGGAAGAGTCTCTCCACCTCTATCCTATCCATCCCATTCATCATCTTATACGTCTCAATGAGATCTTCCCTCATTCTTCTAAATTCTAACGAGTACAAGCCTAGTTTATTTAGCCTCTCATAGCTCAACCCCCTCAACTCCGGCATCAGCCTAGTAAACCTCCTCTGCACTCCCTCCAAGGCCAAAATATCCTTGCGTAAGTATGGCGCCCAAAACTGCACACAGTACTCCAGCTGCGGCCTCACCAATGCCCTATATAGCTGCAGCAAGACCTCCCTACTTTTATATTCAATCCCATTCGCCTTCCTGACCACCTGCTGCACCTGCAAGCTGGGTTTTTGCGACTCATGCACAAGGACCCCGAGGTCCCTCTGCACCGTCGCCTGCTGCAGTTTTTCTCCACGTAAGTAATAATCCTTCCTACCAAAGTGGACCACCTCGCACTTGTCAACATTAAATTCCATTTGCCAGTTCCTGGCCCATTCGCCCAGCCTATCTAGATCCTTCTGCAGACTCTCCACACCCTCCGCGCAATGTGCCTTTCCACCAATCTTGGTGTCATCAGCAAATTTCGACACCATACACTCGGTTCCCTCCTCCAGATCATCTATATAAATGGTAAATAGCTGAGGCCCCAGCACCGACCCCTGAGGCACTCCACTAGTCACCAACCGTCAATCCGATAGCACCCATTGACCCCCACTCTCTGCCTCCTATTTGACAACCAGTCCTCTATCCACGCTAACACCCTACCCCCAACTCCATGTCCCCTGACCTTCTGCAATAACCTCTTGTGAGGTACCTTGTCAAACGCCTTCTGAAAAAACGCCTTCTCCACCACTTCAACAGGCAGAGAATTCCAGAGATTCACCACCCTTTGAGTGAAGAAGTTCCTCCTCAATCTAAATCCGATCTAAACTGCCCCCCTCTTTATCTTGAGGCTGTGCCTCATTATCTTATACGTCTCTATAAGATCCCCCCTCAGCCTTCTAAACGCTAATGAGTACAGACCCAGTCTATTCAGTCTCTCTTCATAGGCTAGCCCCCTCATCTCCGGTATCAGCCTAGTGAATCTTGAGACTGTGTTAAACTGCCAGTTGGAGAGATGAATCAAGGATAGTCAACATGGTTTTGTCAGGGGGAGATCATGTCTAACAAATTTGAATTTTTTGAGGAGGTGGTTAGGTGTGTAGTTGAGGGCAATGCAGTTGATAGAAACATAGAACAGTACAGCACGGTGCAGGCCCTTCAGCTCTCGATGTTGTGCCGATCTTTATCCGAAACCTGGATCAAGCTATCCCACTCCCTATCATTCTGATGTACTCCATGTGCCTATCCAATAACCACTTGAAAGTTCCTAAAATGTCCAACTCCACTGTCACTCAGCCTGTGCAATGGACTGCCTGAGTAAAGAACTTTATCTCAGACATCCCTCCTATATCTCCCACCATGAATCTTGTAGTCCACGTGGACTTCAGGAAGGCTTTTGTCAAGGTCTCATGTAGGATACTTAGCGAGAAGGTAAGAGCCCATGAAATTCAGGGCAAATGGGATCCAAAATTGAATTGGTGGCCGGAGGCAGAAGATGTTGGTTGAAAGTTGTTTCTGGAACTGGAAGCCTGTGTCCAGTGATGTACTATAGGGATTGGTGCTGGCACTCGGGTCAGGCATGGACCAGCTGGCAAAGGTATTCGCAGATATCTTCAATTTCTCTTTACACCTATCTGACCATCATCCTGGTACTAAAGAAAAGCCAAGTAGCATGCCTTAATGACTATCATTCGGTGGCACTGATATCCATCATTATGAAGTGCTTCGAAAGTTTAGTCATGGCACAAATCAATTCCTGCCCCCCCCAGATTGTCTGGATCCACTACAGTTCACTACAGATGCCATCTCCCAGGTCTTACACTCAACCATGTAACACCTAGATAACAAAGATACCTATGTCAGACTTCTATTCAAAGACTACAGCTCAGTCTTAACACCATTATTCCCATGAGACTCGCCTCCAAACTTCGTGGCTTGGGGCTCAGCTCTTCCCTCTGCAACTGGAACCTAGACTTCTAATCTGCAGACCGCAGTCAGTAAGGATAGGCAACAACACCCCCTCCACAGTCATCCTCAACACTGGTGCTCCGCAAGCTGTGTTCTCAGCCCCTTACTATACTTCTTTATATACCACTGTATGACCAAATTCCCATTAAACTCGATCTTCAAATTTGCTGATGACACCACTGTAGTGGGTTGGATCACAAACAATGACGAGACACAGTACAGGATTGAGGTAGAGAATCTGGTGCAATAGCAATAATCTCTTATGTTAGCAAAATGAAGGAGGTAGCCATTGATTTCAGGAAGCATAGTGGAGGGCATGCCTCTGTCTTCATCAATGGGAATGAAGTCCCATATAAGAATATGAAGAATATAAAAGCAGGGAGGTCTTGCTGCGACTATACAGGGCACTGGTGAGGCCGCAGCTGGAGTACTGTGTGCAGTTTTGGTCGCCGCACTTGCGCAAGGATATTTTGGCCTTGGAGGGAGTGCAGAGGAGGTTCACTAGGTTGATACCAGAGATGAGGAGGTTGGACTATGAAGAGAGACTAAATAGACTGGGTCTGTACTCGTTGGAGTTTAGAAGGATGAGGGGGGAATCTTATAGAGACGTATAAGATAATGAAGGGGATGGATAGGGTAGAGTTAGAGAGATTCTTCCCGCTCAGAAAGGACAGTAGGACTAGAGGGCACAGCCTCAAGATAAAGGGGGGGGGGGCAGTTTAGAACGGAGTTGAGGAACTTCTTCACTCAAAGGGTGGTGAATCTCTGGAATTCTCTGCCCGTTGATGTGGTGGAGGCTACCTCGCTAAATATATTTAAGCCACGCTAGATAAGTTTTTGGTAGGCAAGGGAATTAAGGGTTATGGGGAGAAAGCGGAAAAGTGGAACTGAGCCACTTCAGATCAGCCATGATCTTATTGAATGGCGGGGCAGGCTTGAAGGGCTAGATGGCCTACTCCTGCTCCTATTTCTTATGTTCTTAAGTCAAAATGGTTGAGAGCTTCAAGTTTTTAGGTGTCCAGATCACCAATGACCTATCCTGGTCCCCCCCCCCCATGCAGACGCTGTAGTTAAGAGAGCCCACCAGTACCTCTACTTTCTGAGGAGACTAAAGAAATTTGCTATGTCCACTATAACTCTCACCAACCTCTATGGATGCACCATAGAAAGCATTCTTTCCAGTTCTATCACAGCTTGGTATGATTCCTGCTCTGTCCACAATAAACTTCAGAGCAAAGCCCAGTTCATCACTCAAACCAGCCTCCCATCCGTTGACATTGTCTACGCTTCCCACTGCTTCGGAAAACCAGCCAGCATAATTGAGGACCCCATGCACCCCAGACATACTCTTTTCCACCTTCTTCCATTGGGGGGGAAAAAATTACAAAAGTCTGAGGACAAGTACTAACAGACTCAAAATCAATTTCTTCCCTGCTGCCATCAGACTTTTGAATGGACCTATCTTGCATCATGTTGATCTTTCTCTACACCCTACCTATGACTTTAACACTACATTCTGCACTCTCTTCTTTCCTTCCCTATGTACTGTATGTTTTGTTTAGCGTGTAAGAAACAATACTTTTTGCTGTATACTAATACATTTTGACAAATCAAATCAAAAACTACAGAAAGAATGTGATTGCACTATAAAGAGTGCAGAAGAGATTCACCAGGATGTTGCCTGGGCTGGAGTTTTAGCTGTGAAGAGAGATCGGTTAGGCTGGGGTTGTTCTTCATGGAGCAGAGAAGGCTGAAGGGGACCTGATTTGAGGTGTACACATTTATGAAAGATAGGGTAAATGGGAAGAAATTTTTCCCCTTGCTAGAAGAATCAATAACCAGGGAGCATGGGTTTGAGGTAGTGGGCAGGAAATTTAAGGAAATGAGAAGAGCTTTTTCATCCAGTGGTTGGTGGAAATCTAGAACTCTCTGCTTCAAAGGATGGTAGAGGCGGAAACACTCAACATTTAGATAAGCACCTCCTCTCTGAAGATATCCCTCATCCAAGTTGTCTAGCACTACAGCATGCTAAATGGGATAGATTCAGAACTGATCTAACAATTCAAAACGAGGCAACCAAGAAACACTGTTCCATCAACAGCAGCAGAATTATATTTCACCACTAAATGTAACCTCATGCCCAGCATATATCTCACCACATCATTGCCATCAAGCTAAGAGAGCAACCCAGTTCAATGACGAATATAGGTGCCAAGAACAGCACCAGACACACCTAAGAATGCAGGGTCAATCTGGTGAAATGACAGCACAGGACAATATGAATGGTTAACAGTAAAGTAGCATGCAATAGATAGAGCTAAACAATGCCATAAACAACAGATCGGATCAAAGCTCTGCGGCACTATCACATTCAGTCATGATGATGCTGGAGAATGAAACAATTACTCATTGCAGCAAATTCCACAAACTTCCTCATATTTTGTGAGAAAATTCTGGCATGTCATAAATGCTTCAGCCTTGATTTCAACTATATTCAGCCAAATGTGCTGAGTGGATAATCCATCTCACCTGCCTCCCCCTGAGGTCCCCATCAATCATTCCTCTAATACTCTGGGGCTGAGTACAGAATATTTGTTGCATTTGTGGTCTCTTTAAGATTATTGCATGGCTGCACTTGTGCATATTTTAACAGGACCATAGCTCGTAAGTGACCTACTTGTTCCTGTGCAGCAGATTCCTGATTGTGCTGTCATCTTGCAACTTGCAGGCAAAATTTATCTTCACCATCACAAGTTTCATTTTTTCAGCCAATTTGATCAATTCCACATGAGGTTAAATGGCTGAGTGAATGCCATGGTGGTGCTGTGGGCCCTGGTAACATTCCTGCTGTAGTTCTAAAGACTTGTTGTCCTGACCCAGCTGCACCCATCACTAAATTGTTCAAATGCAGCTAATATACTGGCATCTACCCAAAGAAAAAAATTGCCCAGGTATCTCATGCCCATTTAAAAAAAAAACCACCCCAACCTTGGCCTATCAATGACACGTTCCATCAATGGCATTTAAAATAAGCTGATTCAGTGCTCAATTTGAATTCAGTTAGGACTGCTCCATTCGAGACCTCATTGCAGCCTTGGTTCAAACATTGACAAGAGTTGAATCCCAGATGAGATGGGACATTAAGGCAACATTTGACTAAGGGGTCACAGTAAAATTGAAGTAAATGAGAATCGGTGGTTAGGGGGAAGAGGAAGGAATGGAGGTATTGGTAGAAACTCTCTTGATTGGAGTCATTCCTTGCATTATGGTTGTTGGAGGCCAATTATCACAGCCCTAGGGCATTGCTTCAGGAATTTCTTAGGGCAGTATCTGAGGCCCAACCAGTTTCAACTGCTTCATCAATGACCATGTTTCCAACACAAGGTGGACAGGGTCTTTGATTACTGTTCATTTCCGTTCACAATTCTTCAGAAAAATAATAAGCCCATGGCTGCATTGAGCAAGACCTGAACAATATTCAGGCTTGGGCTGATAAATGGCAAGTAAAACTCACACTACACAAGTGCTAGGTAAATAGTCATCTTTGTCAAAAGTCACCCCCCCCCCCCCCCCCCCCCCCATGACGTTCAATGGCATTGCTAACACTAATTCCCCCACCATCAACAATCTGAGCCTGCCATTGACCAGGAACTTAACTGGACCAGCAATATAAAGATAGTGGCTACAAGAGCACATCACAGGCTTGAAACCCTGTAATTCATAGCTCATCTCCTGACTTCCCAAAACTATTCCACCATTTACAAGAGAACAGATTAGAAGTGTGATGAAATACCCTCACTTTCCAGGATAAGTCCCAATTCTAACAACATGAGAGGCACAATACCATCTAAGACACAGCAACCTTATTCATCAGCAATCCATCTACCACCTTAAACATTCTTTGCCTCCTGTACCATTGCACCATGCCTGTCACGTGTACCGTCAAGACGTCTTCAGCAGGGGCCTCCAAATCCACAATGTTGACTATCTCAAAGGGAAACGGGCATACGGGAATGCCACCACCTGCAATTCATGCAGATTCTGACTTGAACATATATTGCTGTTCCTTAATTGTTGCTGGGTCAAAATCCTGGGAACCCTTACCTTACAGCACCATGGATGCACCTACAATCACATGCTGCAGTGGTTCAACAGACAGCTCACCACCACCTTCTAAAAGCTATTTAGCATAGGGTAATAAATTTTGGTCTTGTGATGCTCGTATCTTGTGAACAAATATTAAAAAAACTGCCCAGCAGCAGGGTCCTAATATTACAATTGTCACATGCACTGAAACAGTCATGAATGTGTCATAGTACTTTCGACAAATGGATTACTTTTAAGGTGCTTTGTTTATGTTGTTCACCCATCTCTGGAGAATCAGTGTATACAATTACGAATAGGATACTTTCTGACAATGCATTAGAAAACAATTGAGTGATTCAAATTGCTCCCAAAACAAGAGAATGCCCAAAGTTGAATTATTTTCACAAATTCCTTTCAACAATTTTTTTTCTGATACACGTGTGTATTTTGTTTATCAAATGTTTGTTTCACTCTTCATACTATTTTTGAGTGCATTAAATATACTGTAATGCAGGTGAAGTGGTCGTAAATCTACATGCTGTGTAAGTCACTGAAGCTGGATAGAAGATCTTTAATGTCCAGTGGCTACTTTCTTTCACAGTTGTTTTACTGCATTGTGATACTTGCTGTCTCCTTTCACCACCCTGACCCTCATCCCCACGTCAATTAATGGTGTAGGAAAAGTGGATGGAACTTTATCATTTATACCTTTGATTTATTCAGCTATTCTGTGTAATCTGATTACCAAGTTTCTTATATTCAGTCACTTCTGGCATCAGCAGGATTATGTACAGAATTGGTGAAGAATAATTTCACTTTTAACTGATCAGAGATATCAAAGGCTGAATGCTAATTACTGCTAATTATTATTCAGCTGCCTCTTGTCAAACTATATTCAGTATAATTGATTTATAGTGATACTTGGCAGGGTTACTTTTACTTAACACACAACAGTAAATCAGTGTAAGCACAGCAATTAATTTTATTACACAATCACGGTAACATCATTTTGTGGACTCAAGAATGGCATGCTATGGATTTCCACATGGGTCCTAGCTGTTTCATGCATTTTTGTAGATACATGGAACATTCTGCAGCCCTGCTCTGTGCTGGGGTTTGTGGTGGGAAGCCATCATCCTTGCCTTATCTGTACAAGTGTCATTTCCTGCTCTGTTTCCAATTTCACCCCTCTCCTAAACTTGATGTGTACCTCTGACTCTTCCTTTCCTTAGCTTCTGTCTCTGTTTCTGGGTTAGGCTGTTAGCAGATAGTCATGCTAAGTTGACTGACTCCCATAGCTACCCTGACTGAACTCCCTGACACCCTATTCCCTGAAAGGATTCTATTCCGTTCTCCCAATTTCTCCATTTCTATTGCATTTGTTCAGATGATGCAGCCTTCATACTTGTGCTACTTGTAAGTCTCCCTTTTTTCTCAGCCAAATTAATTGTTTCAGAAACAGATGGGCTGAGACAGAGACAGGTGATATTTCATGGGTGGAAATTGGAAGCCTTTGTGATGGAAGGGATTGTGTGTGGACACTTAAATCAAATCAAGTAAAGTGCCAAAATTACGTACAGTCAGGCCCAGCCTAAGATAGTGGCCAGGGAGGACTACAGAATAGACAATAGCTTCAATCCCGTCAATGTTTAATAAGAGAAAATTCTGATTCATGCAGGATTGGATGTCAGACAAGTAGTCTGACAATACAGGCAACAGAGAAATTGAGACAGATAATGGGCAAGTGGAGTTGGGCGCTAGTGGCTCTGACATCCATCATTATGAAGTGCTTCGAAAGGTTAGTCATGACACGAATCAATTCCAGCCTCCCGGACGATCCAGATCCACTTTAGTTTGGGTAGTGCCGCAACAGGTTCACAACAGACGCCATATCCCTGGCCTTGCACTCGACCCTGGAACATCTAGATAACAAGGACACTTATGTCAGACTCCTATTTATTGACTACAGCTCAGCCTTCAACACTATTATTCCCACAAAACTCCTCTCCAAACTCCATGGCCTGGGCCTTGGCACCTCCCTCTGCAACTTGATCCTGAATTTCCTAACTCGGAACACAATCAGTAAGGATAGGCAACAACACCTCCTCCACAATCATCCACAATGCTGGTGCCCCACAGGACTGTGTTTTCAGCCCCCTACTGTACTCATACATCTATGACTGTGTGGCCAAACTCCCCTTAATTTGATTTTCAAGTTTGCTGACAACATCACCGTGGTGGGTCGGATCTCAAACAATGACGAGACACAGTACAGGAATGAGATAAAGAATCTGGTGAACTGATGTGGCAACAATAATCTCTCCCTCAATGTCAACAAAACAAAGGAGATTATCATTGACTTCAGGAAGCGTAAAGGAGAATATACGCCTGTCTATATCAATGGGGACGAAGTAGAAAGGGTTGAGAGTTTCAAGTTTTTAGGTGTCCAAATCAGCAACAAACTGTCTTGATTCCACCATGTCAACACTATAGTTAAGAAAGCCCACCAATGCCTCTACTTTGTCCAGAGAACTAAGGAACTTTGGCATGTCAGCTGCAAATCTCTCCAACGTTTATAGATGCACCATAGAAAGCATTTTTTCGGTTGTATCACAGCTTGATATGGTTCCTGCTCTGTCCAAAGACTGCAAGGAATTACAAAAGCTCGTGAATGTAGCCCAATCCATTAAGCAAAGCAGCCTTCCATTCATGACTCTGTCTACACTTCCCACTGGCTCGGCAAAGCAGTCAGCATAATTAAGGACCCCACACACCCGGACATTCTCTCTTCCACCTTCTTCCTTCGGGAAAACAATACAAAAGCCTAAGGTCATGTACCAACCTACTCAAAAACAGCCTCTTCTCTGCTGCTGTCAGATTTTTGAAAGGACTTGCCTTGCATTAAGTTGATCTTTCTGTACACCCTAGCTATGACTGTAACGCTACATTCTGTCCTTTCTTGTTTCTTTCTCTATGAACAGTATTTTTTCACTGTATAGCACACAAGAAACAATACTTTTCACTGATGTTAATGCATGTTTTTGATTCAATTTATTGTCACATGTCTGCCATACTAAGTGGTAACACTCTTGGCTCTAAGTTAGAAGGCTAGATTGAAGCTTCACTCCAGAGACTTGAATGCATATATTTAGATCGACACTTTGTCATTGAGAAATTTCCAAATTGTCAGAGATGTCACCTTTCAGCTAAGACATCAAAATGGAGGCCACATCTGCCCTTTCAGTTGTATGGAGGTAAAAGATCAAATGGCACTATTTGAAGTGTACAGTAGTGTACTGGTGTCCTAGCTAATATTTTTATTCCTTAGCCAACATTACTAAATGTTGCTGTTTGTGGCCCCTTGCTATCTGCAAATTAGTTGTATTGTGTCCACCAATCTCTTTGTAAAGCTAACAGTTGTTCTGGTGTTAATTGCTCTTTGCAGAAGAGAATTCAAAACTCCTACTAGCCTTGGTCTGTATTTTGTGTAGATGTGTTTACTAATTTCATTCCTTCAGTTCAGCTCGAATGTTTTGACTATGCCCTCTGGTTGTAGATTCCTCAACTAATGAAAATAGGTAAATTTGGAGGAATTATTCAACTCAAACTTCAACTAAATCACCCCTTAATCTTCCTAAATTTCAGGAAACACAATCTTAGTTTGGTAAATTTATTTCTTCTCGGTGTCCAGATATAACTTTAGTAAAGCAATTCTGCATTCCCTTCAAAGCGAATATTTCCTTCCTAAGGTGTGGTGCCCAAAATTGCTGTCATCCCAGTGTGGTCTAACTTGGGCTTTTGTTTAGCTGAAACATGAGTTAACCTCCTTTTGTTTTATACTCCATGTAGCTTTAAATGGTAGTATTACTTACTAATTTCTAGATCTGTTCACACATTTTAATGATCAGTATGTTTGGACCCCCAAGTCTCTCGAGAGTGCCACTATTTCTGGCTTTTCACCATTTAGAAAGTACCCTGTTTTATTATTTTAAGTTTACCGATGTGACTCATCCAATTTAAACAGTAAAATCTATTTGCCACAGTCAATATCTCTTTGTAATATTGATCATAGAATCGTAGGACCCTACAGTGCAGAAAGAGGCCCATCGGCCCATTGAATCTGCACCGACCACAATCCCACCCAAGCCCTACCCCAACATTCCTATACATTTTACCCACCAATCCCTCTAACCTACGCATCCCAGGACAGTAAGGGGCAATTTTAACATGGCCAATCAACCTAACCCGCACATCTTTGGACTGTGGGAGGAAACTGGAGGAAACCCATGCAGACATGAGGAGAACGTGCAAACTCTACACAGACAGTGACCTGAGCCAGGAATTGAACCCAAGTCCCTGGAGCTGTGAAGCAGCAGTGCTAACCACTGTGCTACCATGCGCTTCGACCTACGTTGCTTAAAATGCAACATCATTTCATCAGCAAATTTTGGATATTGCTTCCTATCTCATTGTTTATGTCACTAATAAATTCACTGGTTGAGACCAGAACATAGAACCTCGCAGGACACCACCAGGCACATCCTGTCTATTGGAATAAGTTGCCCATTTTCTCTGCTCTCTGAATCCTTTCACTCAGCTAATTTTCTGACTGGGGAAAATAATTCATCTTCATAGAAGGTTGGAGCAGGAGGAGGCCATTCAGCCCTTCGAGCCTGCTCCACCCTTCATTACAATCATGGATGATCATCCTGCTTTTTTTTTCCCATAACCTTTGATCCTATTTGCCCCAAGTGCTATATCTAGCCACCTCCTGAATTCATTCAACTTCATGACCTTCCACTTTAGCTAACAGCCTCTTCTGAGGAACTTTTATCAAATGTCTTCTGGCAGACAAAGTAAACATGTACCAATTAGGAACAGGAATAGGCCCCTCGAGCTGCTCTGCCATTCTATAGTATCATGGCTAATCTGCTTGTAACTGTAACCCAACATTCCTGCCTACTCCCAATAACCTTTCATTTGTCTTGTTAAGAGTCCACCGAGTTCTACCTTAAAAATATTCAAATACTCTGCGTTCATTCCTTTTTTGAGGAAAAGAGTTCCAGGATTCATGACCTGAGAGGAAAAAAATTATCCTCATCCATTTTAAATGAGTGAGCCTTATTTTTTAAGTGACTCGTAGTTAGAAAGGAAAGTTTATTTATTAGTCTCAAGCAAGGCTTATGTTAACACTGCAGTGAAGTTACTGTGGAATTCCCCTAGTCGCCGCAGTCTGGTTCCTGTTCGGGTCAATGCACCCAACCATTACGTCTTTCAGAATGTGGGAGGAAACTTATGCTGACCTGGGGAGAATGTGAAACTCTGCACAGATAGTGACCCAAGTCAGGAATCTAACTTGGGTCCCTGATGCACAGTAGTGTTAACTACTGTGCTTCCACGCTGCCCATTCTCCAAGGAGGAACATGATCTCCACGTCCACTCTCAGTACTCTTCAGGGTCGTAAACGTTTTGATCAAGCCCCCTCTTTCGCTTCTAAACTCTAGTGGATGCAAACCTAACCTCTCCGTCCCTTTCCCCTGAAACAATGCGCTCATTCCTGGTATTAGTCCAGTAAACGTTCATAGAATCATAGTAATCCTGCAGTGCAGAAGAAGTCCATTTGGCCCATTGAGACTGCACTGACAATAATCCCATCTCAGGCCCTATCCCCACACATTTATCTCACTAATCCTTCTGACATACACATCCCAGGACAATTTAGCATGGCCAATCAACCAATCTCGCACATCTTTGGATTTCTCAGAACTGTTTCTAATGCATCTACATTTTGGGAAACCAATATGTATACAGTACTCCAGATATGGTCTCACCAGTGTCCTATACCTGCAGGCATAACCTCCCTACTTTTGTAATCAGTTCCCCTCACGAACAATAATATTTTCATTCATAGACTTCCCCGTCTATTACTTCAGACAGTCTACATAAAATTAAATCAGGTTTGTCAAAGATGACTTGCCCTTTACGAAGCCATACTGGCTTCTTCACCTGAAAATTCAAGGTGTTCCGTTATGACATCCTCAATTGTGCACTCGAGCAATCTTCTGTCAATGGATGTACTGCTTACTAGTTTATAATTCCCTGGTTTCCCTCTGTTCCATTCTTGCTGGTAAAGTGCTTTTAGATGTTCTGAGGTCATGAAAGGCAAGCAAGTCTCTGTTTCTTTCTTTACATGTGGAGTCTTATTACGGCCAGGAGAAGGACATGAGATAATTTTCCCCTTCATCTTTAGATTGACTGACTGTAGCAAAATGCATTTTCAGGAAGGAGCGTTTTATTTCCCTTGAGTGCTGTGATTTTTAATAACTGACACTAAAACAGGCTTTCCAGTAAGTTTACGTCAAAAGAAGGGATCAACATTTATCTTTCACAACACAGCAAAACCCACTCCACATTCACACCAGATACACACAGAAAAAGATTGTTTTTGACTCAAGTTAATTCAGTGTATGCTATACCTTTAGACATAAAGGTCACTTCCAATTGTCCTTTTAATATGATAGTTGAAGCATTGCAAATCCACTTGATGTGTTCAAGAAAAATGGTAAGAGCTTCCTTGTGATGACTGTGAACTGGTTCACCCCAAACAAAAGTAGGTTTCTTTCTTTTCCAGTTGAAGTTGGTCGTGCCCATTTCATGAAGAACTATATTTACCAGCAAAAATACTGCGCTTTCGCCCCAAAACATTTACAAACCCTTCTGACCAATATCACTACTATTTACCTAAATCTATTTAGAATCCCCAATGTGGCTGCTGCCTCCGATGCTGATTGTAGGTCCTGATGTCAAGGTAACTAGCCCTAATGCTCTTGCTGTCCACTGCAACCAAATCTGATCTGCCCTTTTTATGATTCAAGTCAGATATATCAAATGTATTCCTACTGTTCCAATGTCTAACAGTTAGCATGCTTAGGTTATTCCACATGCGCATTGTCCAGATGAATAGGATCAGTCCTAACTTTGTTTAAGCAGTTTTCCTGCTGTTTTGAGGCAATACTGTAACAGCATCTTGGTTTCAGGGTTGATGTAGGTTTGAATAACCTCATTCCTCCTCTTGGGAAGGACAAATTATAGTTGCAATGCCAGATTCGAGTACTTTAGTTGCCCTAGTAATTTGTTGAGTGTATGATATTGATGACATATGACTTGTCCAATTTGTGTTGGCGAATCAGTCGCTTAACTGTGTTAGTCAATGGCAGGTAATGGCATTTCCCTACTGTTTCCCCCATTGTTCCATGATAGCAATTGATCAATGTCCAAACCCTTTTGATAAGCCACTGTCTTGAGCAAAATGTCTGAATTGACCCCTTTCTGCCCAGCCATGTACTGTTGACTGTGGCTTGGGTTTGCATTTTATAGTTCAAAACATGTCTGTGGGTTTGGATTTCATATTGCTTCAGTCTCCCAGTTGGAGGCATTTCTGATCATACAAGGGGCAGGCTGTAGGTGTTAATTAAGAGGGAAGCAAGGGTAGGTTCCTGGCACATTCCAGAAGTAATTATCCTGGAAAAAGCCATTTTAGGAAAATTTACCAATGAATGTGTCGATACAAGTGGAATCAGTTTGAGGGCAGTCCCGTTCAGCCAGAGAAATATTGGTGAACATGGTATCGTGAACCTTGTCAAACATTGCAGACAGGCTGAGAAGGATGAGGAGCAAGTGCACCATTGTTACATTAGCTAGGGCTTTGACAAGGAAAAAATGTCTAACTGACGAGTTTCAGCCAAGGAGGCGCAAGAAAATGGTCATCCATTTATTTGAATTCTTCAGAGAAGAAAAGGAGATTAGAGAAAGCCAAACAAATTAAAGACAAGTCTCAGGGACAAGATGAACTTGAAGTTAGCATGAAGATAGATAGGAAAGAAATTAGAAAAATACTTTGAATTCAGGAATACGACAAGGGTGAGCATTTAGTGTTGCTTTTTGGAATGACAAAACAGAACAGGAAATATAAAATTAAATTGGATGACGTCTCAGAAAAAAGGAGGAACGGAAATTGGGATGAAAGAAAAGCGAAGTATTGATTTTTGTTTTCTTTTTGTACCAGTTTTTACTTGGATACAATTCTGAGTACCAGAAACTTCTCTTCCATTTAGCCATGCCTCCCAATTTTTTATTTTCTGCTTCTCTATTGTTTACTGTCCTATGAGGGCATACCAGTGACTTGCAATCTTTCCTTTATCAAAGCTATTCTAGCAGTTCGGTGTTTGTTGTAAACAATAAAAAACGATCCCGTGTAAGCCATAAGTTGGTATTTATTTTGCCTCTGAGTCAGAGGGTCGGACTGAGCACAAAAATCAAGCCTGGCTTGATGCAGGGCTGAGGTTACACTGCATCAGATGACATGTTAAACCAAGGCCCCCTCAGGTGGATGTAAAAAAAAAATCCACAACACTCAATTGGTGGACAGGAGTATCCCATCAGTCAGCATTTAAAAAATCTATTTGGGCATTATTATGTTGCTGTTTATGGGGAATTTACTGTGTGAAAGTTGACTGCTCTGTTTCACACATTGCTACAATGACTACACTTCAGCAGTAATTTATGGTTGTAAAGTGCTTTGGGTTGTCATGAAACTTTTTCTTTCTCTTCTGCTGAGTAATGCATTTGAGGGGAAGAACTTGCCACGTGGATTTTTTTTTTAAAAGCAAACTTGGCAGAAATCCACCATATGTTCATTCCAGATTTGGATATGATCAGTTATTGCTAACAATAACACAGTGCACGCTACCGGAAAGCTTGAAGGGTCTGGGGTTCATTAACTTAGAATTGATGGTGACAGCCAAATTATGATATGAACAACTATATTCAGCTTAGACCTCTGACCCTTGGTGCTGGTAATTTAGCAATTGCTGCCAATCAATTAATGGAATGTATCTCAGTGTCAACTGTAATTGGACAAGTTTTTTTTTCAATGACACTAGCTGAATTTTATGACTTTTGAAAATATTTATTGCCACAGCAATTTTGAACCTCCCGCTCCCGCTCCCGCTCCCGTTCCAGTCAAGGCAATGAGTAACTGAACCATATGGGTGTAGGACCATGTACAGCTGTTGCTGTCTCCAGCAGGGTCCATGCTTTTCCTTTCCGTACACTGTCTTTTTCTGAATGTGAACTGTGGGCTTTGAACTCTGCTTGTCTGCCCTGTTTGTCTTGGTTTCACTGCCACTTGTCTCTATCCTCCCTGCCAGTCTCGTCGTCTTATTGTTGCGACCACTCTTTTATTCCCTTTACGCTCTATGCAAAGGATAGAGAAACACAAACCATCACTAGCCTGACAGCAGCTTAAATAGTGAATTATAAATTGTATTTTCAACATTTCAGGTTTTTGCTAATTCCACTTATGTCGTGTAGCATCAAATCGAGGAGGAGAGTCATATCACCAAGTATTTTTTGTCCATCTTTTGAATCTTTTCTGGCAGATTATTTCAGATATTTATTGCCCTCTTTATTGAGAATGTTGATTCCACTTTAAATTTAATCTTTCATGAATTTGTACTTGACAGTGTCAGACTTTAAAGACTACTGCTTTGCTTTAAAATTTTATTCTGGAAGTTGCAACTTGTTTAACTTGGTTTGGTGAGAACCATCCTCTTAAATGTCTTGTCTCTCAACTGTACAGGTTGAGTTTTTAAAATCTATCTTCATAGCTTATCACCTACATATTTAAAGTCCTTCATTATTCTGCACTTTCTCCTGTGTTTGCCCATTATTTTCATGATGAGAACTATATAGAATACAGTATTCCCAAATGTGGTCTGATTGCTGACTATGTGGAATCTGAGCATAAGTTCTGCAAACTTGGGCAGTAGCATAATATTTTCTAATTTGTCACCTCACCAGATTACTAAATTGTTTTTGGGTTCTGCATTGTTTTACTGTGCTAATTCTGTTGCATAATATTTATCTAATGTGCCACACTTTGCATTTTTAGTTACCAGTTGGCACAAATGATCCATGGCCTGGGGCTTGGCTCCTACCTCTGCGACTGGATCCTGAACCTCCTAACCACAGGCTGCTACCAGTAAGAATAGGCAACAACACCTCCAAGATCATTTGCAACACCGGTGCCCCACAAGACTGTGTCCTCAGCCCCTACTATACTCCTTATATACCTGTGACTGTAGCCAAATTCCCCTCCAACTCAATTTTTAAGTTTGCTGATGGCACCACCATAGTGGGTCAGATCTCAACAATGATGAATCGGAGAACAGGAATGAGAGAATCTGGTGAACTGGTGTGTCCACTATGACTCTCTCCAACATTTAGAGATGTACCATAGAAAGCATTCTTTCTGGTTTTATGAAAGCTTGGTACGGCTCCTGCTGTATCTGAGACTGCAGGAAACTACCAAGGATCATAAATGAAGCTCATTCCTCTCTCAAACCAGCCCCCCACCATTGACACTGTCTACACTTCCCGCTGACCTCAGAAAAGCAGCCAGCATAATTAAGGCCCATAGGAAAAAGATACAAAGTCTCAAGACACATACCAACCCTGCTGCCGTCAGATTTTTGAATGGACCTATGTTGTATTAAGTTGATCTTTCTCCACACTCCAGATATCCTCTGATGGTCCTCATCGCTATCCGCAAATCCACCAACCTTTGTGTTGTCCGCAAACTTATTGATCAAACCAGTTACATTTTCCTCCAAATCATTTATAGCAAAGATCCCAGCACTGATCCCTGAGGAACACCACTTATCACAGCCCTCCATTCAGAAATCCACCCTTCCACTGCTACATTTAGTCTTCTGACCGAGCCAGTTTTGTATCCACCTTGCCAGCTCGCCTCTGATCCCATGCGACTTCATGTTCTTCACCAACCTGCCATGAGAGACCTTGTCAAAGGCCTTACTGAAGTCCATGTAGGCAACATCCACTGCCCTACCATCATCAGTTATCTTCACTTCCTCTCAAAACTCGATCAGGTTAGTGAGACAAGTCTCCCCTTCACAAGATCATGTTGCCTCTCACTGATTCTCCACTTATTCCCACTTGGAAATAAGTCTTGTCTCGAAGAATCCTCTCCAGTAATTTCCCTACCGCTGATGTAAGGCTCATCAACCTGTAATTATCTGGATTATTCTTGCTACCCTTTTTAAACAAAGCAACAACATTGGCTATTCTCCAATCCTCTAGGACCTCCCCTTTACAGTAAGAAGTCTCACAACACCAGGTTAAAGTCCAACAGGTTTATTTGGTAGCACGAGCTTTTGGAGCACTGTCCCTTCATCAGGTGAGTTCACAAATGGGGCATATATAGACACAGCTCCCACTCACCTGATGAAGGGGCAGTGCTCCGAAAGCTTGTGCTATCAAATAAACCTGTTGGACTTTAACCTGGTGTTGAGAGACTTCTTACTGTGCTCACCCAAGTCCAATGCCGGCATCTCCACATGACCTCCCCTGTAGCCAGCGAGGATACAAAGATTTCTCAAGGCCCCAGCAACTTCCTCCCTTGCCTCTCTGTTTTCTGGGATATATCCCATCGGGCCCTGGGTACTTGCTACCTTAATGTTTCTCAAGAACCCCAATACCACCACCTTTTTGATTCTAACATGACTGAAACTATCTACACACCCTTTCCCAGACTCATCATCCATCAAGTCCTTTTTGGTGAATACTGACGCAAAGTGTTCATTTAATATCTCACCCATTTCCTCTGGCTCCACGCATAGATCCCATCAGTTGTCCTTGAGTGAGTAAATCTTCTCTCTGGGTACCCTCTTGCCCTTTTATATGTGTGTGTATAAAGCCTTAATCTTGCTGGCCAATGCTTTTTCGTGACCTCTCTTAGCTCCTTCCTATTACTCGCTTAAGTTTCTTTCTAATTTCCTGTATTTCACACTTGCTTCGAGTGTTCCCAAACTCCTAGCCTTGGCAAATGTTTCCTTTTTCTCTTTGTCTAGGCTCTCATTATCCCGGTCCCAAAACATACCATACGTACCCTTCATCCTTATAGGAATGTGCTGGTCCTGAATCTCTATCAACTTACACTTAAGTCTCCCACATGCCAGATGTTGATTTGTCCTCAAACATCTTGTCCCCATTCTTCAGTTCCTGCCTAAAATTGTTGTAATTAGCCTTTCCCAATTTGGGTCCTTAACTTGAGGACTACACTTGTCTTTATCCATTAGTACCTTTAACGCTTATTGAGTTGTGGTCGCTGTTCCTTCTCCATGAACGGAATGCTTTGTCTGGATAGTGCACAAGAAACAATACTTTTCGCAGTACACAAATATATGTGACAAATCAAATTAAATGCAGTGCCTTCTATTGTAGTGTTGTCTGCAAATTTAAATATACAACTACTCTATTACTTCATTCAAGTCATTAATATCTACAATAAAGTTCCAATATAGATCCTTGTGGACCATCATTTACTATTTCAGTAATCAGAGACCAAATGTTTCATCATTCCTGGGCCTCTTACTTCCCAACCAATTGCTGACCCATAATCTTACCAAATGGCTTTTAAATCCTGTGAAAATACAGCTCTAACCACCTCAAAAAAAAATGTAGTTGAGTCAAGCATAATCTGTTCTTCAAGTCTGTGCTTACTTTGTTCAGCTATTAATTGTCATAGTACTTAGTCACTCAGTCTCTGATATTAGGTTCTAGTAACTTCTGCACAATTGATGTTAAACTGACAACTCTGTAGTTACCTGGCTTGTCTCTCCCTCAATCAATAATGAAGTGACATTAAGCGATTTCTTTTCTTCAAATAAAGATACTAATCCTGAATCTAGACAATTTTGGACAATTATGATTAATGCTCATGTAATTGCTTCATGTTTCTTGAAGTGCTGGAATGGAAAGCATTAAGTCTTGTTGATTGGTATGGATGAAATGCCATTATTTTCTCCAGTACCATTACTTGAAAATTATATTCTGACTTTGACTTAATTTTAGGTTCCCTTATACAGCTGGTATATTGTCCTAGTGCTCCAAGTGAAAAGGGATGAAAAGTATGAACTTAAATTTGTCGTTTCACTATATTCACTGTAATCTCACCATGATCCAACTTAATGACATTGTCCTTTGCTATTTCTTTTCTTGTAAGTAAATATTTTCAGAATATAACATAGGAAAATGTGAATTTATGTACTTTGGTAGGAAGAATTAAAAAAGCTAAATGTTATTTTAAATTGAGAAAGATTGCAAAAAGCTGAAGCTCCGAGGGATTTGGGGGTCCTTGTGCATAAATCACAAAAAGCTGGCATGCAAGTTCAGGTAATAGCAAAAGCAAATGGAAGGTCGCTTCCTCTCAAAGGAAATGGAGTATAAAAATAGGAAAGTTAGCTAAAACAATACAGGCAGTATAGACAGTACCCGTTTGTTGCACCGACCAGTTTGTCAGCTGAGCAGTTGGCCAGAGTTAGACCACATCTGGAATACTGCAATTGGTTTCCATAGGGAGTCTATGATGATTTCTGTTCTGTCGTGTAGAAAGAGACCGTTTCGCCCATCGAGCCTGCACACCGATTTTCTAACAGAGTGTCATACCCAGGCCCATCCCTGTAACCCCATGTATTTGCTCCACTAATCCCGCTAACTGATACATCTTGGACACCAAGGCAATTTATGATGGCCAGTCAATGTAACCTGCCCATCTTTGGAATGAGAAGGGAAACTGGAGCAACTGGAGACTGTGCAGACTCCACATAGGCAGTTACTTCGGGCCAGAATTGAACCTAGGTCCCTGACACTGTGAGGCAAAAGTGCTAACCACTGTGCACCGTTTTGGTCCACTTATCTAAAGGAAAGATATACTAGTATTGGAGGCAGTGCACAGGAGTTTCATTAAGTTGGGCCTGGCTTTGGAGGGATTTTTCTCATGATGAGAGGTTGGGACTGTACTCATTATAGTTTTGGAGAATGAGAGGCAACCTTATTGAAACATACAGATTCCTCAGGGGATTTGACAGGGTAGATGCTAAGATTGTTTCCAATTGTGGGAAAGTCTGGGACCAGAGGGCATAATCTCAGAATAAGGGGGTCACCCATTTAAAACAGATGAGGATTATTTTCTCTCGAGGTAGTGAATCTGGAGCTCTTTACTGCAGAGGGCTTTGGAGGCTGTGTCGTTAAGTACACTCAATGCTGAGACAGATTTTGAATCAGCAGGGGTCATGGGGATAAGTGGGGATTATCATATTGGATCAGCCATGATCTCCTTGGCAGAGCAGATTGGGCTGAATGTCCTACTTCTGCTCTTGCTCCTTTGTCTATTGGTTAACTTGTTATTCCTTGTAAGTTTTCATCTTCTTTGCATTCATTGTATTTAAATCACAGTAAAATCAATAGGAACTGGATTAGACCATTTAGACCCTCGCATTCAATCAGATTTTATCCCAACCCTGTCCTAACTCCATATACTGGCCCTTTGCTCCATCAACAAAAATCTATGAATCTCCAAACTTAAAAGTAACAATTCACGCAGTATAAATTGCCATTTGCTAAAGTTTTGAACTTCTGCTGTACTCCTTGAGTGTACAAGTCTTTCCTACTACCACGCCTGAAAGGTTTCCATACAGTTTTTAGACCATGGCTTCTTGTCTTAAAATTCCCAGCTAGCAGAAATAGTTTTCACCTACTCTTATTTGTTCTTCTTGATGTATTAAACTTCAATCAAGTCACATTTGAATCCTCTAAATTCCAGGAAATGCAACCTAGTTTATTTAATTTCTCCACATAGCTAATCCTTGGAGAGCAAATGCCATTCTAGTAAATGTAAACTGCACTCCCGCCAAGGCCATTCCTTGATCCCTTTAGCCCCAAGACCAAATGTAATTCCTTTGTGAAATCACACAATTTTTTGGCCTCAACTACTTTGTGGTAGTGAATTCTAGAGAAGAAATTTTCCTTACCTCAGTACTGAAAGGTTTACTCCTTGTCTTCAAACTATGGACCCTAGTCATGGACTCCCCCACCATAGGGAACTTACTTTCTGAATATACCCTGTCTAATCCTGTTAGAATTTTATAAGTTTCTGTGTGATCCCTTCTCAGCCTTCTGAATGCCAATGAGTATAATCCTAATTGATTTAGTCTGTCCTCATATGACAGACCTGTCATTTCAGGAATCAGCCTGGCAAACCTTTGCTGCATTCCCACTATATTAAGAACATCCATCCTCAGATAAGGACACCAAAACTGCACAGAATTCCAGGGGTGGCCTTCCCAATGCCTATACAATTGCAGTGAAACATCCCTAATCCTATACTCAAATCCTTTTGCTGTGAAGGCCAACATACCATTTGCCGTCTCTACTGTCTGCTGTACCTGTGCTTGCTTTCAGCGACTAATGCACAGGGACACCAAGGTCTTGCTGAGTATCCACCTCACACAATTTGCACCCATTCAAATAATAATCTGTCTTCCTATTTTTGCTATCAAAGTAGATAACTTCACATTTACCCACAATATACTGTATCTGTCATGCAAACGTCCATTTACTCAGCCTGTCCAAATCACTCTGAAATATCTCTGCATCCTCCTCACAGCTCACCTTCCACCCAACTTTGTATCATGTGCAACTTTGGAGATAATACATTTAGTTCCCTCTTCCAAACTGTTAATATATAATGTGAACAATTGAGGTCCTAGCACAGATTCCTGGAGTACCCCACGAGTCACTGCCTGCCGATCGGAAAAAGTCTTACTTATTCCAACTCTTTGCTCCTGACTGCTAACCAGCTTTCTATTCATTTCAAGACATTACCTGCAGTCCCAAGTGCTTTAACTTTACGTAGCAATCTGCTGGGAGAGACCTTGTTACAAGACTTCTGACAGTCTAAATAAACCACATCCACTGGTTCTTCCTGGTCGCCTCTACTAATTATATCCATGAACATTTCCAGTTGACTTGTCAAGCATGATTTCCCTTTTGTAAATTGCTGAATTTGTCTTATTATATCACCTGCTTTCCAGATGCTGTGCTTTGAAATCTTTGATAATAGACTCTAGCAACTTCTCTACTACTGACATTAGGCTCACTGGTATATGGTTCCCTGTGTTCTTTCTACCTCCCTTTTTGAATAGCAGACTTATCTGTCTGGAATAAGAACATAAGAACATAAGAAATAGGAGCAGGAGTAGGCCTTCGAGCCTGCCCCGCCATTCAATAAGATCACGGCTGATCTGTCGCTGCTCAGTTCCACTTTCCCACCCTCGCCCCATAACCGTTAATCCCCTCCATTCCAAAGTCCAAAGAATTTTGGAAAATTACCACCAAAGGATCTTCTATTTCTCGGGCCACTTCCTAAAGTACTCTGGGATGAAGATTATCAGGACCTGAAGATTTATTCACCTTCAATCCCATTAATTTCCCCAAAACAATTTCTCTACTAACATTGATTTCCTTTTGCTCCTCACTATAACTTGTTTCTCAGCACTTCTGGTACGTTATTTATGTTTTCCTTTGTGAAAACAGAAGCAAGCTGTGAATTTTTGTTCCCCAATACAAATTATATTTCCCTGTCAAGAGTATGTTCTTCTCAAAGTGTGGTGCTGAGAACTGAACATAAAATATTGTAGATGTGGTCCTCTTGTGTAGCTACAGCATGACTGCTTCCTCTTGTATTTTAGTCCTCTAGATAATAAGGTCAACATTCCATTAGCATTTATTTATTTTCTATACATGTTTATGAATTTTGTACCTGTACCCCTAAGTCTCTTAGGACTGCCACTGTTCGTAGCTTTCTCACCATTTAGGAAGTTCCAAAGCGGATGACTTTGTATTTCCCTTGCATTCTCCATATCAAATATTCCTTCAGTGAATTTGATGTTTATTCAAGCGGATGTATTTTAAAGAGAGCAATTTATATGTTCCTCCTCTTCTGTCTTCTGCTTTAGTTTTGTCACCAACAGAGACTAATATCTATATTCCATCAACATGTATGTGAGTAGTGCAGCTAAACCAGGCATGAAATGGTGATCTTGATATTAAAACATTTAAATGGAAATAATCTAAAGATGGGTATTGAAGATTTCAGATGATGGGGCTGTGACTCTTTCCTTTGGCAACTTATAAATTCATAAGATATAGGAACAGAATTAGGATATTCGGCCCATTGAATGGCACAGCACATTCAATTGTGCCTGATAGGAAAATTGGGATGAGGAGCCTACCTTCTCCCCATAACCCTTCAACCCATTACCAATTAAAAATGTCTAGCTCCTCCTTAAATTTATTCACTGTCCCAGCATCCACTGCACTTTGGGGTAGCGAATTACACAGATTCAGAATCCTCTGAGAGAAGTAGTTTCTCCTCGGCTCTGTTTCAAATTTGCTACCCCTTATCCTAAGACTATGACCGCTCGTCCTAGAATGTTCCACAAGAGGAAGCATCCACTCCACGTATACCTTAACCATACGTTTTGTCATCTCTTGCACCTAAATTCCAGAGATTATAGGCCTAATCTGTTCAATCTCTCATCATTGAGCAAGATTGTTCCACTGTGGATTGTCCTTGAAGAAAGATTGTTGATATGCTGTCTTGGAAATAAATAGACTTTATAGTTTGTGTGGATGAGTACTTCATGCTTTGCCCTTGGCAGAGGGCATCGGGTACTTGTTTCTGTCAATTTCAGGCAGTCCATTCTATATTTTATGGAACGTGATCAGACTATTTTTTGTCCCCCTCCTTTTTCTCCTGCATTTGTTGTGGTAATTCCTATCCCAATTCTTTGACCCAGGATGTGATATTGATGTATTTCCCATACTGATTTGTGCAGAATTCTGCATCATGTCTTTGGATTGCTTCAAACTTATTTATATCTCTTGACATGAGCCACAAGGATCCCACACACAACTTGCATTCTCCAGGATCGGATAAACAAATGTTTGGTAAACTAAAACTCTGGTATTTTTATTGTGATACAAAAGATGCCTTCTCAGAAATCCAAGCTTTGGATGTTAGCGACTGAATGTGGAATTTGTGAAGATTGCGTTTAAGATGAACCTCGGTCATGGTTGTGTGTCCAACTGTTTTGCCAACTCTCCTTTGTGTTATTGATCTGAGCACATTACTAATGCTGCAAATGCAAATATGTAAATATTTTTATGCACAAAAGGTTAGGTTTACTGTGATATTAATTTCAATTGATACAGACAGGTCACTGAACTATAAGCATTCTTAAAAATATCCCAAATAGTGTTTTTTTTTGTTGGAGGGGCAATATTCTCTATCCATGTAGGAGAAATTTGAGGTTGTAACTTGTACTCATTTGGAATCCATAGTTTAGATAAATGGATTTATTAGTTTTTCAGCATAAAACCACTTTGAAACTTTTTGATTATTTCAAATGTTCTGTATAAAATTGTCAATATTGTAATCATCAAACATGAAGTATTCAGCTTCTTGGACCCAGTGCAGTTTCCCTCATGGCTAATGGTGTGCATCCGCCAGCTAGTGACAGTATTTCTTTGCACCTATGCTGTTCTGTCTGTCGTTGGCCAAAATCCCATTCATGCCTCTCCTGAGCTTTAGCAACCTCTTGCTTGAGTCATTACTTGTCATTTCCTCTCCTGGACTTGCAGCGTTGTTAGATGCCGAGGGAACAGTACATTGTCCTATCGCGTACTCCCAGGAAAGATTAAATGTGGATTAGGGAGTAAAACAGCATGCTGTTTTAAATTGTCAAAATAACCCGCCAGTCTCCCATCAGATTTAAAAAAAAGCACTGCTTTCTTGAGCATTACAGTCACAGTCACAAATGGTTATCACAGGAGTGATCACAATCTCATGGAATCCTTCAGGATAAGTTTGGAGTTTCCAGAAGTTGAAGGTCAACCCTCAGGATACAGCTTTGCACATCCTGGAGAATATCATAGGGCATTAAAACTGATTTTCATTTTCTTTGAATATCTCTCTTTACTACAAATAGAAATATTGAAGAGGAGGTAGTCAGTTTGTCTAACAGTCGAGCATCATCCAATTGGGTAGTGAGTCGTTGCTTTCCAATTAGCACATAAAGACAATACATCACGTGGATGTATTGGCTGATTAATGGTTAGAGTGTCATGGGCCTTCCAAGAATACATTTTTTAAAAAATTAGCAATCCTACAATCTTGTGCAGTAATTATATATGTAGTCTTTGATATTACTTTTTTAAAAAAGGAAGTGCTTTTTTTGGTAATGAAGATATGGCATTATTTGCAGTTTCCTGTTAAAGGTGTAATATTTTTCCAGTTAAGTTTGCGTAGCACCATCTTTTGATGCAGGCAGCTACCTAGGATGTCACGGGCACAGTAACTGCATATCACAAAGCTCAGCCATTATCAGATTCTATTATCAAAATAGAAACTGTAGTTGCTCACAGCCTCTGCTTTCAACAGATATTGCTGATGGGGAAGGGAGATAGAGAGGGGTAATGACTGACCTAGAATAAGTTCACCAGCAAGAGGTGAATTGCATCTAGAGTCAGATTTTCGGGGCATTCTAATCACATTGCAGGGCTATAGGCAACACAATTTCCCTATGTTCTTAGAGCATGATCACAGTGTCATGGGCAACATGATCTTTTGGGATATGATTGCATTGCCATCAGCAACACAATCTCTCTCTAAAAGCAAAGTTGTTTAAATGAGAACGACTAAATTTTAAAATCACTTTTTGTCCTAAGCTTTCTTGTTGCATTTCATCTGGATCAAACATACTCCTAAATGCCTGATTTAGATATGTAAAATAGAGTTAGATTTTGAAGATTAGTAATATGGATTTAAAAGGCCTCACATTGTGTTCATATCTTATTTATTTCTACCCCTCTCTTAGCATCTCCTTGCATTGGAGGTGTGGTCCAACCACTAGCTGAACTTTGATCTATTGAACTCCTTGCAGAGAGAGATTGTTGTGCCAAGTGAGCAGTACATTTAAATAATTTACAAATAAGGGTTTCTTCCCTGCACACAGGCTGTCTGCATCTAAACAATATTCAGGCTAAAAAGTAGTCACAAGCTCAAATAAAGCAGTTTTTTTACAAAAGTTTTTGTATGCATTTGACATTAATTATTAGTAGAAGTGCAACATTCAATTTCCATCACTTGCTAAGCTTTCAATGGGAAACACAGTGCTAAATCTCTACATAAATGCCTGTTGCCCAGCAGCATCAATTGTGTTGTAGACCAGATACCCTGTCTGGAGATGGGGCTAAGTCGCTTACGTTTCTGAAAGATAGTTTGCAGCAATAGTTCAGTTGATAGTCATGTGGCTTTGAATGGTGTGTGTGGTTGTTATTGCTGATGAAACAAACTAGATATCCCACTGTGTGTCTGTCTGAGCTCTATATAGTATGAAACTCCTGTAGTTCAGCAAATTGTTGAATATATGCTCCACTAGACTGATCACTAAGATTTCTAATTCAAGACCTGTTCTCTGGTAACTTCATTAGCCTTGGGGTGGTAAATTACCTCAGTGCAGAAGGCAATATACTCCACATCTCTACCTGGTGATCACTGCTGGAAGTGCATGTAAGTGGACTCTGTGTAGGCTCTGCTGATAAGAGTAAATGGCTTCTTGAGCAGATAAATTTACTGTGTCCCTTGGAATCACAAGAAGTAATAGGTATATAATGGGTAAATCAATTAAAATAAAGCAGACTATTAATCAGCATTTCTGTGAAGAAAATTGGTATTTTCTCTATATTGAATATGGTGAAATTAATTGAGCTAGGATTTCTTCAAGGAGCTGATCTTTGGATATTAAACCTGATATCATACAGAAGTGTAAATAGCATTATTTGAAGTGCAACTTAGTTGGCAGGATTGATTAAAAATTGTTTTAATCTAAGATTTTCTAGATTTTTTATATATTAATGTGGCCCTGCTGCACATCCAATTGTCTCCATCCTGACATTGATTAAAAATGCAGTTTTTAGGCTTATGGGAATGACTGGTGCTTGTTTGTGTGGTTAATAAATTTATATTGGTGAACTACATTTAAGAGACAGATGTAGTGATGAGTCAAAATCAAAATGACATGAGTGAGAATTTAAGGAATCCAAAATGTCACTGCTCAACCGTAGAATGAAGGTGTGTGGGTTTTGGAAAAGGACGGCATTTGGTTCCTGTAAGGTAGATTGATTTACAAAGGATGAAAATGTGGGCATAAACCTAGGAAGAAGGCAAACTCTGACAAAGGCCAAATGTATAGGGCATTGGTGAGGCCGCAGCTGGAGTACTGTGTGCAGTTTTGGGTGCCGCACCTGCGCAAAGATATTTTGGCCTTGTAGGGAGTGCAGAGGAGGTTTACTAGGCTGATACCGGAGTTGAGGGGGTTGAGCTATGAGGAGAGGCTGAATAAACTGGGCTTGTACTCGTTAGAGTTTAGAAGAATGAGGGGAGATCTCATTGAGACGTATAAGATGATGAATGGGATGGATAGGATAGAGGTGGAGAGACTCTTCCCGCTCAAAAAAGACAGTAGGACTAGGGGGCACAGCCTCAAGATAAAAGGGGGGCAGTTTAGAACGGAGTTGAGGAGGAACTTCTTCACTCAAAGGGTGGTGAATCTCTGGAATTCTCTGCCCATTGAAGTGGTGGAGGCTGCCTCGCTAAATATTTTTAAGACGCGGGTTGATGGGTTTTTGATAAGAGAGGGGTTTAAGGGTTATAGGGAGAGGGCGGGAAAGTGGAACTGAGCAGTGACGGATCAGCCATGATCTTATTGAATGGCGGGGCAGGCTCGAAGGGCTAGATGGCCTACTCCTGCTCCGATTTCTTATGTTTCTTATGTTACGCTTTAAATTAAGTGAGAAACCAGGGATTTCCCAGCACGTTCCATCAGGGATGAGCAACAGTGAAGAACATTTATGCTGCAAAAACACTTCCAGAATAGACTATTTATTATAGATTACTATATTTCAAAAGCAACCTAATTGCTTGATTGTCATGTCTACAGCTTGAATGTGTATGGTATGGATAGCACATAAAGAGCACACTTGATTGAATACAGCAGAATCCCTTGCTGCAAATGATGGTTTAGTAGTATTTTCTGACTTTGACCTAAACTGCCTATTGGGATGTACTCACTAGCTTCATGTTGCAGTTTTAGACATCTGTGTCAAAAAGTTCAGCTCTGGACAAAACCCGTGTGTGTGTGTGTGTGTGTGTGTGTTTTGTGCTGTGCACTGTTTGCAAGAAGTTGTTCTATTTTACTGTTCTTGCTGCTGCTTGCTCATTTACATACAAATTTTAGTTAAACATTTTGGAATTGTAAGCAAAAGATAGTTTGAAAATACAAATGATACAATCGATTTTTTTTTTATTAACCCATACCTATTGATATATCGACAATGTTGCGCACATTATATTATCATGGTTTGATCATTTCCACGCCCTCATTTTTTTTTCAGTATTTGCTTACAAGGACTGACTTCAAATTTAATTTGTATCCATTTTATCTCTACGTTGTTTGGGACCCTGAAAATTTTGACTGCTTGTGTTAATTAGATAATAATTCATTGGAAATGGCCAGCCAAGTTTTAAATCAGATATTTGCAGCTGGGTGGAGGGACCAGAATTAAATTTGTCTGGGGTAATGTGGGTTACGGTGAATGGTGATTTAGCAAACCATTATAGTATGTTGATTTTAGCTCAGTTGGCTGGATAGCAACACTGGCGAATTTCTGCTCCTTGGACCTAAAATATCTGACAATAAAATGCCGCCCCTACTACCTTCTGCAGGAATTCACCTGTTTTCCTGACAGCAGTTTACATCCCACCCCAAGTGGAAGTTAAGTCTGTGCTAGGCAAAATACACACCACCACAAATAGCCTTGAGACGAAACATCCCGAGGCCTTGTTCATCGTGGCTTGGGACTTCAGTCAGGTCAAGCTCAGGAGCATCCTACCAAGATACCACCAACATCCCTCCTGTTCCACCAGTGGCTCAAACGTCCTGGACCACTGCTACACGCACATTAGACATGCTTACTGTTCTGTTGCCCACCCATACTTTAGCAAATCAGACCACAAGGCTGTGCTTCTGCTCCCGGCTTAAAAACAAAAACTGAAAGGGAGAATCCGTTAAAGAAAATCGTGCAATGTTTGTCTGAGGAATCGGATGATCTCCTACAGGACTGCTTAGAGTCAGTAGACTGGTCAATATTTTAAAACTCTGCAATCGGTCTGAACGAGTATGCCACTACAGTAACTGACTTCATTAGTAAGTGTGAAGAATTTCTGGCCTCCCCGATTGCCTGGATCCACATCAGTTTGCCTATCACTGTAACAGGTCCACAGCAGATGCGTTCTCCCCAAACCTACACTCAACCATGGAATATCTAGATAACAAAGGCACCATAGTGGGTTGGATCTCAAACAATGAGATGGAGAACAGGAAAGAGAGAGAATCTGGTGAAGTAGTGCGACAAACAATAATCTCTCCCTCAATGTCAACAAAATGAAGTAGCTAGTTATCAACTTCAGGAAGCGTAGTGGAGGACATGTTCTGTCAACATCAATGGGGATGAAGTGGAAGTGGTTGAAAGCTTCAAGTTTTTAGGTGTCCAGCAACTGCCCCCCGCCCCCTCCCATACCAACACTATAGATAAGAGATCCCACCAATGCCCCTACTTTCTCAGGAAACTAAGGAAATTTGGAATGTCCACCGTGACTCACTCCAACTTTTACAAATGCACCATAGAAAGCATTCTTTCCAGTTATATCAAACTTGGTTCGGTTCCTGTTCTGTCCAAGACCGTGATAAACTGCAAAGGGTAGTGAACGAAGCTCAGTTCATCACTCAAACCAGCCTCTCATCTATTGACGCTGTCTACACTTCCTGCTGCCTCAGAAAAGCAGCCAATATAATCACGCATTACCCCACCTCCTTTCATTGGGAAAAAGACACAAGTCTGAGGACACATACCAACCGACACCAGAACAGCTTCTTTCCTGATGCCATCAGACTTTTGAATGGACCTACCTCACATTAAATTGATCTTTATCTACACCCTAGCTATGATTCTAACATTACATTCTGCTTTCTCTCCTTTCCTTTCCTTTCCTTCTCTATAAATGGAATACTTTGTATAGTGTGCAAGAAACAATATTTTTCATTATGCCAGTACGTGTAACAATAAATCAACTCAGCTGTTCAGTGATGAGCGATGACAACAGCTTGGGTTCTATTGCTGCACCGGCTGAGGTTATTCATGAAGGCCTGTCTTCTCAACCTTGCCCCTCACCTGAGGTATGGTGATTCTTGGGTTCAATCACCACCAGTCAACTCTCCCTCTCAAAAGGAGATCAGCCTATGGCCATCGGATGGTGGCAACTTTAATTTTCCTTACAGTAGTTGATCAAATTTTCTTTGGGGGGGGCAAATCCTCACCTTTGGCAAACCTCAATTTAGCAACACAAAAATGCCTGTGCTAAGAATTTGTTCGGACCTGTTTACAGGCATGGGGTTCATGATATGGGCAACCCCGTACTCAATGGAAGTGTTGCTCATCTCCATGATGATGGTGTTCAGTCTGCTCAAAGCTTATAGCTGGCAGGGAAGAATCAATGATGAGGCAGGTTGATCTCCCTGGTTAGAGTTGCGTAATGAATCGGGGTATCCAATGAGGTTAAACAGAGGCATCGCCTTGTGCAATTTTTTTAAAAACCATCTTGGCCTTTTTGCTATGATGAAGTGTCAGATAAAGCCCAAGATGGGTTGCAGTGCCTCACCTTGGATCTTGTTTGTCCCTGTTGTGGGGACCATGAAATTGGATTCAGTTTTTTCTGTGGAGGGAAAAAAACCCAGCATACTTCAGCAGGTGGCCAATGTTTGGGTGAGGTTGGATCCGACTAAGTTAGCCTGTACTATTTGAAGGATAGATGCAATCTGGTTGCATCAGGTGTTAGAACGGTTTGTGAAAGTATATATCATAAGGAAGAAAGAGGAGCAATGGACCTGAGAGAGAGCTGCCAGATTCTCATGCACCACTGGTGGGGGAAAAAAGGAGACATGTCATGTTTACACTCGGGGTCAGGAAGCTGTCCAGGTTTGCAGATCAAAGGGAATGGGAACAGATAGGCATGATGTGGATATGCTGGCGTTGGACTGGGGTAAACACAGTAAAAAGCCTGACAACACCAGGTTTAAGTCCAACCGATTTATTTGATAGTAAACTCACTAGCTTTTGAGGTTTCCCTCTTCAGGTGAATGGGCATTCACCTGGAGGGAAACCTCAAGCTAGTGAGTTTATCAACAGATAGGCACACAGGTCAGTGCAAGGAGTCCACCTGAGTACCTGGTTGTAGTGCAGAAAAAGAAGTTTACTGACCTTGCACAAGTGATTGAGGTCAGTAAATTCATTTTTAAAGACCATTTCCTATACATTGTGCTGCCAGCCTCTCACTGTCCAATACACCACACCCCATTACTCCATCAGCATTCTTTATCATGAAGAACTTGTGCCTAACATTGTTATGCTCCAACACTCCCTCACTTACCAGTGTTGTAGGCCTCACTCCCATAACTTGCAACTTTCACATACTTTCAGTAGTGGCAGTCACTTCAGCCAAATACATTGCAACACATTCACTGACAAGTGCAGGGCATGGTGGCACATAATAGGGCAGAGCAGGAGAGAACCAGAGGGAGACAGACACAGCTGCTTCTTCTAAGCCCCTTGGAGGAGATGGTGCTTTGAGTTATCGTTGTGGTCAAGGCCTTTGCAACCAATGCAAGATGACTGCATGTTGCTGCCTTATCAACTCTCGCCACACAATTTGGTATGACGTACAAGCTACTGATGGTATGGCCATTTTTTTTCACCCTCTTCCCTGCCCTTCCATAACCCTCCCCTTTACATTTACTCTTTCAGATATCCAAGAGCATCATGTGGGCAGCCAGTGCAACCTGACAGTGAGAGGCAAGTAAAAAAAGCAGGAATTTGAGAAATAAGTACTACCTCTTGACCTGACGTTGCCACTAGCATAGATACTGGCAGTAATGTATGTATTTTAGAATGTGGAAGTGGCATCAGCATATGGCATGTCACCAGGTACAAGATGAGTGCCATAAGACCAGGGAAAGGTTAGCGCATGTGCAACTTCCTGGAGGGCAACACCCCATAGAGTTCTGCTGCAGAGGACTCAGAACTTCAGTGAGGCAGCATCAGGATGAGGCTGTTGGGCATGAATATGGAAATGCTTGGTATATTTGGTGAGCCTGCCAGAAAGCCTGCTGTCACTGGGAGGAGCCCAGTTCCAACTTGGTAGTGACTCTGTGACAGCACCTGCAGACCCAGCTATGTTGCAGTGTCTGATGGCTGATCTCGGTCCCAGCTTTCAATGAGCACAGGTAGAAAGTGTGTATCTGACTGTTGCATTAGAAACTCAGACTGCACTCATGAGGTTTATATTGTTTTATGTAAAGGTAGCATGATGCCTTCCAGTCTCAGACTGCTGCCATCTCATCATAGTTGTAAATGTCAGTTCTCCAAACTCTTAGCTGTTCAGCAATCTGTGTTTCAGGAGGTCACTAGGATTGCAGAGCTGCCCTCCTGGGATAGTGATGCAAGCTCCATTGTACATGGTCCTTCTGTGGTCTTATGGGATGACAGCATTCACCCTCCAGTGAATACCTCTGCACCTGTTAGTGAGCTAGCCCACATTGCTGTTGTCCATGCTAAGTTGATGCAGTCTGAAACCATCCCAAGGCTGAGAGCTGCTCACAGGCATCCTGCAAGACCATCAGGAATCTTCCCCATTGAAGGTCAGCAGCCTTCCAACAGTTTTCCTCCAACCACTGGAGTGTCAATGCTGAGGAACATTAGGCCAGTTACAAGCGATAAAGAAATGGACACGGATGATTAGTTCAGATTTGTCTGTATTGTTAGAACTGTGATTGGATAAAGTTGTTGTCAAGTGGTTCTCTTGTTGTCAGGATTTTGGCTAAGAGAATGCTGTGACCTGAAATGTTTAAAGCTAGGCAATGAAGGATAGACTGGAACCAGATCTTTCCACACTTTTATACATGAGTGGTGCACATTACAAACATGTGGGTTTTCAAACAACCACCATGTTTTTAGTCTGTTTCAATGAAAAGGAGTACAATGCCCAGTTAGCATCTGAACAAAATTAATACTCTGTATAACAATTAACACTTGTAATGAAAAGGTGGGGCCAGTGTGAAACAATGATGGTCAGCAATTGTTTTCAAGGGAATTCAAATCTGAGCTGCTCACTGATAGTCTAGATGCCTCTGCTTTGTCCTGAGGTTCTTGTTGAAAGCCTAAGGGCAAGTGTTGTGCTTTCACAATTGCCAGCTTGTGCAATACCCAGCAGACCACCACTAATTTAAAGACATGTACTGGAAGGCTTCCCCATCCAGAGTGATCTAGGCATTGGATCCATTACTTGAGAAGGCCAGGCCTTTTTCCTGGTCACAGAATGGCTTTTGTTATAGGAGCAGCGTCCACATGTGGTCAGAGGGAGGCCAAAAGCCAGGTGTAGACTGATCCCCCTTCGCCAGCCAGCTGCTCTCTGGCTTGACTCTAGCTTGAATACGGCAGAAATGGCTGATCGGCACATCACAAAAGCTGCATGGCAGCTGCCAGGATAAAGGGCATTTGCTGACATGATGGTCTGCACATGATCACAAACCAGCTGCACATTGAGGGATTGGCACCCTTTGCAGTTGTGATACATCTCCTGTTGAGTTAAGACATCTGCAGAATCGTGTGAAAGCAGTTGATGACTCCCTGTACCATGGGTAGTTGTGCTACCTTGGTAAAGCCACGTACTTCCTGCTTTTCTCTCCTTGGACAGAAGTTCCTCGCATACACCACCTCTGGTCTCCTTGTTGCAGCAATGTATGGTTAGCTGGATGTTTTGGCACTGAGTTGGATACAACTTGGAAATTTCCTGGTAAAGTTTGTTTATTAGTCACAAGTCGGCTTACGTTAACACTGCAATTAAGTTACTGTGAGAACCCCCTAGCTGCCGCACTCCGCCAGTTCGGGTACATTTGAGAGAGAATTTAGAATGGCCAATGCACCTAATTTGCATATCTTTCGGACTGTGGAAGGAAACCTGAGCACCTGGAAGAAACCCACACAGACACAGGGAGAACGTGCAGACTCCATACAGTGACCCAAGCTGGGAATCGAGCCCAAACCCCTGGTGCTGAGAGGCAGCAGTGTTAACTGCTGTGCCACCATGCCACTCTATATGTAGCCCAGTCCAGTGAGTGTCTCTTTGGTGAATTGTCACTGCCTCAGACACTTCTGGCTGAGGTGGCTGTGGGAAACATGCTCTGTCAAGCCCCTAATTGGGCGTGGTGTTCTATTGAGAGCCCTCCTCTTTCTCCCTTTGTGCACAGCTTCTTGTTGTTTCCTCCTTTCCCTGTCATACTGGTGCCCAAGAAGAAATGGAACTATAACCCCATGACTGAACAAATTTTCTGCTTTGTGACCTTTAAACTCTTAACTCCTTGCAAAGGTCCAGTGCCCCACACTTCTGGCTCCAACAATATGTGCAAGCTCCATCAACAACATGATACATAATGCATTGCTAACCATGCAGCAGAAAAAGTCATGAGTACCTCACCTGGAAGTTCCCTGACGGTGCCTTTTTTAAATGGGGGTCCCTAAAGCAGCTAAACTCATTCAGCTGTGAGGGTTCAAGAGGGTCTTTTTGGATCCTGCAGGTCCAAAATGGTTCCAAATCAGGGTTAGATGCTGACTAACATGACCTGGCCACGCTAGTTCTACTACTGTTGTCTTTCCTAATGAGCTGATTGGTGCTCCATTTCCAGCTTTCTCTCAATCCCTCACCATTTTTATCATTACCTTTGTAACCTAGAATTAAGCTTTGACTAAATTTCTGCTGTAAGCTGTAGGCATTGTTAGAGGGTAAATTAGCTGTGGAATGGAAAATTGTTGTTGTTATGATGGCAACAAAGAACATGGGAGAATGTCAATAGACCTTCCCGTGGGCTTTGAATGCAAACTCCCTTATTGAGTGAGTGGAGGCTCTCCCAATGGGAAATGAACAGCTTGAGTTTAAAACCCATTGCTTCACTCCAGACTGATACCTGGGGACTTACAGACTATTGACTTGGCTGCTGTAAGCAGTGGGTGCGGCTCGCTCCTGAATTATCATTAAAGGTTTTTGGTGATAAAAGACTGGCATTAGTGAAATTATTATAGTTGCTCAGTTCATTATCATGTTAAGGAGCATTTGGAGTTGACCACCTTTTTCTGTTTTGTTCGATTTCCACTGAGATTCTCTAAAATTTAAAATTAAGCAAGGGTGAGCCTTTTAGATAACATGCGGTTTACACATGCCTGTTCTAAAAATTCCCTGCCATGATTGCCTGGCTGTCATGGAACACTGGCATAAACTACAGATGGAAGTGGGTAGAAATGTTTAGGCTCTTTCTTTAATACACTTTGAACAAGATTAGAAATAACTGTAATGAATGGATTATAATTTTAATTGGACCTCTTGAGAATCTGACAGTAGTCAATATAAAACTATACAGACTAATGAAGTGCATAAATGATGCTGAAAATAGCCTTGAACCTTCTTAGTGTAATTCCAGTAACAATTCTCATTTTTAATGTATTTAATGTTATCAGAAATTCTTATTTATTCCAGCAACATGACTGACAACAAAAGGGCACCAAATGAATTCCTTTTTTCTTAAGAATTATGACTGATGTTTTCCTTTCTCAATTTGGGTAGCTTAAGAATATTGGTTAATTTGTAATTTTTTTTGTCCTCCTCTAGGTGTGTAAATGAGTATGGAAGATTATGACTACCTATTTAAAATTGTCTTGATTGGAAATGCTGGCGTAGGAAAGACCTGCTTAGTACGGAGATTTACTCAGGTAAGAAAGTGGGAAAACTGGATGTTAAAATGTCCATCTTGGGATTATTTTCTTAAAAGGTATGTATATTGCTGCAGCAGTATTCAAGCAAAACTCTTATAAAAATTGATTATGATGGACTGGACACTGTCCTGATGGTTAAAAAAGCATCTCCCTCGCCAGGTTCTGATTTTCTCAATTCTTGAATGGCCAGCTTTCCAGGAGAGAACAAAAATGCTTCATAGATACTCTGAACTTATTTTTGAAATACAGCAGCATTGACATTAATGATTGGAAAGAACTCGCTACCAGTTGTTCAAAATGGTGACAACTTGTCCATCAAACTGTATTATGCTTTGAGTCATGGTGTAGTAATGATGAGGCAAAAAAGAAAAATTAGCAAATCCAATGTTCTATCACACTACCTCATTGGGTGTCCTGCCCCATGTGCCCTCTAAAATAAAATATAATATTGATTTTTAGCTGTGCTGGAAAACACATTGCTGATTGTGTAGCATTGTTATTGCAGAAACCAAACAGGAAGGGGCCATTTATACGCTGTTGGAGAGTTTTCAGATAACTATTTGATTTTTCATTATGGCTTCAGACTAAGTGAGTAATTGGCTCTAAGGAGAGAGTGAGTGGCTCACTGCTTTGCTCCCTTCCTGGGAAAGAGATTCAGCAGATTTTTGTTGTTGCCCAAGGGACTACCATCTCCCTTTAGTCCTTTGGTTGGTTAAAATCAGTAACAGAAAATAGGAGAATTAGCTGTTTTTGGAGGCCCCTGCTATCATTTATCTGGTTGAATAGTGAAGGGGCAGGTAGACTAAAATGTAGGTCATGATGGGATTACAGTAGTTGGCCACCATGCCAGGTTTTCCTGTAGTAGTTGATTCTATCCAACCTGATTTTAGCAAGAGGGTGAAGAAAAATTTTAGACTCCAGAGTATAATCTTAGGATTCCAGTAACTTTTTTTTGCCACGTGGTTTACTTGGCAACCTTTTCTATATTTCACAGTTACATCTAATAAATTATATAATTCCAGCAGTAGATTTATTATCAAATGTCTTATTTTCCTGTGCTGATCAATATTGTTTTTCCATCGGTTTGTATTTCAGTGTATTGGAATTTTTGTTCCCAGAGCATAATTATTATCAGTGCAATTCTTACTACGTAGAATGGCATGAAAGTTGCATTGCAAATACAGGCCATTCAACCTAACCAGTTTGTTGTTATTCATGTTCCCATTCTTTCACCTATACTGCTCCATATCCTATTTTTTTTATTTCTTGATGTGCTTACCTATCTATGCTATTGTGCTTCAACTATTCCATGTGGTTGCAAGTTTAATTTTATCATATCCCTACAGTACTGTACGTTCATTACAAACACATCCCTGCCAAAATAGGATACCTGTCCTCTATCTGTCACCCCTCAATTTAAAGCTATGTCCCCTCATGCTAACCATCACCATGTGAGGAAAAAGGGTCTCACTGTACACCCTATCTAATCTGATCATCTTGTATGCCTTATTAAGTCACCTCTTAACTTTCTCTCTAATGAAAACAGCCTCAAGTCCCTCAACCTTTCCTCATAAGACCTTCCCATCATACCAGGCAACAATGGATATGAATTTTTTAACTGCATTTATTAGAGATACCATCTTTGTCTCCTAGCTTTAGACACCCCTGGAAGTGGAATCATTTTGGATCAATACGTAGTAATGCTGCTGGACTAATAATCCAGCGGCCCAACAGCTGGTGGAATTTAGATTCAATTAATAAATACGTAATTAAAAGCTGGTCTTACTGTCAGATTGTTATTAAAAGCCTATCTGGCTCACTGTTTTTTAGGGAGGTGTCACGTATCAGTATATTATGAACTTTCGGTAGATTTTAAGTGGCTGCTGCAAATCAGGTGACCTTTGGCATTTTGAGCTGCAGATGGTCCCAAGTCTCATAGGATATGCCTAATTAAGTTGGGATATTCACGACCATCTAGGGAATTCACACATCCCTTTGTTTAAAGATGACATATCAGCAAAAGAACTGTGGCATTCCAGTTAGCTCAACTTCCTGTTCCATTATGGAGGACAAAAGAAACATCGAAATACAATGGATGTGAATAGATTCCATCAGCTTTCTATTGTGTCCAAACCAGACTGGTTGAATTTCAAGGTGTCAAATAACACAGGATGAGTATTCATCATTTGGTGGCTTTTAAGTCGTTTTGTTATCTACTTTGAAATAACAGCAAGAAGATATTATGCAGTTCCATCAGAAAAGCCTTCCAACCAGCTGCAAGTCACAAAGCCTATGGTGACCAAGTGTCCTGGCTTTACCTGGACAGCTCCAAGTTTTCATTCAACAGCCTGGTGCCCTGACAAATTCCTCAAATAGTTCAAATGTCCCCATCCTATCAAAGATTTTCTGTCGCACTTCACTTTTCTATGCACACAGCATTAGCATTTCTTTTTTTCACCTCCTCCTCTCTGCCTCATTCTTGATTTACTACTGTTGGTGAATCCAAAAACGACCCCTCTTGGCTGCACTCTGGGAATCAGACTGCTGTCCACTCAGCAACCATAAGTAGCTACACTAGGATGTTCTTGCATGTATATAAATTCTTGCTTGTGCCCAGAGCTGGGGCCTAGAGCAACCCTCACCCCTTCCAATTGAGCTGGTTCTCAACTGGACAGGTTTTTGGTGCACTTTTTGATTTGTCTTTCAGTGCCCTGATTGGCCATTTCATCAGAATATTCCAACTGGGAGAGCTGGAGGCGAGCAGTGCTGTTTACATAGGAGTAACTGGAGGAGGTAACTTGAAGGAGCTACAGGAACATAGAACGTAGAACATTTAAAGCGCAGCACAGGCCCTTCGGCCCTCTATTGCGCCAATCCGTGAAACCAATTTAAAGCCCATCTAACCTATACTATTCCAATATCATCCACATGTTTATCTAAGACCATTTAAATGTTCTTAATGTTGGTGAGTCCACTACTGCTGCAGGCAGGACATTCCATGTCCTTACTACTTTGAGTAAAGAACCTACCTCTGACATCTGTCCTATATCTATCACCCCTCAATTTAAAGCTATGTCCCCTCATGCTAACCATCACCATCCGAGGAAAAAGGCTTTCACTGTCCACCCTATCTAATCCTCTGATCATCTTGTATGTCTTATTAAATCACCTCTTAACCTTCTCTCTAATGAAAACAGCCTCAAGTCCCTCCACCTTTCCTTGTAAGACCTTCCCATCATACCAGGCAACATCCTGGTAAATCTCCTCTGCACCTTTTCCAATGCTTCCATGTCCTTCCTATAATGCAGCAACCAGACCTGTATGCAATACTCCAAGTGCGACTGCACCAAAGTTTTGTACAGCTGCAACATGGTTCTGAAACTCAATCCCTCTATCAATAAAATCTAACACACCATACACCTTCTTAACAACCCTATCAACCTGGGTGCCAACTTTCAGGGATCTATGCACATGGACACCGTGATCTCTCTGCTCATCTGCATTACCAAGTATCTTACCATTAGCCCAGTACTCTGTATTCCTGTTACTCCTAAAGTGAATCACCTCACACTTTTTGACATTAAACTCCATTTGTCACCTCTCAGCCCAGCTCTGCAGCTTATCCATGTCCCTCTGTAACCTGCAACATCCTCCCGCACTATCCACAATTCCGCCGACTTTAGCGTCATCTGCAAATTTACTAACCATCCCTCTACACCCTCATCCAGGTCATTTATAAAAATGACAATGACAGCAGTGGCCCCAAAAACAGACTCTACACCACTAGTAACTGAACTCCAGGATGAACATTTCCCATCAACCACCACCCTCTGTCTTCTTACAGCTAGCCAATTTCTGATCCAAACCACCCTCAAGCCCATGCCTCTGTATTTTCTGTAATAGTCTACTGTGGGGAACCTTATCAAATGCTTTACTGAATTCCATATACACCATATCAGCTGCTTTGCCCTCATCCACCTCTTTGGTCACCTTCTTAAAGAATTCGATAAGGTTTGTGAGACACAACCTACGTTCATGAAACCGTGCTGACTATCCTTAATCAAATTATTCCTTTCTAGATGATGATAAATCCTATCTCTCATAATCCTTTCCAAAACTTTGCCCACAACAGAAGTAAGGCTCATTGGTCTATAATTACCAGGGTCGACTCTACTCCCCTTCTTGAACAAGGGGACAACATTTGCTATCCTCCAGTCTTCTGACACTTCCTGTAGACAATGATGACATAAAGATCAAAGTCAAAGGTTCTGCAATGACCTCCCTCGTTTCCCAGAGAATCCTAGGATAAATTCCATTTGGCCCAGGGGACTTATCTATTTTCATTCTTTCCAGAATTGCTAATACCTCCTCTTTACGAACGTCAATCCCATCTAGTCTAATAGCCTGTATCTCAGTATTCTCCTCAACAACATTTGTGTTTTTTCTGTGTGAATACTGATGAAAAATATTCATTTAGCGCCTCTCCTATGTCTTCGGACTTCATGCACAACTTCCCACTACTGCCCTTGATGGGCCCAAATCTTAACCTAGTCATTCTTTTATTCCTGACACACCTACAGAAAGCTTTAGGGTTTTCTTTGATCCTACCTGCCAAAGACTTCTCATGTCCCCTCCTGGCTCCTCTTAGCTCTGTTTAGGTTTTCCTGGCTAACTTGTAACTCTCAAGCACTCTAACTGAGCCTTCATGTGTCATCTTGACATAAGTCTCCTTCTTCCTTTTCACAAGAGGTGCAACTTCTTTAGTGAACGGTTGTCTTGCTCGACCACTTCCTTCCTGCCTGAGAGGTACATACTTATCAAGGACGTGCAGTAGCTGTTCCTTGAACAAGCTTCACATTTCAATTGTGCCCATCCCCTGCAGTTTCCTTCCACATCCTATGCATCCTAAATCTCGCCTAATGGCATCATCATTTCCTTTCCTTTCCCCCAGCTATACCTCTTGCCCTGCAGTATATGCCTATCCCTTTCCATCGCTAATATAAATGTAACCAAAATGTGGTCACTCACCAAAGTGTTCACCTACCTCCAAATCTAACACCTGGCCTGGTTCATTACCCAGTATCAAATCCAATGTGGCCTAGCCTCTTGTTGGCCTATCTACATACTGTGTCAGGAAACCCTCCTGCACACATTGGACAAAAACTGACTGTCTAAAGTACTCGAACTGTAGCATTTCCAGTCAATATTTGTAAATTTAATGTCCCCCTTAACAACTACCCTGTTACTTTCTCTCCTATCCAGAATCATCTTTGCAATCCTTTCCTCTACATCTCTAGAACTTTTCAGAGATCCATAGAAAACTCCCAACAGGGTGATCTCTCCCCTTTCCTGTTTCTAACCTCAGCCCATACTACCTCAGTAGACGAGTCCTCATTAAACATCCTTTCTGCCACGGTAATACTGTCCTTAACTATGCCACACCTCCCCCTCTTTTACCACCTTCCTTAATGTTACTGAAACATCTAAACCCTGGAACCTGCAACAACCATTCCTGTCCGTGCTCTATCCATGTCTCCGAAATGGCCACAACATCAACGTCCCAGATACCAACCCATGCTGCAAGTTCACCCAGCTTATTCTGGATGTTCCTGGCGTTGCAGTAGACACGCTTCAAACCACCTTCCTACCTGTTGGTACACTCCTGCGACTTTGAAACCTTATTCATAACCTCCTGTACACTGGAGCTACAATTCAGATTCCCATCCCCCTGCTGAATTAATTTAAACCGTCCCGAAGAGTATTAGCAAATTCTCCGCTCCGCCGCGCGCCCCCCGATATTGGTACCTCTCTGGTTCAGGTGTAGACCATCCCATTTATAGAGGTCCCATCTACCTCAGTGCGCCCCAGTTATCCAAGTATCTGAATCCCTCCCTCCTGCACCATCCGTGTAGCCGTGTGTTCAACTGCTCTCTCTCTCTCTCTCTCTCTCTCTCTCTCTCTCTCCCTATTCCTCACCTCGCTGGCACATGGCATGGATAACAAACCAGAGATACCAACTCTTTGTCCTAGCTGTAAGCTTCCACCCTAACTCCCTGAATTTCTGCTTTATATCCCCATCCCTTTTCCTACCTCTGTCTTTGATGCCTATGTGGACCACGACTTGGGACTGGTCCCCTTCCCCCTTAAGGATCCCGAAAACACGATCCGAGACATCACGGACCCTGGCACCTGGGAGGCAACACACCAACTGCGAGTCTCTCGTTCCCACAGAATCTCCTATTTTTCCCCGTAACTATGGAGTACCCAATGACTAATGCTCTACTCCTCTTCCCCCTTCTCTTCTGAGCAGCAGGGACAGACCCTGTGCCAAAGATCTGTACCCCATGGCTTACCCCGGTAAGTTAACCCCCCTCCCCACCCCCAAACAGTATACTTGTTATACCGAGCAACAGCCACAGGGGATCGCTGCACTGATTGCTGCTTACCCCTTCTAACAGTCACCCAAGTATGTTCATTTCCAGGAGTAACTACCCCTCTGTAGCTTTTATCTGTAACTGTCTCTGCCTCCCGAATGATTCTAAGAAGGTGGGGAGTTAATTAGCTCAGTTGGCTGGATGGCTTTTGTGATGCAGAACAACAACAGTGTGGGTTCAATTCCCATATTGCTGAGGTTATTCATGAAGGCCTGCCTTTTTCAAACTTAGCGTTGGCCTGAGGTGTGGTGATCCTCAGGTTAAATCATCACCAATTGGCTCTCCCTATTAAAGGGGAAAGCAGCCTATGGTCATCTGGGACGAAGGCATCTTTACTTTCTAATTTATAGGTGATTTTTAGGAATGCCCTTTTTCTTGTTGCATTCTTCTTTCTCACGCATTCTCCTGCTCACCCCTCCATGGGTACCTTCCCCTCCTTTTCCTTTGTGTCAAAAACTGCAGGTGAGGGCCTCTGGTTTGTAAAAAAAAAACAAAAGGCTGTGGTTTAACTTCCATCAATCAGGCTTAAACTCTGTCAACGTAGCAGTCAGGATCAATGAGGTACTGGAGGGGCATACAACAATGAAGGGAAATAAAAATAAACACAGGTGGCAAGGAGATGATAGAAATCCATTCAGCTGGTAGCTGAATCTTTTACAAGGCACTATGTTGAATTTGTTACAGATCAAAGGCTTCAAGTGCAATGGAGAGGGTTTCAATGATCCCAGCTTGCTGGGAAGCTTCAGCTTCAAAACAAACCTGGGTGCATACAATGGGGCTGAGTGCACAGTTGTGCACACAAATAGGGCTGCCTGAAATTACCCTGCCAGGCGTGATCTTCATAGCTAGAAGGGGCCTTCCAGCCAAGACGCCCCCATCCTGGCAGAGTGGCAAGGTCAACCCCTTGCCCTGAGCCCACCCAAACCCCAGGACCCTTCCTCTGTAGCCTGGCATCAACAGATAGATAAATATCCACTGGACCTACTTCCATACGCTCCTAAGCTGCCAGGGGATAGTGCATCGTGGACATTGTTAGGACATGTGGCCTGGATCAGGGACTCAGGTTCGATTCCAGCTTGGATCACTGTCTGTGTGGAGTCTGTACATTCTCCCCATGTCTGCGTGGGTTTCCTCTGGTTTCTTCCCACGGTCCGAAAGACATGCTGGTTAGGTGTATTGGCCATGCTAAATTCTCCCTCAGTGTACTCAAACAGACGTCGGAGTGTGGCAACTAGGGGATTTTCACAGTAGCTTCATTGCCGTATGAATGTAAGCCTACTTGTGACACTAATTTAAAAAATAACTGAAGGGAGCTTGGGTGGGGTCTGAGGAGGAAGGAGGCCTGTAGTGGAGTTGTGGTGGGGGGAGGGCACAGAAGGTGAGTCAGGCCAAATTACCCTCATGCTGTGAGATGTAAGGGGCATGGTTACCTGTTGTTGTTTGTGGGTGGGGGGAGATGGTGTGGAGAGGATAACTGCCTTTGGTGAGGGGTTGGTGGTGCTCCCCTGGTCAGTGGGATGGGGGCGGGGAGGTGGGGGGGGGGGGGGGTTGCTGGGGTGGGCCAGCACCATTAATTTTTTGTGGGGGAGGCCTGTCTGTGAGGGCAGACATCAAAGTATCTTTTAAAAATGGCGGCCCAGCCTCAAAACAGCAGAGCTGACTGGTAGGTTGTCTACAATGCATAAATTACCATCTGTCAGGTGGTAGAATTCCACCTGTTTGATGCATGGCACTTGTTTCCAATTTGGGAATATGTGGGCAACTTGTTAGTTTTGGTATAAACTTTCTAGATCTTTTGCCAGTGCCACTTTATGGTATGTTTGTTTTTTGCTATCGTGTTTGAGAATTTAAACTATAGATATGTTAGCACTAGTAAAGTGATCCCAAGAATTTATTTGAGAATAAGGGCATGTTCGTTCCATTTGAAGGTGGACCCAGAGGCTTTGTTTTTGGTTTATTTCTTCAATTTCCCTAATCTGACAGATCTATCTGGCTACTTCAGTTCTTTCATAATCTCTGGATTTACTAGGCAGTGTGTTTAAAATTAGTGGAGCTGCAAGACATGCAATTAAAAGTGTTGTTCCGGAAGGGTTTGGATGACTGCCACCGAAATTTGATAACCAGAACAGTGAAATGGGATTGTGTCCGAACGATGTTAGAATATGAGAAAGCCCAGACCAGTTGAAGATTTCATGGAAAACTATGGGCTTGCATCAGATAGTTAAACTTAATTGAAATCAATTTGATAACTTGCTCATGCAGGGATTTGATCTGAGCTGCTATTTCTATAAGATGGCTTGTTTTGTATTCCTCTGTCTCTTTCAGTCTCCTTTCTATTGTTGTTCTCTTAGGTTTATGAGAGACATTAGATGTAGCATTAGACAATTAAGCATCAATGCAGTAATTTTGTATTTGCTGTCAGGAGAGCTTTCCTCCTGGGTAAACTTGAGCTCCTGTATAGTTTAGAAAGATTTAGCTAGTTTACAATGTCATCCTACTGAACTGATCTTCCTTCTTTTAATTTTTAGAGCAGCACTTTTGTGTTGATGCTATTTTTAAATTAGCTTTTTTTGTGTTTCAAACCCTTTCCCTTTGTGACAACACAGCAAGTAACCTGCCACATGGCCTCTCCACATATTAAGTGTATGAGAGCAGACGGAGGAATAACTTGTCTTCTAGAGGTATTTTTGTTGTTATTTTCTCTTTTCACCAGGAGGAGATCAGTCTCTCTGTCTACCTGATGTTAATGGTATTAATAAGCTTGGAAATTTATTCACAAGGGGATTTAACAGGTGAAGCTATTCCACTGTGTATTGAAGAATAGCTGTTTGCCTGAGGAGCTGATACTTAGCTTTATTTTCAGCTGCTGTCTCTTTTTAACCTCGTGGTTTCCATTTATATTAGTTTATTTGTTGTACCCCAGAAGGAGTGTGGAAGGTGTCATTGTGGTAATTCTACTGATCTAATGCCCTAGAGACACAAATTTAAACCATGACATCCCACTCATCCCTGGTTCAAGGAGTTCAAAGTGCGAAAAATTGGGGATCAGCAGGCTCCCGATTTCTGTCTCCTTTCGTTGAAAATAGCATTTATTCTCTCAGCTCTGTCCCCGCCCAGGATGCTAGCACTCTTTCTCTACTGAAGCTTAACCAAAAGGTGCTGGAGGTGGAGTACTACCCGCACTCAGACTTTGTTTTTAAAGCCTTCTGGATTCAATAGAGTTCAACAATTTCAAAATCCTCTACCCAATTTTTTTCACTGGCAGCTTTTTGTTCCTCCACTGTTTCCAGATTCTTAGCATTTTGAAAATACTTTGATCCATCTTAGGCCCAGATGAATTATTTCAGACTACAGCTTTTCCCATTCAAGCTACCAATTTGCAACTTTCTGCTTATATCCACACTCTTAACTCCAAGTCCTTCTATTCCTTCATCGCTGATCAGTAAAGCTAATGAAGAGCTGAGGCCCCAATACAGATCCCCAAGGAACACTGTTGATCACATCCTGTCAATTGAATTGCATGTCCGTTACCCTATCTCTGATCTCCAAACAAATTCTTTACCCGTTTTAAATAGGTTGCGTAATACACTCGTTGTTAATAGTTGCTCGTATAAAACTTTGAGTTGTCCGAGGGTCTGTATCAAAAACATCATTCGATCTTTCCCTTGCCTAATGTAGGCAAGCTCCTCCAACATTCAATTAAGTTGGGTAGACGTGAGTTAACTATTACACATCATAGAATCCTGACATTGCAGAAGAAGACCATTTGACCCTTTGAGTCTACACCAAAAACAATCCCACCCAGGCCCTATCCCTGTAACCCTATATATTTTCCCTGTTAATCCCCATGACACTAAGGGGCACTAACCTATGGTTTAGATGGTTTGGCCAAATCCACCTAAACATCTGGCAGAGAGTCAATACTGCCTCTCTGCCAACTGTTTTTATCCTAAATGCTGTTCTTTATAATAGATTCTAATAATTTCTCCACAACAGGCATGAGACTGATAGGTCTGTTTGCTGGAGCAGAGACAGATAAGAAATTACCTGTTTAAAAACCTGTTTAAATAAGTTTAAAGCACTTTGTAGTAAGAACTTACCTTGTAGAACTGTTTAAATCATTTAAAAGCATTTTTGCGGGCTTTTTGTATTTACTGCTTTAAGAATTCTAAGGGAGTGGTTTAGCAGGGAGTTGTGGGGGAGCAGGCTTTAAAACAGTGCCAGGTTTAAAAGGAGGCCTGGTGTAGACAGCGGGCAGCGGAGTGAGAGGGAAGCAGAGTGAGCTACTAGGGCTTAAGATCAAAAGGGCTGGGGAGAAAAAGGGGCCAGGTAAGCTTGTGTGGAAATTTTCAATATTACTACAGTGAATAATGGAGGGGCATGTGATGTGTGGTTTCTGTATGATGTGGGAACTGGTGGACCCCAGGGTCCTTCCCAGTGACCATGTCTGCAGTAAGTGCAGGTTGCTGGAGGAGCTCCAGCTCAAAGTAGATGAGCTGGCCTCTGAGCTACAGACACTGAGGCTCATCAGGGGGAGAGAGGGTGCCATTGTCAATGGGGTGCAAGTGACATCCACCCCCCCCCCCCCCCCCCCCCCCAGACTGGCTAACTCTAAGGGTCAGGAACAAGAGGGGGCTGCTGAGAGGAGGAAGGGGGGTGGGGAGCGGCGGCCTCAGCCTCTCAATCTGCGTAACAAGTTTGAGGTTCTTGCTTCCAGTGTGGATGAGGAAGAGGGAGGCGAGGTCGGTGAGCAAACTGCACACAGTACAGTGATGCAGCAGGGCATAGGCAAGGACAAGGTGAAAAGGAACGTAGTAGTAATTGGGGATAGTGGGGTTAAGGGTATTGACACTGTCCTTTGTCACAATGACAAAGTGCACAGAAGGGTGTGTTGTCTGCCTGGTGCTCAGGTCCGGGATGTCGCATCTGGGCTGCAGAGGAACCTGGAGTGGGAGGGTGAGAATCCGGTCTTTGTTGTACATATGGGTGCCAACGACGTAGGCAAAATGCGAACTGAGGATCTGGGGAGGGAGTATGATAAGCTGGGAATGGAATTAAAAAGTAGAACCGACAAGGTGGTTCTCTGGGCTACTGCCTGAACCGAGTGCAGACGGGCATAGGGTTGATAGGATTAAGGAAGTGAATGGGTGGCTCAGGGATTGGTGTGGGAGGAATAGGTTTGAATTTATGGGGCATTGGCATCAGTATTGGGGTAGGTGGGACCTGTTCGGGTGGGATGGGGTTGGTCTGAACTGTGCTGGGACCAGAGTCCTGGCGAATCGTGTAAAGAGGACTGTAGACAGGGCTTTAAACTAATTAGTGGGGGGAGGGTGCGAGGGTAGGTGACATTACGAGGACTAAAGTTAAGGAGATGGTACAGGTAAGGGAAGAGGCCGAGGATGTCCCAATAATGAAGGGAGTAGGGGGCGTGAGTATGGTTGGTGGCATTTTGGCAAATAGGGTCCAGGTGAAGGCTGGGATGAAGGCACTTTATCTGAATGCACGAAGCATTCGGAATAAAGTGGATGAGCTGGTGGCGCAGATCGGCACAAATGGATATGATCTGGTGGCCATTACAGAGACGTGGCTGCAAGGTGACAGGGACTGGGAGCTGAATGTCCAGGGGTATCAAGTGTTTAGGAAGGATAGGCGGGAAGAAAGGGGGGGGGGGGGGGGGCGTAGCTCTACTGATTAAGGATAACATCAGGGTGGTAGCAAGGGATGATATTGGAGCCAAAGAGCAGAACGTGGAATTGTTGTGGGTGGAGATTAGGAACAGCAAAGGGAAGAAGACACTGGTGGGTGTCATCTATAGGCCCCTGAATAATGATCTGGAGGTGGGGCGGGCTGTTAACGCGCAAATAAGTGCAGCGTGCAGGAATGGGACGGCCGTAATTATGGGGGACTTCAATCTGCATATTGATTGGTCGACCCATGTTGGACGCGTTGGCTCGAGGAGGAGTTCTTGGAATGCTGCCGGGATAGATTCCTTGAACAGTGTGTGTTGGAGCTGACGAGGGAGCGAGCTATCTTGGATCTGGTATTATGTAATAAGGCGGGTAGAATTAAGGACCTTGCGGTGAAGGATCCTCTTGGGGAGAGTGATCATTGTATGGTGGAGTTTCTGGTGCAGATGGAGGAGGACAAAGTGGGTTTCCAGACATGTGTCCTTTGTTTGAACAGAGGGGAGTATGGTAGGATGAGAGAGGAATTGGCGAATGTGGAGTAGGGAAGCGCGTTGGAAGGTAGGTCTGCTGAGGAGCAGTGGAGGATCTTTAAGGAGATCTTTCTTGGTGCTCAGCAGAAATTTATTCCGATGGTCAAAAAGGACCGTAGGTGGTGAGGTAATAAGCCGTGGATAACGAAGGAGGTGAAGGAAAGTGTTAAATTAAAAGTGGAGGCGTTTAGAGTAGCTAAGAGTAGTGGGCGAGAAGAGGATTGGGAGAGGTTTAAATGTCAACAAAGATTGACAAAGAATTTGATAAAGAAGGGTAGGAGAAACTATGAAGCTGGGCTAGCGCTTAATATAAAAAAGATAGCAAGAGTTTTTATAAATATATAAAAAGGAAGAGGCTGGCTAGGGGGAACGTTGGACCCTTAGAGGATGAGAAGGGGGACTTAGTGGTCGGGGATGGGGAAATGGCTGAGGTCTTGAATAACTTTTTTGTTTCGGTCTTCACGGAGGAGGATGTGAATAATTTGCCGGGTGTTAGAGATGGAAAGGTGGTAGGACTGGAGGGTCTCAATGACATGATGGTTACTAGAGAGGCTGTGCTTGACAGACTGGAGGGACTGATTGTGGACAAGTCCCCAGGACCGGATGGAATGCATCCGAGGGTTCTGAAAGAAATGGTGGAGGTGATAGTGGATAGTGGTTATTTTCCAAACGTCGCTGGATTCCGGGGAAGTGCCGGAAGATTGGAAAACGGCTAATGTTACGCTGTTGTTTAAGAAGGGTGCCAGGCAAAAGGCAGGGAATTATAGGCCAGTTAGTTTAACGTCTGTTGTAGGTAAAATGTTAGAATCCGTCATCAAGGAGGAAATAGTGAGGCATCTTGAGGAGAATTGCTTGATAGAGCAGACGCAGCACGGTTTCGTTAAGGGGAAGTCGTGTCTGACAAATTTACTGGAGTTCTATGAGGATGTGTCTAGGGCGGTGGATAGAGGAGAGCCGGTGGATGTGGTCTTTCTTGATTTTCAGAAGGCGTTTGACAAGGTACCTCAAGAGGTTATTGCAGAAGGTCAGGGGACATGGAGTTGGGGGTAGGGTGTTAGTGTGGATAGAAGATTGGTTGTCAAATAGGAGGCAGAGAGTGGGGGTCAATGGGTGCTATTCGGATTGGCGGTTGGTGACTAGTGGAGTGCCCCAGGGGTCGGTGCTGCGGCCTCAGCTATTTACCATTTATATAGATGATCTGGAGGAGGGAACCGAGTGTATGGTGTCAAAATTTGGTGATGACACCAAGATTGGTGGAACGGCAAATTGCGCGGAGGGTATGGAGAGTCTACAGAAGGATCTAGATAGGCTGGGCGAATTTGCCAGGAACTGGCAAATGGAATTTAATGTTGGCAAGTGCGAGGTGGTCCACTTTGGTGGGAATAATGGTAGGAAGGATTATTACTTACGTGGAGAAAAACTGCAGCAGGCGACGGTGCAGGGGGACCTCGGGGTCCTTGTGCATGAGTCGCAAAAACCCAGCTTGCAGGTGCAGCAGGTGGTCAGGAAGGCTAATGGGATGCTGGCCTTCATAGTGAGGGGGATTGAATATAAAAGTAGGGAGGTCTTGCTGCGGCTGTGTAGGGCATTGGTGAGGCTGCAGCTGGAGTACTGCGTGCAGTTTTGGGCGCCGTACTTACGCAAGGATATTTTGGCCTTGGAGGGAGTGCAGAGGAGGTTTACTAGGCTGATGCCGGAGTTGAAGGGGTTGAGCTATGAGGAGAGGCTGAATAAACTAGGCTTGTACTCGTTAGAGTTTAGAAGAATGAGGGGAGATCTCATTGAGACATACAAGATGATGAATGGGATGGATAGGATAGAGGTGGAGAGACTCTTCCCGCTCAGAAAGGGTAGTAGGACTAGGGGGCACAGCCTCAAGATAAAGGGGGGGGCGGTTTAGAACATAAGAACATAAGAAATAGGAGCAGGAGTAGGCCAACTAGCCCTTCGAGCCCGCCCCGCCATTCAATAAGATCTTGGCTGATCTGTTGTGGCTCAGTTCCACGTTCCCGCCCTGTCCCCATAACCCTTAATCCCCTCTCTTATCAAAAACCCATCAACCCGCGTCTTAAAAATATTTAGCGAGGCAGCCTCCACCACTTCAACGGGCAGAGAATTCCAGAGATTCACCACCCTTTGAGTGAAGAAGTTCCTCCTCAACTCTGTTCTAAACCGCCCCCCCCCCTTATCTTGAGGCTGTGCCCCCTAGTCCTACTACCCTTTCTGAGCGGGAAGAGTCTCTCCACCTCTATCCTATCCATCCCATTCATCATCTTATACGTCTCAATGAGATCTCCCCTCATTCTTCTAAACTCTAACGAGTACAAGCCTAGTTTATTCAGCCTCTCCTCATAGCTCAACCCCCTCAACTCTGGCATCAGCCTAGTAAACCTCCTCTGCACTCCCTCGAAGGCTAAAATATCCTTGCGTAAGTACGGCGCCCAAAACTGCACACAGTACTCCAGCTGCGGCCTCACCAATGCCCTATACAGCCGCAGCAAGACCTCCCTACTTTTATATTCAATCCCCCTCGCGATGAAGGCCAGCATCCCATTCGCCTTCCTGACCACCTGCTGCACCTGCAAGCTGGGTTTTTGCGACTCATGCACAAGGACCCCGAGGTCCCTCTGCACCATTGCCTGCTGCAGTTTTTCTCCACGTAAGTAATAGTCCTTCCTACCATTATTCCTACCAAAGTGGACCACCTCGCACTTGCCAACATTAAATTCCATTTGCCATTTCCTGGCCCATTCGCCCAGCCTATCTAGATCCTTCTGTAGACTCTCCCCACCCTCCGCACAATTTGCCTTTTCCACCAATTTTGGTGTCATCAGCAAATTTCGACACCCTACACTCGGTTCCCTCCTCCAGATCATCTATATAAATGGTAAATAGCTGAGGCCGCAGCACCGACCCCTGGGGCACTTCACTAGTCACCATCCGCCAATCCAAATAGCACCCATTGACCCCCACTCTCTGCCTCCTATTTGACAACCAGTCCTCTATCCACGCTAAGACCCTACCCCCAACTCCATGCCCCCTGACCTTCTGTAATAACCAACCGAGTTGTGGAGGAACTTCTTCACTCAAAGGGTGGTGAATCTCTGGAATTCTCTGCCCGTTGAAGTGGTGGAGGCTACCTCGCTAAATATTTTTAAGACGCGGGTTGATGGGTTTTTGATCAGCGAGGGGATTAAGGGTTATGGGGAGAGGGCGGGAATGTGGAACTGAGCCACGACAGATCAGCCATGATCTTATTGAATGGCAGGGCAGGCTCGAAGGGCTAGTTGGCCTACTCCTGCTCCTATTTCTTATGTTCTTATGTCTAGTGAAATAGTATCCACACTGTACAGATTTCAGAAATAACTTCAGCGCTGTTGATGTGCTTTCTGTGTAAGTACCTACAACTATTGAATATTAAAACTAAGGAGAAATAATGAGATACAGTTATTGTCAGAAGAGCAGAGAGAAAGTCCAAATTAAATAGAATGTATGTGCAAAATTATACTACAACTTGGGGAGAATGGGATCATATCAATATCTGTTCATAATCAGTGCTATAATTTTTTGAAGTGTAATCTGAGTATTTTTTCACAGAATAACTTTCATGCACCACAGGAAATCGATGGCCATAGATTTGTTTTTAAGCAAGGCAAATGTGTCTCCATCATCCTATTGGAGGTGCAGCTGAGTGTATAAAGCCTAGGAATTGTGCAGATGTACTACATTTGTCTTCCTGACTTTGGCAACTCATGCACAACATGTTAAAACGAGTAGATATGTTTTTAGCAATGAAACAACAAAAACTTGAGGAATGCAGGAGATCTTGTAACAGCCAACAACCAAGAATATCAGCTCTATTATGGCATTCATTTTAAACTCTAACTATCCTTTTCAGAGCGTCTGATGTGATATTGATCAGGGCGGTGGATTTGCAGTCTATCTGTTTCTGACTGCTATTTTCAGTGTGATTGGACTGTTGAAAGACAAACTGTGGGTGTTGTTTTTTCTCCCATTTTTGTTTTGATTTTTCACTAAGATCTTTAAACAGCTAACAAAGGCTAGTTGAAACTTTCCAAGTACTTATCAGATAAGCTATGGTTGGATTTCAGATTGAACCCACACTCTTGTATGTTTATCAAAATGGCTACCTAGGGTATTCTTTTATTTTTGCGACAATTGAGATGCAGTACTAATGCCAGGTGTGAAGAATTGCTGTGTTATTGATATCAAGACCCTTAAGAAGTTTCTTCCTTATCAAATAGATTGAATACCATGATTTTTGTATAGCTTCCACCTATATGTGGAATCTTGTCATGAGTAGCACTGCAGATCAGCTGGCTGCCTGCCTGTCAAATTAAAATGCTGATTAAGTGGTCATGTGAACTAAGCACAAAAAAGGCTGTGTTTTCATGAGCTCTTGCACTACTCATTTTTAATCTCTTTTCAATCCTGATGCACAACCCATAATTATCCAACCCTGATGTATATAACCTGTCCTTTGTTCCTGGAAGATTTTGGCAAAAGGGTATCAAGTTAAATCAATAAAATCCTTGTTTGATTGAGGCAGTCAGAGATAGCTGGGGTGGGGCCCAGTTTGCAGTGGCAGTTTCATTGGTGAGCGGGCCTACACTTTGGTGATGCCTTTGTCGACATGATGGTTGCCTTTGTGAATGAAGTTATGGGTGATGGTCTCGGCTTCCCATCACAGATATTTGGTGTTTATATTGATGAACTGTGAAATATCCTAAAGAGAATGGATAATGTGGAAAAGAGAATCCTGTCAACTAGAGGACAGTTTTAATCAGTGAGTCTCACCTTCAGTTCTTGGAAATTGTGCTGCATGGTGTGTTGTACATTCTGGGCTGACTCAAAGAAAGGACCAGAGGAGGAGTATCCATATGCCCCATCTCCTGTAGAGTGCTGGGGCTGAATTTGGGAATTGACTGCAATGCATTCACAATCTCTTGATGAAGCACATTGTACCCGGTCTTCGTGCTTGGTGTCGATTTGAAGGCTCTGACCACTATTCTTAAGCTGTCTTGTCCTCGGTGTATGTCAGAGGGTTGGAGGTGGCTGGACATGTCAGATCCTTGTCATCTGCTGGGGTCTAAGCTTTTTGGCTGGAGGTTCAGGGTAATGATGTGGCCAAGGTGCGGAGGCTTCCATGAAACTCTGGGTGGATCCTGGATGCTGCTCGACAATCCTGTCATGGCTGTGGCCTTTTTATGGATGGTTATTTTATCCAGCAGTTCCTCATTAATCCTGAACTTTGCTCCTTTGAGATTATATTCCTGATTGTGATGTTGTCTTTTATACTGACAAAGGTGTATGATGCATTTGCCCCCTGTTATCCTATTGCAATGTGAAAATCAGGGTTGTCGTCTTTTTTGTTTTTGATTCACCAGTGTGCTGCGACAGTGGAACTAGGGAGGCAGTAGTTTAATTGTTTGTGGGTGTCCTTCTTTCCATTTGAGGAGTAAGCTGAGTTGGTTGTATGATATGAGTTGTGCAATATTTACCTCTTTGTTTTGTGCTGTAACACTTGCATTTACGCTGAAGTACAACTTTCAGTACCCTTCACTTTATTTTCAGGTAAGATGAGTAACACCATAGCAGGGTGATCAGTAGGTGGTTTGCTACAGAGATGATTGGTATGGCCTTATAATTCCTCATTGTGGGTGAGGAGAGTTCCCTATTAGAACTATTGGGATTGAGTTTTTCCTCTTGTAATTTTGTTATTCTGGGATTTAGGAATCCATGCTTGTTCCCTGTGAAAGTACAGACAGATCACATATATCCTGGAAAAGACTAGATTTTGGTTTTTTTTGTTGATGGTGTCCCTGATGATGTTGGAGTGGGAGAATTATATTCTAATGCATGTCTGAGTGCAGTTGACTAATCCTTGGATATCTCACCTTGTTGGGTTGGTGTTCTATTTTGACTTGGCTGTGTAGGTAGTAGCAGTAACCAAAAGAGAAAATGTTGGAAAATCTCCATGTCTGGCAACATCTGTAAGGAGAGAAAAGAGCTGACGTTTGAAATCCAGATAGCCCTTTGACAAAGGGTTAAGAGACATAGAAAGTGGGAGATATTTATGCTGCAGGTGAGGGAATGAAAGATGAGTCACAGCCACAGAAACCAGGGGAAAGGTGTAACACCTGTCCCTTTACTTCTTCTATGCTTACTATCCAAGGTAATGGCAGTCCATAGCGAGGATGGGAACTGTTGAGGTCTCTTTTTTCAAGAAAGAAATGAAGAGCTTTCGGGCTGTCCTGGAGTGGGATGGAGTTGTAGAGAGATTGCACGTCCAATATGAATAGGAGGCAATAGGGCCTGCGAATGGGAAGCTGTCAATAGGAATCCAGGATTCCTGTGTGGAGGGAATGGATCAGAGGAGTGAGAATGGAGTCCAGATAAGCGGAAATAAGTTCAGTGGAGCAGGAGAATACTGACACAATGGGCCTAATAGGCAGTCGTTTTTGTGGATTTTAGGAAGTAGGTAGGAATTTACCTAGATAGTAGCAGTGGTTACTTGATAATTTGGTCCAGGGATTGTAAGTTGGGCATATTATCTGGTTGTTAAATTTCTCTGATGTGGGGAAAGGGGTCAAATTGCATTGATAGTGGTGCCTAATTAGTGCCACTGGGTATCTAGAAAAAACAATTTTGCATTGTCCAGTGGAAAAGAGTAATGTGAATATTCTTGGTTTGTTGTACCTTATTTCAGTATGTCATTGAGCAGGTTAGGGCCGTGGTGGCTGTGTTTGTCTGAATTGGCTGGGAGAGAATGTTGTCCTACCCCGAAACTCCTGTGGGCTTCTGGACTGCTCTCCTTCTGGAGACTTTGTTCCCTTGGGAATGTAGTGCCCTGTTGAGTGTGAATCTGGGTGCTTTGGCTCAGTGTTGTTGGAGTCTCTCTTCAGTTGGATATTAGGTTGATTGGAGGAGAAGGTTGATTTCTCCAAGGGGTCTTATTTAGAGACACCCAGTCTGTCTGTCTTCTAGAATTGACCTCCCATGGAAAACGTATGCTGAGAGGCTGTGATTGGCATCTGTTGGATAATCCTGATGCTCATCTTTCTTTGGAGCGCCTTCCTTTATTCAAATAGAGGGAAGTCGATATAATCTCAGATTTTGTTATAGCTAATCCCCCAGAGGGTTTCCCTCCTCTTATTGGGAGGAGGGAGGTTGTACCTCTCCCTCAGATACCTTTTGATGGGTATCTTGATCATTATTCTTGTCATTCGGGTTTCCTTGGTGGAATATGGTTTAAATTCTTCAGTGATGGAGAGCCTGATTGGTATCTTTGATATGGTTGGAGACGAAGGAGGTTTGGTGTATTACAAGCCTTGGGAAAGTGTACAAATCCTTGGCTTACTGGTTTCTATACATGAGCATGTGCTGCCATGTCACACCTTTCACTTGATTTTCCTCTTTTTTTTTCTGCGTTATCCTTTTATTGCTTTGAAGCCCTGGGATGCTGAATTAGGCCCTGGTTGGTTGCATATTACTCTATAAAGGATCCCATATAATGAGTAGTTCTGTCTCCAGTATCCTGTGGGAAAAGTGTGTGCACCATGGGGCCATATCTTGAGATCCCCATCCTTTGTGATATCCTTTCTGATATCCATATGAGAGGAGACATGGACTACAACAATTTGCAATGATTGATTTGAATCATTTGTATGAATATTCGCTGGTATTTTCTGTATGTTTATGTGGAATATTGATTACTCTCTACTGTTAGATTTTGGGAATTTGTTGCATCCTGTGGTACATGTAAAGTGGAATATTTTCAATAAAAATTAAATGTCAATCTTCAAGTGCATATGAAACCATAGAGTAGAAAAGAACATGATGGAATCAAATTCCTTTCTGCACTATCTTAATACTATTAAGCTATTTTAAATAAGCAGATTAATTTTTCTCGAAGGGTAACAGATAAATTTAGTATGAATGTGTTTTATAACACTCCATTACCAACAAGAAAAATCTAGATTTGTATATCCTGAAGAATGTTCATTTTCTTGTTTTCAACTGTTTTATTTTAGCAGTATGGTTTATAATCTACCTGTTCCTTATTGAATGTTAATAACATTGCTCCAATGTTAATGTTATTCTTATCTCTATTTTTTTCCCCTTTGAGAAAGGTAATTTAATTTGATGAATGTCTGGATGCAGGTTTATTCCCTGTTTATCTACTAATTAGTGTTTGTTCTAGGATTGTACTTATCAAGGTATGTGCAAAATGAATTAACTCCTATAAATCAAGATATCCTTCTACTGTTACAGGGTTTGTTTCCACCAGGTCAAGGAGCCACAATTGGAGTTGATTTCATGATTAAAACTATCGATATAAATGGAGAAAAAGTGAAGGTATTGTATTACTAAAGATCCAGATCCATGTTATTTGTAAATTCTGTAATTTAATACAAACTCAAAATATAATTGCGTACAGTTAATTAGCATGTCTTATTGGAATGTAATGTGGGATCTCCATGCATTAAAAGTAGGCTCAGATTTATTATTTTAATTTTCTAATTTAAGTTTCACTGGTTGTTATTCAAATTCATTTAAGGTGAGGGTGAAATGTGTATTTTAAAAAAAAAAGATTGTGAGACAAGAACAGATCTTTTCCAAAACATAAAATAAGCATTTGCTTTTTGGACAGAAGCAATGAAGAAGAGTGTGAGAATTAAGATAGGATAATGGTTGGAAACAACATTGAAAACAGCCAGTGTAAATAAAATTGTATGACTCTGACAGCTTACTTCCTAAGGTAACAGTGAAATCAGGAAAGGAATAGCAGATGCCATGACCACAATCTTCCAAATGTTCTTGGATACAAAAGTAGTGCTAAAAGGCCAGACAGATTCTAGAATTACATAAATGAAAGGAATGAATAGATTAATAGAGGTAAGATCTGAGAAGGCATTATATGCACTTAAATTAATACTTGTTTAAACATGCACTGATTAATCTTGACAGAAATCATTGCATGATGAGGGAATATTGAGGAAATTGGGGAAGAGAATTGGGAATAGCAGCCTATGCTTCAGCACTCAAACTTGGTTGAGATGTGGATTCGGTGTGGAGACAAAGGTATTGCTGAACTGGGAACTCTCTTGAGTCAGGTGTGGGGGAAGCAAATTGGTATCTCACTGGAAGAAAGAAGGGCCATATAATGAGCAGCCTCACTTTGTTACAGGTCTTCATTAAACATTTTGAGCATGTTAATTGCCACATTCTGTAAGTGGACTGCAGAGCATGGCTTGGAGCAACAGTCAAGGGAAGGGTGGGGTGGCAAGAATGGTTGAATGGCCATCAAATCAAAATTGTGGAAGCAGTCCTGAGGGTGCAATATGGTGAAGACAGTTGGCATGATGGGTACTGTACCATGCAAGAGTGGGTGAGCAACTAATGGAGATAAGAGGATGTGGGTGGGAAGAATATCCATCCAAGGCAGATAGAGGGTCCCTTGCAGCTGTGGAAGCAGCAGGAGCAAGCAGATTGGAGTTGTGTACTACTATGTTTGTAGGCAATTACAAGTTCTTCTGTCTAGGCAAGAAAAAAGCATTTATGATCAACTCAAATGTCATATTTCCAAAAAACCAATGTGACATTTTGCGCTGGTGGAAACAATTCAGAAATCTGGGCACCCACTGATCAAATTGTACAATCCTGCTAAAATTATAGACACAAATTATGATGCAAAGGGAAATAAAAACATGGCAATAAGCAATCAAGTGGAACAAGCAGGCAATATGTTTAGATGTAAATACACTAAGTCAGGGGCTTTAATTATGAGGAGCAAGTATAGAAACTTTGATTCTCTTCACTGGATCATGCGCTGTGGATTCTATACAAAGAAATGGCCATTTTTCCACTCCAAACTGCAGAACAAATTGCTGATATGCTACACAATGAAAATGCAGCCACAGTGTTTTCAGTTAACAGTAGCTTAGTGCGTGTTCCTATAAAATGCTGTACGCTATCTTTAGACAACCTGCTGACCATGCCATGCATAGAAGTATTTACTTCAACTATTTTTACTTCCATGGTTCCTTGTGGCAATAGCCTGATTATGTTGGAATCAATTGTGCACAGTCTATCCTTTTTAAATATTTGATTAAGACACCATGTGGAACAGCAAAAATTGAGCTATTTTTAAAGCTGTTTCCAAATCAATTTGGTTCCGGTTCTTGTTAACTAACTAAATCTTTTTAAATTTCATTTTCTGTTAAATTGAAATTTTGCACAAATTTGCTGATTTTAAAATTGCTTAATTTATGAACTGGATAGTTCACTTTAAAGCAAAGAGAGGGAGACAAATCAACAGAAGTAAAGTAGAAAATGCTGGAAATATTCAGCAGGTCGGGCAGCATGTGTGGAGGGAGAAAGAGTTAACGTTCTAGATAGATGACCTTTCATCAGAACTGAGGTAAGTTAGAAATGTAATGAGTTGGAAGGGGAATAGATAGGCAAGAAGAACAAAATGGAAGGCCTGTGATAGGGGCAGAAAACAAGAGGTTAAGTATCAATATTGCAAAGGCCAAAAGAAACACAAAATGCTAGATGTGCCTAGAGCAGGTATGAGTGATGGAATGATGAACAGCTACCATTCAAATGCAAAAAAATTAGAGTAAAACAAAACCTGCAAATAAAATGAGGGAAATAATGGAAAAACTTATGAGGGCACAGGATAAAGTCTGAAATTGTTGAACTCAGTGTTGATTCTTCAAGCTTATGTTGAGTTTCATTGCAACACTGCAAAAGGCAGAGGACTGAGAGGTCATCATGAGAGCAAGATGGAGAATCAAAATAACAGACAACTGGAAGTCCACAGCCACAATTCCAGTGAATGTAGAGCAGTCACCCAGCCTACACTTGGCCTCCCCACTGTAAAGCAGCCAGCATTGTGAGCAGCAAATACAGTAAGTTGGAACCTGCCTTGGTTTAAAAGACCCATTAAATCCAATTTTTGCTCCAGGGAGGTGGGATTGGATCAGACCCATAAACCCCAGAAGCAGGTCCATGGCAGTCATGTGGACGGGCACATGCCAAGACGGATTGGTTCGAAGGTCCCCCCCCTCAGTTCCCTGGCACTTCATCCTTGTTGTTTTAGAGGATGTTCAACCCTTCAGCCTACATATTCAAAATTTTTAAAGCCTCACAATTGGTTAATAATTAATGAAACCAAACACATTTCTATTTAGACCCCACGTCAAGGGCAACTAATTGTTTAATGGCTTCTTTTGAATGTCAATCAAACTGTGAACTCAGAATCCCCTGCTGAGATAGTTGTAATTTTTGAAATTTATCCAAGCATTATGACATAATTGGCCAAGGAGACATGTCAGGAAATAATTATATTGATCAATTAAAGCAGTACGTTAAGCTGGCATCTTAGCTTGGTTTTTTTTTTGTTTCAGGAGTGGGGTATTTGAAAAAAAGAAACTTAAGATCCATGGCACTTAAATGGACCTGATGCACAATTACATCTAGTCTTGTCAATTATTGACTCCCAAACACCAAATTAAAACCCTTGCAACAGCCAAAATGGGGCCTGTTGAACTTGGCACTAATTTCCAATGGCCCTCTGACAAATTTACCGGAGTTCTATGAGGATGTGTCTAGGGCGGTGGATACAGGAGAGCCGGTGGATGTGGTCTTTCTGGATTTTCAGAAGGCGTTTGACAAAGTACCTCACGAGAGGTTATTGCAGAAGGTCGAGGGACATGGAGTTGGGGGTAGGGTGTTAGCGTGGATAGAGGATTGGTTGTCAAATAGGAGGCAGAGAGTGGGGGTCAACGGGTGCTATTCGGATTGGCGGATGGTGACTAGTGGAGTGCCCCAGGGGTCGGTGCTGGGGCCTCAGCTTTTTACCATTTATATAGATGATCCGGAGGAGGGAACCGAGTGTAGGGTGTCGAAATTTGCTGATGACACCAAGATTGGGGGAACGGCAAATTGTGCGGAGGGTGTGGAGAGTCTGCAGAAGGATCTAGATAGGCTGGGCGAATGGGCCAGGAAATGGCAAATGGAATTTAATGTTGGCAAGTGCGAGGTGGTCCACTTTGGTAGGAAGAATGGTAGGAAGGACTATTACTTACGTGGCGAAAAACTGCAGCAGGCGACGGTGCAGAGGGACCTCGGGGTCCTTGTGCATGAGTTGCAAAAACCCAGCTTGCAGGTGCAGCAGGTGGTCAGGAAGGCGAATGGGATGCTGGCCTTCATAGCGAGGGGGATTGAATATAAAAGTAGGGAGGTCTTGCTGCAGCTGTATAGGGCATTGGTGAGGCTGCAGCTGGAGTACTGTGTGCAGTTTTGGGCGCCGCACCTGCGCAAAGATATTTTGGCCTTGGAGGGAGTGCAGAGGAGGTTTACTAGGCTGATACCGGAGTTGAGGGGTTGAGCTATGAGGAGAGGCTGAATAAACTAGGCTTGTACTCGTTAGAGTTTAGAAGAATGAGGGGAGATCTCATTGAGACGTATAAGATGATGAATGGGATGGATAGGATAGAGGTGGAGAGACTCTTCCTGCTCAAAAAAGACAGTAGGACTAGGGGGCACAGCCTCAAGATAAAGGGGGGGCGGTTTAGAACGGAGTTGAGGAGGAACTTCTTCACTCAAAGGGTGGTGAATCTCTGGAATTCTCTGCCTGTTGAAGTGGTGGAGGCTGCCTCGCTAAATATTTTTAAGACGCGGGTTGATGGGTTTTTGATAAGAGAGAGGATTAAGGGTTATGGGGAGAGGGCGGGAATGTGGAACTGAGCCACGACAGATCAGCCATGATCTTATTGAATGGCGGGGCACGCTCGAAGGGCTAGATGGCCTACTCCTGCTCCTATTTCTTATGTTCTTATGTTCGTATGTCCTGCCTGCCATTCTTAAAGGTTTGACCCACAGTCTGCCGACAGTGAAAAATGGTGTGCTCAACTCTGCTCAAGGCCTGCGGAGAGCTTGGGGGGATAATACACTACAGTTCAAATTGCACACACAACTGGAGAATTTTGGGTAATTTCTGGAGTTAGGAGTGTTTTTGATAAGCTTGTACAACTGCCAGGTCTTGTACAACTACATGTTAAACATGAGCTGTACGTGTTGTACACTATATTTTAGAGAACCGTACACTTTATTTCACAAATCACATTTCTTTGATAATCTAAAAGATGACCCAAACAAACGCTTAACTTAAGAGTCCTTGTCACTTAGTTCTGAGAAGTCTGCTCTAGTTTGATTCTTTTCTTTCGGTTCTAAATTGTCACTTCCCACCTGGCAAATAGTGAATAGCCACCAATGGTAAAGTGTATGAGGTTGAAGCACCTAAGTTTCATATGTATGTGTTGTCAAGATGTGGTATTGGATGAAATGTATTTGTGCAGTCTTATTCAGTCCCTAATGAGCATGTGTCGTTAATGCAAAACTATTCTGAATTTGGCATCAAAATGGTCATCTCAATCTGAGAAACCACAGGATGTTTGGTAGAAAATGAAAGAACATCTCACTGGTACACTGATGTTCTTCTGAAGTTGTGACTGAAACATGTTTTTCATGGTAGGCTCCTCATAATAGCATATTCCAGCCATAAATTATGTAATATTCTTCTGTCAGTATTGTCATGCCAAGATTTGCACGGATATTCACAGAACTGGCAGTTCATATTGTCATTATTGGTGCTTTTGTAAACTTTGTAGTTGTGTTACCGCATTCCTTCCTCTGAACATATAGGATATTACTAGTTTGGTGTGGAGAATGTTTCACAGCCTTGAGATGGTGTGCACATCATAGCATGCATCTGGTGCTGGCTGAAACATGGACTTAGTCTTGGTAATACTGATTTGGAGACCAAATATGTTGGCTTGCCATTGTCTGGATGTCTCCCTTGTTTTGAGTAGCTAGGACACCAAAGATCTATTTACAGAAGATGTCATTGCTATGGTGGAAATAGCTTGTCAACTTGAACTGTTTTTGGTACAAGCCGATGCCTTGTGTACAAAACTCATCGTGTATCTAGGAATTACCGTGACTTGACATCTCTGGAAAAAGATGGTGGAAATTTGAAGCTGCTGAAGTCTGGTTTAGCAAGTGAACTGGAGAAGAAAGTAAGAGAAAAGATATTTTTTGTTTCTCAGAAGTAATGAGCTTAAGCTACTGGAATGAAATCTCATCTTGATTTGGAGGATATTCATGTGAAATTTCCAAACTGATTTCCAAAACTTGGGCAGCAAACACATAGGCTTAGATTTACTGGTCAGCGCTGGAACAGAAGCACCTTCAGAAGCCTTAGGAACTTCCTACCCCAAATCTGGCTTGCCTCAAGCAACAAAAAGCTTGAGCAAAGTGCAATCCCAATGAAACCATGCCCTTTTTTTTGTTACGTACTGAATACATTCCACTTAAGATCTGTCTTCAGTTGACTGATGCAGAGTTTTTAATGTCCCTGTCTTTGCTTCTTCATAATTTTTGAAATGGACCAAAGGAGTGATCAATTCAGATTTTCTATTAGAAAACTGGATAACAAACATGTTTTAAGCTTGAATGAGTGCTGACATAATTAATAACTTCTGCTTCATGATAAATCAATATAATATCAGACTTTTTTAGATTGGACAATGCAATTAGAAACATAAAATCCCTATAGTGCAGAAGGAGGCTATTCAGCCCATCATGCCTGCGCTGACAACAGTGCCACCCAGATCCTATCTCTATAGCCCCACTTCTTTACCCTGCTAACCTCCCTAACATTAAGGAGCAATTTAGCATGGCCAATCCACCTAACCTGCACATCTTTAGAGTTAAACTATCCCAATATCTGATGCAAAACTTCGGAGTTGTATGCTGCCCTTAGTATTTGCAGATATTTCCTGAGGAGTATATAGCTAAAAGAAGTTACAGGGATAGCTGCAAAGCCATGGAGGAAGTTGAAAAGAAGAGTAAAAATTAATGTATTGTTTAACCAGCAGCCAATGCATGTCAGCCAGCATAGGGTGAAGGAAAAAGGGGGACAGTGAGGTTTGGGAATTAAAAACACAAAATGCTGGAAAAACTCAGCACAACTGGAAGCATCTGAAGAGAAACAGAGTCTCAAGGACAAAACGTTAATTCTTTTCTGTTTTCTCTGTAATGCTACCATACCTGCTGAGTATTTCTGGCATTTCCTATTTATTTCAGATTTTCAGCATCTAATATTTTGCTTTTTATTTTTGTGCAGTTTAGGACATGGGTAGCAGAGTTTGGATGATCTCAAGTTGTTGGCGTATGGAACATAGGATATTTAGGAATGCATTGGAATAGTTGAGGTTGGTTAGCAGTGCTTTGGACTGATTGGGATTGATCAGCAGTATGGTGGAATAGTCGAGATATAACAAAGGCCCAGATGAGTTTTCATAGCAGACAAACTGAGGCAGGAGTGAAGCCTGACGTTTTGGGGGTGAAAATGGGCAGCTTGATGGTGCGGATAAGTGATTGGAAGCTCACCTCAGCCAAATATCACACCAAGATTGCGAGCAGTGTGGTTTGGCCTGAGACGGTTGCCAGGGAAAGGAATGGAGTTGTAATGGGGACCAAAGACAATTGCTTCAATCTTCTCAATATTTAATTGGAGGACATTTTGTCCTTTTTGGTACTGGATGTCAGGCAGCAGTCTGATAATCTGCAGATAGACCAGGAGTCAAGCAGTGACAGAGCTGGGTGCCATCAACATACATGTGAAAACTAACTGTTTTTGAATGAACTGTGGGTCAGCATGCAGCTGAGAAATAGGAGGGGTCCAAGCAGACCCTTGGTGACACTAGAATTTATGGTGCAAGTGTAGGAAGAGAAGCCATTGCAAGTGTTTCTGTGGCTATGACTGGTTAGTTAAGAATGGAGCCAGCTGAGAGCTGGATATCTCTGGAAAGCATTGGGGAAAGATGGTGTCAAAGGATCTCAATAAGTTGAGAAGGGATATTTTATTCTGTGTTGTGGCAAGAGGGATTCTGGGAAAATTAGATACAGTTTGAGATAACTGCATCTCCAAGCACTTTGGAGAGGGTAGGGAAAGTTGAAGAAGCCTCTAAAGTAATTTCAATTGAGTGCACCCTGAGACTTAATTATATAACCTGTTGGTCAGACTTTAAATGCTTCACAACCTTAGCTCAACGTGACTATTCTCATCAAATTCAAGTTTTCAATACTGATGATAACTGTCTACAGGCTTCTGAATAAAATGTTTTTTGTGTACATCAGTTGTGTGTAGCTAATAAAAAGTATTAGAATTTTTGTGGTTTCATATTTGACATTGAACTGCCATCTGTTTGTTGCCAAACGTTGATTATTTTTATTGCCACCGTAACCACTTCAGTCTTTTAATAAATGCAGACTGCCTGAAAGCTTACATCTGTCAGTGAAATATTTCATGGTCAAACTAAGCATCTCTGTAGGATTTTGTTTTGTTAAGTATAGACTTTCAAGCTTCATAAATAGATGACTGCTTAAGGCTATTTTTTCCTTCCCCATCCTGGTATTTAATGTACATCATGGGTATTGGGGCCCTACTGAGGGAATTAAACATTTTTGCTTCAGTTTTGTTTCAGTTTTACAGCATTTTTATCTTTTAACTCCTTGGCATTTCCACTCATTTTCTCTTTGTTTTCTCCCTCTTTGTGTATTTCAAACTGTAAGGACAACACAGAATCATAGAAAAATGAATCATAAAATAGTTACAGTGCAGAAGGAAGCTATTTGTCCTCTACAAAACTGCACAAGAACTAAGTAACACAAACTGTAAGCGATATGTGCGGGGAATTTTAAACTACCAGAACGCTACAAGAATGATTACATTTGTTATTCATTTATTCTGCTTTGAATTAAACAGTGCATTCTGCTACAAAGGGACAATTATCTGACATTTTTGTTGGTAAGAAACCTATTCCAATAGTAACAGACAACATCAGGAAAGAAAGAAAAGCAAGTGCAGCTTTCACAGTATTATGCAATTGTGAGAAGTGAACTTTGGGCCAGATTTGAGCTGAGTTAGGATGACTTGTGAGCACTTTAAAAATGGTGGGCAAATCCCAATTCCAGGCTTCCTGACTACCATTGCTTGGTTTCAAATTTTTAGGTGTGCCTCTTAAGGTTGCGGGCAGGTTTGAAAAGTGAGCCTGCACTGGTCAGTCCCAACCTAGCCTGCACATAACTAATGTAATGTAAACCTATTTGTGTTGTCTGGGTCTTGCTGAACATGGCATTGAGTGCTTCAGTATGAGAGTTGTGAATGGTATTGTGCAGTCATCAGCGAACCTCCCTACTTCTGAGCTTATGATGAAGGAAGATCATTGATGAAACAGCTGAAGGTGATTTGGCCTAGGACACTCCCCTGAGGAACATCTGCAGCGATGTCCCAGGACTGCGATGATTGACTTCAAGCAGCCACAAACTACTTTTTTATGCTGGGTATGCCTCCAATCAGTGGGGAGTTCCCTCCTCTCTGATGCCCACTGACTCCAGTTTTGCTAGGGCTCTGTCACAATTCATTCAACTGTTGCCATGATGTCAAGGGCAGTCAGTTTCTCTTCACTTGTCCATGTGTGGACCAAGGTCATAATGAGATCATGTGTTCCTAGCAGAACCAAACTGCATGTCAGAATATTATTGTGAAAGTGCTACTGGACAGCATTGTCAATGTCCCCTTCCATCACCTTTGATAAACTGACAGGGGCAGTAATTGGATGGGTTGAATTTGACCAACTTTTTTGAACAGGACATACCTGGGCAATTTTCTAGGTATGTGCCTGAATTGTAGCTGTACTGGAATAGTTTGTCTAGGGACCTAGCTGTTCTGGAGCATAAGTTTTCGGTACTATTGCCAAAAATGTTGTCAGGGCCTGTATGTTGCAGTGCCCAGTGCTTGGCATTTATAATGTTGGGGACCTCCACAGCAGGTTGAGTTGGATCATCCACTTGGCATTTTTGGCTGAATACTTCAGTCTTGTCATTTGCACCAATGTGCTGGACTCCACCAATGTTGAGTATTGGAATGTTGGTGAAACCTCTTCCTCCACTTAGTTGTTCAGTTGTCCACCATCATCCACAACTGGATGTGGCAAGACTGCAGAGCCTTAATTTGATCCTTTGGTAGTGGGATAGCTTAGCTGTTCCTTGCATGCCACTTGGGCTCTTTGTCATGCAAATAGTCATGTTTTGTTGCTTCACCAGGTTGACACTGCATGTTTAGACATGCCTGATACTGTCCTTCTGCACTCCTCTTCATTGAATGTTGATCCTCTGTAATCTCATGGCTTGGCCCCCCACTCCACAGCTAGAATCAAGTCAGATTGTGGTTGATTCTGCTGTTGCTGATGGACCACAGTGCCACACACATGCCCAGTTTTGAGTTGCTAGGACTATTTGAAATCTCTCATTTACCATAGTGGTGGTGCCAAACAGCATGATGGAGGGAATCATCAATATGAAGATGGCGCTTCATCTCCACAAGTGGTCACTGCTACCAATACTATTGTGCCCAGATGTACCAGTGATGGGTAGGTTGGGTAAGATGAGATCAAGTTGATTATTCCTTCTTCCACCAGCTCTTTGGTGATGGACATTGAAATCCCCAACCCAGAGTCCATTCTGAGCCTGAACACTTTGTGTTTGACACAGAAGTAACGATTCCTCATCTGAGGGGGTGGTGGTGGTGGTAGATGGTAATCAGCAAGAGGTTTCCTTGCCCATGTTTGACCCAACGCCATGAGATTTCTGCAGTAAATGTTGAGGACCCCCAGGGCAACTCCTTCCAGCTGAGGGCAACAGAGCGGCAGGGGTGATTGGTGCTTGTAGGTCACATTTGCATAAGTGCAGTCACTGCTACCAGAAGGTGGTTGTGGAGGAGCTGCTGTGAAGGGACAGTTAAACCCCAAATACTACTTCAGTGTTACCCTCCCTATTTCCTCCTCTAACCAAAAAAAAAATTGGAAGGAGGACCACCAGCAAGGGAGAGCTGAGTTGAGATTCTTCTATCCTTTTACCTGCACTGGGGCAGTATGGCAGCTGGGCTGGTGGCATCTCCTCTTGTCAGATGTGAGCAATTAGAGAGCAATCTTGTCTCCCTGACAACTTCGTCTGCAGGAATTGTGTCCAGTTGCAGCTCCTCACAGACTGCATTGTTCGATTGGAGCAATAGGTGGATGCAGTGCAGAGCACACGGGAGGCAGAGAGTTTAATAGACACTAGTTAAAGGGAGGTTGTCACACCACAGGTTCAGACAGGTGGATGGGTGACTGCCAGGAGAGGCAAGCAGGTGATGCAGGAGTCTTCTGTGCCTAATCCCCTTTCAGACAGATGTATCATTTTGGATACTGTTGAGGGGGATTGCCTGTCAGGGGGAGATACGATGTGGAGATGCTGGCATTGGACTGGGGTAAACACAGCAAGAAGTGTCACAACTCCAGGTTTTAATTCTAATCATTCTCGCATTCTCATCAGTAAGCTGTAAACTGTGTGCTGTTATATGCTCTGTCTGAGGCCAGAACTCTCCATTCACCTGACGAAGGGGCAAATCCCGAAAGGTTGAGTTTACTATCAAATAAATTGGTTGAACTTTAACCGGGTGTTGAGACTTCTTACTAGGGGCAGATACCAGCAGCAACCAGGCTTGTGACACAACAGCTGGTTCTGCTGTGGGACAGGGTCGGGCAAGGAGCAAGTGAGCAGTAGTAATAGGGGACTTGCTAGTTAGAGGCACAGACAGGAGTTTCTGTGGTTGCAATCGAGACTCCAGGATGGTGTGTTGCCTCCCTCGTGCCAGGGTCAAGGACATCTCTGAGCAATTGCAGGACATTCTTACGGGAGAGGGTGATCAGCTGGAGGTCATTGCACATATTGGTACCAACAATATAGGTAGGAAAAGGGATGAGGTCCTGAATTGTGAATAGAGAGAGTTAGGCAAAAGGCTAAAGTGCAGGACCTGAAAGATAGTAAATTCAGGGCCACTACCGCTGCCACGTGCTAGTGAGAGTATGATTAGGAGGATTAGGCAGATGAATGCCTGGCTTGAGAGCTAGTGCAGGGGGCAAGGATTTAGATTTTTGGATCATTGGGATCTTTTCTGGGGAAAGGCTGACTTGTTCAAGAGATGGATTACATCTGAATTGGAGGGGGACTAACATCCTGGCGGGGAGATTTGCTAGAGCCACTTGGGAGGGTTTAAACTAGTTTGGCGGGGGAGGGGGGTGGGATCCAAAGCAATAGGGAGACAGAAGAGAAGTTTGAGGACAGCACAGAAGTTAAAGAGCACATTAAGTAGTAAAGGCAGTGTCAGTAATCCGAGTAGCAGATAGATCAGGCAAAAAGCAAGATAGAGAGCAAGGGAAGTCCAGATTAAACTGCATTTATTTCAATGCAAGAGGCCTAACGGGCAAGGCAGATGAACTCGGGGCATGGATGGGTACGTGGACTGGGATATTATAGTAATTACTGAAACATGGCTAAGCAAGGGACAGGACTGGCAGCTCAATGTTCCATGTTACAGATGCTATTCGAAAGATAGAACAGGAGGTAAGAGAGGATTGGGAGTTGCACTTTTGTTGAGGGACAGCTGAGGGCATATATAAGGGTTTGGCCAATGAGTCTATACGGGTAGAACTGAGAAATAAGAAGGGGGAAATCTCTTTAAGTTTGTACTATAGGCCCCCAAATAGTCAGTGGGAAATTTGAGGAGCAAATATGTGAGGAGATTACAGATAGCGCCAAGAAAAATAGGGTGGTAATAATCGGAGATTTTAACTTTCCCAACATTGACTGGGCAATTTTTTCTTAGGGTATTGTGTCTGGAACAAGCTGCCAGAGGTAATAGTAGAGGCGGGTACAATTTTGTCTTTTAAAAAGCATTTAGATAGTTACATGGGTACGATAGGTATAGAAGGAGATGGGCCAAATGCAGGCAATTGGAATTAGCTTATGGGTTTTTCAAAAAAAAGGCGGCATGGACAAGTTGGGCCAAAAGGCCTGTTTCCATGCTGTAAACCTCTATGACTCTGACTGTATACCACTGTGCCACCACTTCTGGTGTGTCTGTCCTGTTGGTGGGATGGGATAGGAAATTTGGCATGTCTGCTACAACTCTCATCAATTTTTACAGATGCACCATAGGAAACATTCTGGTTGTATCACAGCTTGGTATGGCTCCTGCTCTGATCAAGACAGCAAGAAAGAACAAAGAACAACACAGCACGGGAAACAGGCCCTTCGGCCCAACGAGCCTGCACCACCATTTTAACATTGAGTGCCCTCCTCTACCCATGACCTTTGACTACACCTATTGGGGAAGATTGAGGGAAGACTAATTTAGGGACAATTTGTTACACCAATCAGCCTAAGAGCAAGTCTTTTGGGATGTGGGAGGAAACCAGAGCACCCGGAGAAAACCCACACAATCACGGGGAGGATGTGCAAACTCCTGCAGACACTGGCCCAAATCTATGTATCTGCACAGCAAACAGTGATAATTGCTGAGTTGTCATGTTGCCCGTCAGACGGTCCAGTTTATGTGTACGCTAATGACGTGAAGCACTAGGCAACTCTCGAAGCAACATCCAAGAGCAGCCATCACACGACCCACCACATGTATGCCCCTTGTTGGTCAAACAAGGCGGACCGAATCACCTGTGAAGTAAAAGGAAAGACATCAATAAACATGCAAGACCTAGACAGTCACTTACAGAATCCCCAGAAGTGCAGAAATAAAGCAAGTGAGCCATGAAATATTTTGGAAGGTCCATTGGAATCAATTGATTCCCAGGGCCCTTGATCTTTATTTAGAAAAGTCGCCTGTATCCCTCCATCTCTAGTCTGCTCATATGCCTGTCTAAGTAAGCCTTAAACAACCCCCAGCGTGCCTGCCTCCACCACCCTACTTGGCAGTGCATTTCAAGCCCCCACCACCCTCTGTGGAAAAACCTCCCTCTAACATCAAGTTATACCTTGCTGCCCCTCACCCTAAGCCTGTGGCCCCTTGTAATTATTGTATCCAACCTAGGAAAAAGCTTACCACTGTTCACTTTATTGATACCCCTCATAATCTTATACACCTCTATAAGATCTCCCCTCATTCTCTGCCTTTCTAAGGAGAACAGCCCCAGTTTGCCCAATCTTTCCTCGTAGCTCAGGCCTTCCATACCAGGCAACATCCTGGCAAACCACCTCTACACTCTCTCCAGGGTCTCCACGCCCTTCCAGTAGTAAGACGACCAGAACTGGACGCAGTACTCCAAATGCGGGCGAACCAACGTTCTATACAACTGCAACATTAGACGCCAGCTTTTATATTCTATACCCCTCCCTATAAAGGCAAGCATACCACAGGCCGCCTTCTTCACCTTCTCCACCTGTACTGCTACCTTCAAGGACTTGTGTACTTGCACCCCCAGGTCCCTCTGCGTTTCTATACTCTTAACTACAAAGGGTTGTGAACATAGCCCTGTCCATCACACAAAGCAGCCTCCCATCCATTGACTTTGTCCACACTTCCAGCTGCCTTGGAAAAGCAGACAGCTATAATCAAGGACCCCACGCACTCCAGACATATTCTCTTCCACCACCTTTTGTCGGGGAAAAAGTTACAAAAGTCTGAGATTACTTACCAGCTGACTCGAACAGCTTCTTTCCTGTTGCCAGTAGACTTTTGAATGGACCTACCTTAATACTAGGTTGATCTTTCTCTACATCCTAGCTGCGACTGTAATACTACATTCTGTACCCTCTCCTTTCCTTCTCCCTTATGTACCCTATAAACAGTGAGTGAGATTTTCCAGCCTCTCTCATCCCAAAACCGTAAGATCCCACCTGAGGTCAACAGACCTTCCTGTGCTCCACCCCTTGCCCGCTCCTATTCCCATGGCGAGTGAGCTAGTAAATACCAGCTGGTATGTTTTGTCTGGACAACATGCAAAAACAATCACTATACCAATACATTTTGTTATCATCCAGGTCAGAAATTCCACAGTGTTATATGAAGTCAGCCTGGATCACGAGTTTTGTTCATTTGGTTAGGGTAAGCATGAGGTGTTTCACTTCAAGTATAATTCCAATGACTCACTAGGGAGCTTTTATCAATAAATTTTATTTAAGAATACATAAGAAATTAGCAATCACTTTTACCAATTGCAAACAAGAAAAAAAAACTGTGATATTGTGTAAACCTTATCTAAATGCACTGTTCAAATACAACAAACCTCCCTATAAACATACAACTGTCATAGGTTTAGTATAGAAAAATAAGAATGCTCATGTGGTTTTGCAGCTCAGCAACACTTGCTGTGAATTAGTCCTTTGGATAGAATTGAAACTCTAATTTCCCAATCTTATAATTTCCAGCCAACCTCAAGGTAGAAATAAAGCCACTGCTGACCTCCAGCTTTTAGCCAGTAAACCACCTTACAGCAAAATCTTTCACTCCAGGAAGGCAAGAAAGCGGCTTCCAACATAGCAGAATTTCTAAGAAACACAGAAATGCTGCCTTTCAGTCTGGATTCCACACAGCTTCTGACTTTAAAAAAAAGATAGTCAGCAGAATTTCCAACACCAGGGAGAGAGATACAGAAATACTGCTTTTAAGTCCATTATCTTCTAGCTAAAACTGAAAGTGAATCCTTGGATTCCTCTGAAGGAACCACCTGACTTTGACTTCTCTCTACAGCACTTCAAAAGGTTGTAAACTCCCAGAAAGTGTATTAGACCTAGAGTAAAAGTAAACAAAACCCTATTTGAAACATTTAAGCAGCATTAAAAGTACATCTAAGCCGGTGCCACAATAAAAAAAACTACAGGGGACATGATTTTTTTTTTAAATTTTTCTTAAAGCACAGTACTGTCAGTGTCCAGGGACAGTGATGTTGGTGTCTGGGATATTGTCTATAAGGTATGATACCATGAGTGTGACAATATCAGGTTGTTGTTTTGTGTGACAGCTCTCCCAATTTTGGCACAAGCATCCAGATGTTAGTCTGATGAACTTCGCCATTGTCATAAGGAGGACTTTTCCATTGTTGTGTCTAGCTCAATGCTGGTTGGCCCATCCAGTTTCATTCTTTATTGACTTCTCCATAATGGTTTGATACTAAGTGGCTTGCTAGTCTGTTTCAGAGGGCATAAGCGTTGACTGTGGGCGTCATCAATCATAGTCCGCATGAGGGAACTTTATGAAAGATATGTTCAAAAGATTCTCCATGCCGACCTATTTCTCACAGCCCCACATGCCAACATGCCCCCCACCCATCTTTCATTGCCCGTGCAAAGATAAAGCACTTCCTTGCCAGTTCATCCACTATACACCATTGTAATGGCAAGAGAATGAAAAAGCTTTTTTAAGAAAAAAGGCATTTATTGATAATGTAAAAAAATCTAATTTTTACTAGAGCCCAATTTTAAATGTTGACCATCTAGCTCCTTTAATGTATCAATGGATGAAACTGCCAGTACTTGAAACATCTTCATCTTGTATAAATAAACATTGTTCAATTGACAGAATAGACCAGAGAGCCAGAGCTGTCAATCAAGCAGTGTTTTTTCTGGGGCACAGCTTTTTCAAAAGGCTGATGAATTTCTGCGCTCTCAGCTTAGCCTCATGATGTATGCTTCAAAGTCATATTTGACTCAATGTGAACTCTGCTCCTATATTGACAGATGCTGCCAGATCTGCTGAGTTTTTCTGGCACTTTGTTTTCATGTCAAGGACATTTCTTTGGTTTACCCAACAATTAATTGAAATAAGTTATAGCTTATGCAACATTGGATACAGAACAATCAGTTAGAGAAGTAGTAGATAGGTGGCAAAAAATTAGAGTACTCATGTGAAAGTGGGTCCAAAGATTGTGGATGATTAAGGGGCAGCATGTACATGAGGAAGGGGAGGGGGAAGTAGCAATGATTAATCCATAAGGCTCCAGAGGCAATTGTGTGGGATGGAATGAAAATTCATTTATGAAGATGCTTTAGCTACAGTTATAGGTAGGAGTGGAACTAACCAGGAAATCCCAATGATCTAGACATTGGGGGAAGGCAGTGGAGGGTAGGTGTTGTGTTCAACTGTGTCAAAAGGTTCCATGGGGGAATCACAGTGGACATAATTTGTGACATTGGTCAAGGTTTTTTGAGTCATGATAAAGACAGAAACCTGTTTGAAGAAATTTAAGCAAGTGATCTGAATGACAGCACTCACTGACTATGCAGCATTCCCTCTTAGTGCTACTGTCAAGTGTCAGCCTGGCTTAAGTTTTCTGATTTCAGGCCTAAATTTGAATCCACAGCATTCTGACTCAGGAGAGTTGTACACTGACTCACTTATTCTTACTGTTTTCTATCTGTAAATCAATCCTCAATTTCATGAGCTCTAAAATTGTCATAATTTCTTGTGTGGCACCTGAACAAATAATTTTTGAAAAATCCATATACATTACATTCACTAGTTTGTCTTTATCTACCCTACTGGTTAAATGCACGGACATTCATTAGAGTTTCATGATTCATTCTGTAAACCTTTCTGCCTCCCTCTCTAAATACCCATCTCTTTGAGCACCCTAATATCTCATTTATCTCACTGTCCATTTTTGTCTGCTATGTCTCTGTGAAGCTTCTTGGAGCATTTTTCTGTGCTAATGATACTATATAAGTACAAGTTTTTGTGACATCCAATTGAGCCTTGAATAAGTCTTTTAGCATAGGTTCAAAAAGATCAGTGGAATTTCCTACATTTGACCAGTAAAAGCAGATAACTGGATATCTGCCCAAATGAAAAACTTAAGTGTGTGCATAATCTTTTCCAAATAAAAAAATCTAATACCAGTATATTTGAGCAAGAGCGTGTGGAATGGTCGGATTCAGATTCTTTACTTACCTAGCAACGTATTCTGAGGTCCACGTTTATGGGGAGGTGCTGATCATGGGCCCAGTAATTCCCAATAGTGGTGAGAATTGGCTTTTGGGGGGGTGGGGGGGTGGGGGGGTCCTCCCTATTCAATGCTCATACTGGTATTATTTACAGGGGAAAGGGGAATGAGAAGGAAATATATTTGAATAAAAATTACTTTTAATGGTAGCTTTAACCTCCCACTCTGAGAAACTGACTAGACCGGGTTGCATTCCTGTTTTATACTCAACAGTAAAATCAATTGAAAGCGATATCTGATAGAATATAAAACAGCCAGTCAACCCAACCCCATCAGCTTCAAGCAGGATGGAGTATGATGCCCAAAGTTTCCACATGTTTTGCACTAAATCATATTGATTTTTATTTTTAATTTTAATTTTTGTCTCCTATCCCATAGCTCCAGATTTGGGATACTGCAGGACAAGAGCGGTTTCGATCCATCACACAGAGCTATTACCGCAGTGCAAATGCCTTAATATTGACCTATGATATCACATGTGAAGAATCTTTCCGCTGTCTTCCTGAATGGCTGAGGGAGATTGAGCAGTATGCTAGCAATAAGGTTACCACTGTGTTAGTTGGTAAGTCGCAAGAACAGTGCCCTTTTTATGTGAGCAAAGCTGCATTTGTTGCCTTATGAAGGTATTGGTGCATGTTCCCCTTGAATCCCCACATTCCATGATTCTGATCCAATGAGAATAAAGGGATGATGATGGAAGGCCAAGACAGGATTGTTTGTGTCCTGCAATATCAAAACAATGCTATTTACGTTCATGAGATCATAAGGAAGTTATTTCTGAAATAATGTTTGTGCATTGTACACGCTAGTATTGCAGCAGCAAAATGCCGGTGCCAGTGAATATTAATTGATGTGCAGGGACATAAATTAAGTATCCTGACTTGAGCCTTGTATATGGTGGACAGGCTTCTGAAGCGTCAGAAGTTGAGCCACATCAGAATATCCAATCTCTGTCCTGCACTTGTGACCACGATGCTATGGTTGGTCCAGTTCAGCATCTGGTCAATGGAGTATAGATTCCATTAAAGGTCTCATGACATGTCATCACACAACCTCTAAATGTTATTGCATTTACTTTAATAGTTGCTTTTGTACCACTAGCTGTTGTGTGACAAGGTTCAAGAGCCTGTGAAGAGGTATTGAGGTGTGGGAAAGCTGAAAATTGGGAGAGCGACTTGTAGAGGGAAAACCAGAGATGAGAACTTCTATTGGATCCGTGATTAAGATCAAGATGTGAAGATTAGGTGAATTGAGCATGTGAATTGGCCCTTCATATCCAAAAGGTGTGTAGGTTGAATGGATTAGCTGTGGTACATGTGCAAGAATAAGGCAGTGAGCTTAGGTAGTATATTCTTTTGGAGATTCACTGCAGACTCGGTGGGCCGAATGGCTGTGCCCCTCACACCTACACACACCAGTTTGCAGTGTAGGGATTCTATATTATAATGGTGACTCACTGAAATTATACTGATGACTATGTAATACTAGTAAAAGTTCTAGTATCAAAAATACGAGTACTGAAATTACTTAGTTTATTTGTAATTAATAGTAAATATGTAATATCTTAAAATTTTACCTGGTAACTAGGGGCAATCCTAAAATGTACAGATGTTTCCTGGGAAATATCTGGTCATTTTGGGACGTTTAGCGATCCTATTTGTTTGAGGTTTGATTAAACATAATATTTTGAAAGGTGTTTTAAATTGGCTGCCATTTCTTCATAACGAGCTTGAATAAACAGTGGTGTGATGCTACAGTAATGATTAAGAGGGTACAATTTAAAAATAGAGCTTCCCCATTTAAGTTCCTGAGGAGGAATTTATCAACTGAGAGTTGTTGGTCTTTAAAATTCCTTTCCCAAGGAGCATGGAGACTTGGTGTTTGAATATGTTCAAGGCTGAGTTAGATTTTTGATTAACAAGGGATTCAAGGGTTATGGGGAATAGACAGGAAAGTGGAGTTAAGTCATAATCAGATATGCCATAATTTCATTGAATGGGGAAGCAGGTTTGACAGATTGAACGGCCTATTCCTGTTCCTCTTTCTTATGATTAGGTTAAAGTGCCCTGAATGGGCTGCAGTTCACATTCCATAATTTTGTTGAATTTTCTTTACCTCTGATCGTCCAGGGCTTTCCAGTTTCCTGTTTGATGCAAATTAGTCAATCATGGCCAATTTGTATAACCACATTTGCATTTGTTTTCTTCTGCTGGGAAGGTGGGGAAAAAAATTCCATTGGTAAAAATAGTTTCTCTTGAAATTTTGTCTAATGAATTTCCGTGTTCCTGACATTTCTTTTTACTGTTAACTAAAATTCCTGTCTGTTGAAGGCTAGTCTGTCTGTAAGCGGGCTATTGTTCCAGCCTTATTTATTGATGCATCGGCTGGAAGTGCCATGGGGAAGGTTATACGATTTTGCTAACTCAAGGTCTGTACTGTTAGCATGAGTGCCTGATTGTATAATGTTTTATTATCAGCTCTACATTGTCTTAATAGATATGGATTTAATGGAATATAAAGGAGATAGCTAAGATTGTAATGGGGATTTCTACTCACATTTGTAATGTTTTCCATTCAAAACATGAGAACTCTTTTGACTAATGTTTTGTTTCAGTTTGGGTTGACTTTCCTTTCAAATATGCTGATGTTGTCATGTTATGTAAAATATGTTTAACTTGATATTGAGCAACTCTGTACTCTTCCTAACTTCCATCTTTCTGCCATCTGCAAAAATGGGTCTAAGAAGCAGAGATAACAGTGTACACTCAAAAATGGGGGTAAAGAAGCCAGATGCAGTAAATTTGATTGAGCATAGTAATTGGTGTTATGCATAAAATTAGCACAAGAACAACATATTGGTCATCCGATACTACTACTTCTGATTTGTATTTTCACAATTTTGCCCCAGGTTTTTCTTATTGTTGACGATAGCATGTTGCAACTGTGAGGATGCAGATTTTTTTTCCCACGAGGAAAGGGGAATTTTTATTTTCATTTTTCTTAGTATTTCCAATTTTTTTCCTAAATGGTATGGTTTCATGAGTCCACCAACCCTCGATGCCTTGCTTAAGGCCAATAAACATTTGTAAGTATAGGCAGTGCTAAAAGGTCTATGCTTACAAATGTCTAATTTATGGAAATTAGAGCCAAGCTTGATCATGTCTTTTTCCCAATATCCACACAAAGCATCTCAGCAGGGTGGATAACATTCCGGGGTGGAAGCCTTGAGAAATATCTCCTCTTTCTAACCCGCATGTGTTGAGGATAACTAGCGGTCATTGTCTTGTTAAGAAGCAGTACGTTAACACTGACCAGAAGTTGATTGAGCTGAACTGCTTCTTGTGCAATTATATCCTTTTTGGAATGGAGACCAAAATTGTACACTGCATTCCAAAAGCAACCATAACCAAGACCCCATGGAGCAAGATATTGATGGTTGGTGGACTCATAAAACCATACCATTTAGGAAAAAATAGGAACTACCAAGAAAAATGAAAATAAAAAAAATCCCCTTTCCTCACGGGTGGGGGGGCGCGGAAACTGCATCCTCACAATTGCAAAATGCTATTGTCAACAATAAGAAAAACCTGGGGCAAAATTGTGAAAATACAAGTCAGAAGAAAAAGTACCAGATGATGGTTTTGTGCTAATTTCAGTAAAACTTGCCTACTTTTAATTTTCCATTCACAACACAATGAATGACAATATTCTGTTAACCACCTACATCAGTTGCTGTACGTGAGTACAGACTTTTTGTGTTGCATGTACCAGGACACCCAGATCCCTCTTTACCATACAGTTCTGCAGTCTCTCCATTTAAATAATGGGCGAGATCTTCCGGCTGTTCATGCCAGTGGAATCTTCCAGTCCCACCTACAGCACACCCCAGCTGTGGGGAAACTCACAGATTCAATGGGAAATCTTGTTGAATGAGTTGGGACTGGGGAAGTGGGGGGTGGTGTTGCTGCTGCCTCCCTCAGCTGATAAACAAGCTGCAGGGGGATCCAGAGAACCCCACCCATTAAGCTGTTTTTCCATTCTTCCTGCCAAATGGGGACCCCACATTGTATGGGCAAGTTTTTTACCCACTCACTTAACTGATCTAAATCACTCTGTAGATTCACAGAATTGTTATGGCACAGAGAGTCCATTCAGCCCATCATGTCTCTACCAGTTCACCAAATGAGCATTATAACCTAGTGTGATTCTCCTGCCTGTCCCCGTACATTGTTTCTATTCAAACAGTCATCTAATGTCTTGAGTGCCTTGATTGAACTTGCCTTCACCACACTTCCAGACATGAACCACTCATTGTGTCAAAATGTTTTTTCTTGTGTTACGTTTGCTTCTTTTGCAAGTCACTTTAAATCCGTGCCCTATTGTTCTCGAACCTTTTACAGGCAGGAACAGTTTCCTCCTATCTACTCTGTCTAGCCCCTCATAATTTTGAACATCTCCATCCTCTTGGCAGCTTATCCCTCTAATGTAGTTTTCTGTATTCCCTCTTTAGAATATTCAAATAATGTATTACTTTTCTATCAGCCCAAGTGAACAAGTTTACATTTGTCCAAATAGTACTGAGAAGTTTTTTGCCCACTTATTTAACCTATCTAAACCCCTCTGGAAACATTTTAGATCCTCTTGATAACTTGCTTTCCTACCCATCTTTATGTCTCCAGCAAATTTAATCACCATGCATTCAGTCTCTTTATCCAAGTCATTGATCTAGAGTCTCACACCTGATGAAGGAGCAGCGCTCTGAAAGCCTGTGATTCCAAATAAACCTGTTGGACTTTAACCTGGTGTTGTGAGAATTCTTACTGTGCCCACTCCAGTCCAGTCCAGTGCCGGCATCTCCATATCATAGATTAAAATCACCCATGATTATCGCTGTACTTTCTTTCAAGCACCCAGTTTTATACTTCCTGTATATCCTGTCCTACAGAGCAATTATTGTTAGTAAGTCTATGAGCTACTCCCACAAATGACTTCAGTAATACTAGATTCGTGCATTTTCTGAGAGTTTACTCAAGGATTGCAGTAGGCTTTGGTAATGAGTTAGGATTGATGCCAACATGTGTCCCAGCTCACGTCCCTAGATAATGAACCAGGTTCAATGGCAGCTATGGTGAATGACCTTAGTGCCCCATCTTCTCAGATCAAAGTTCCTGAGAGGGAATTGACAGCAAACCCATTGTGGCTACAGAAAGAGCTAGCAGGATTATTGCCAGAGCACAACTATATTTGGACAGCAGTCAAAAGGCCTTGATACCATCTACCATGACTGATTTTTGGCAGCCATTATAGTTTTGTCCCTTACTTCTGAGTATAATCCCCTTTAAAGCATTAGGTACTGTCACCCCACAGATATAGGAAAGATTCAACCCCTTCAGGCAGAATGTAGTTCAGATCTGCCAACTTGCACTCGGGCAGCATTGGGATTGATGGCTTGAGGAATTTGGAATTAACTCCACAGAATTGTGACAAGAATAATTTTCAATCAAAATAATCTCAACTTTTTGAAGCATAAAAGTGTTCCTGTGTAAGTTTTAATGTTTCAAGATATAAAACCCTTTTAATTAAAAGCTCTTGATCCAAATTCTCAATTTCTAACACTAGGGTCGTCAATTTTGCTTGATCCATAAATATTAATTATTCGTATCTTGTTAGGACAAGTAGAATTTATTAAGCAAGATTTTACATATATTTAAAGCAATGAAGATGACGTAGGAGCTCTTCACACATTCTGAGGTATCCGGCACAGGTGATGTCTTTCTGTTCACCATCTTTGAAGCGATGCTGAACTGTCAGAGTCTTACCCCAGAAACCATGGTAACAAAGATTTTTAATTTTCCAATTTTTATCCCAGTCTCCTATTCCTCCTCCCTTATTTGGAAATAGTTCAACCTCATCTTTTCCATTGGATGTTAGCTATGTCATCTTGTGTCACCCCACCTCTAACTAGAACAATATGGACTAAAGACAAATGTTTACCCCTTGTTTGCTTGGGCATCTCAAAGTTTACATTGCATAAGAGGTAACCTCCTAGATACAGAGCAGTCACAAACAAAGTCACACCATTTTGTCAACATATTTAACCCATTCCCACAAATACTAAAGTCATTAAGGATAAATGTTAAAAAGACTTCCTATCATTATATCATAAAGGTTTCTTCTGGTACAGATCAAAAGAAGCAGTACACGGGTTCCCTTAAAAATAAGGGCTGGAATGTTATGGCCATTGACGCTGGTGGGATTTTCCTATCCTGCTGCAGTGCATGGAGATTTGGCTGAGCACCCATTTCTCTGACTTGGTTGCAGTAGGAGCATGGCATGAACAGCTGGTAAGATCGCACCTAGAGTGTCATTCTAAGAACCAACTACTTATAGCCATTTCAAGAAACAAAGCTGCTGACTACTGACTCTTGGTTGACTTCAGTCATAAAACAAATGTCTGTTTCTCATAAACAACAGCTACAAAGCATCCTAACTGCCTTACTACCAGTTGTCTCAACAAATTCAAACTGAACCATATAAAAAGTGGTTAAGGAATAAAATTAATAGATGTTACAGATGCTAAAAAATAGCAGAATTAGCAAAATCTTACACCTACCAAGGTTAAAAATGTTCATCTAGGCTGTTGCCCTCATGGAAAATGCTTTTCTTCCTTGTCATCCACCTTATTTGAAGCAACTAGATGATTTGGACTTCTGTAGCACCTTCCACTGTGTTTCAAAGTACTTCACAACCAAAGAAGAACTTTTGAAGCATAATAACTATTGTGTAAAACATGGTAGACAATGTTATTTATAGTATATTGTAGCACAGTACCCTAAACAACAATTAAAATAAATAACAAAATTTTGCCTTGATGGGATATAAAGAAGTTGGCCAAGACATTAGAAATATCCTCCTCCTTCAAATAACACCACGGGATCTTTGACATCCCTCAGGGAGAGTTTAATGTTTCTCATGAACAGCTTGCTAATGGCCCAAATTTTGGGGTTGAAATGAAGGTTAATCTCCACCTTCTGTCATACCTTGTGAAACAGAGCAACTTCTGACATCCACACGTATAGTTAAACACAGAAACCTCTGCAAGGTTCTTTGTTGATATCCCTTGCGCCCCCAATCTTTTGAAACTGCTGACCTGACGCGCACTTTGGCTTCTATAAATTGCATATATGTAAACTATAATACTGTTCAAACTCCTGAAGGGAGTTACGCCTTGTTAATAAGGGGTAACTGAGTTCTTAACAGCAGATTAAGTCATAACTACTCTTGGCCTGGAAAACTATCCTGTTTGTGTAATGTCAATTTCTTTTCATTATAATTTCATAATTTTCTTTACAATTATCTTTTTTGAAGGCTGTTTGATAGTTCTGCTTCTATGCGTAATTCCCAATGTTTTGTTCCTAGGAAAATTTTATAAGTGAATGTAGTCAGTGTGTTTTTCTTCCTAGTTTGTGAGAGAATTCTTTAGTGTAGTTGGCTGCTTATCCTGCTTGATGATATCACCATTGCTGAATTCCTGGAGATCTGCTTGATGCCAGATTCAACTTAATGCTGGGAAATGCAAAATTCACAATGTGGAGATCATGACCTTTTGTGGGTACCTTTCCTCAAGGTCAGTGGCAAGTGTTGTCATATCACCACAGATAACAAAATTTAGTGTAGAAGTATTTTGGAACTTGCAGCACAGCCTTCTCATTTGGGAGGCAAAAGCACTAGCACTGTGCCAATTCCGCCATTCTAGCAATGATACTTGGCTGTGCAATATGTTTGAACTTCTACCTCTTTTTCCATTTCACAGGCAACAAAATCGATTTAGCAGAGAAACGAGAAGTATCCAGAGAAAGAGCTGAAGAATTCTCAGAATCTCAGAATATGCACTACCTGGAAACATCAGCAAAAGAGTCTGACAATGTTGAAAAACTGTTCCTTGACCTTGCATGTCAGTTGATCGGAGAGGCGAAGCAGCACACACTGGTCAATAATGTAGCATCTCCTTTGCCTGGTGAAGGCAGAAGCATCAGCTACTTGAACTGTTGCAACTTTAATTAGATCTGATGTGAACATTATTCATGAAATAAAGCTGACAGTTTGCAGGGGTTATCTGATGGAGAAGAAAATTTCTGCTATACTTACCTTATTGACCAAAGCATAAGGTAACTTCTGGACTTCAGCATGGAGGGCTGATATTTTAAAAAAAAAACATACAAATGCAGAAAGCTTTTACGCTCCATTATCCAAGTGAAAGTAACACTACAATAGCTAGAATTATTGAAAAACTTATCAAATTCAACTTTGCTGTGCTTTTGAGATAGCTCTGCCAAATGCTCATTTGATGTGCGGAATTTGCCATTTTGCTGCTTTTTACGATGAAGGCTGGTATTAATAGTTTAATAGAATCGGTAACTTCAAATGTAGGTGATACAGTATTTGATTTGCTTTTAATATTAAGGTCTTGATGGTCCCATGTTGCAAACAATATATTGGTGCTAAATGAGTTTTTATTGAGTCATTTTACATTTGAGAATTGAGATGGTTAGTATATATGGAAATTGTGAATTTTACAGGCACTGCATGTGATCATTAAGCCCTTTCTAAATATGGTGGATATTTTGCTAACCCCAGTTCCCACCCTCAGCGGATGCTTTTCATCATTTGTGCAAAGTTTATGCAGTTAGCTCAATCATCATTTTCTCTTTATTCATCTTGTTACAGGTGGAACCACATTTTGACTGTATTTTATTGTACAGTAACTGTTTGGTTCTGGTTTTAACCTGAGCTTTAGGTTTGCCTCTAAACTTTAAGTCCTGTTTCAAGATGATCAGGGAAGATTTTGTCTGTGTTAGGTAGCAAAGCCCTAAATTGATAAAGCATTTTATTTTGTAACACATTTATTATGTTGCTCTACTTAGCAGTCAGATAAAATCGTCCTTAAGTTTAATTATTTTTGTTCACCAACTGTTTCACATGATCTTCTGAAATTGTGAATTCATGCTGAGAAATATTCTTATAGGCACAATGTTCTGCTGCCCATGGGAGCCATTAATCATGCATGTTTGTAAGCATCAACATGGTGTTCTTTAATGTTTATTGCCATCAAACTGAGCCCAATGCTCTTTTCTGACTTCCATGAATCCTGTTAGGAGAAATTCTTGTGTGATTTAGAGAAGCAACAAATACTCTTGTAATCCTATCCTCATGCTGGAGAACACTTGAGGTCAATAGTTCTGTATTCTTATTGAGGCTGACTAATTCAGTACAGATTGAGCATTAAACCTGCAACCATCCTAGTTTATATAAATTGGATTAGCCATTAGGGCTACATTTATATACTAGTGCTGGTCATAGGGCTGATGTTTAAATATTAAACCATTGTAGTGTATGGAATGTAATATTATGTGGAAAGCACTGAATCATCATCCTTTTTCTGAGGGGAAATTCTTTTGTTGTGTTAATTACCTCCAACATTTTCAAATGCTATTGTCTTCAGGCCAATCTATTAAGTGTCAATCATTGAAAAGACAGGAACAGCACTGGAAATGTTCAACGCCTTTTATTCCCTGAGCACTAAATCAAACAAGAGTACTAATGGATTTGTGAACCTTATTGGTGCATGTTGAGCCATAGTGAAAACCTGATCAAGGAAGCCCATCTATTATACTTAGCCTTCATATTCTAGTCAAGGTAGGATGCTAAATAATTGAACTATTTATGTGGCATAATGTGATTTTATCCTCCATTGTTACTAATTAGCAGCACTCAATTCATTAATGATAATGGACCAATCCAAGTAGTGCAGTTTCTTTTTGTGTAGCCTGTTAATGAACTACCATTTGTCACTGCATGTTTTTCTTATTGATTTAGTTACATTTCCCAATCAGGTTTTTTGCCATATTCCTGAAGTTCCATTTTATTAAGCTTTACTACTTTGTAATACTGAGTAGCCTTGGAGAACGGGTTTAAATGTTTTGTTTCTGTTTGCTCATATATATTCATTGGGAACATTCATAAGACAGTTATGGAAAACAATTATGTTAATTCTAGCTGTTTAAGCAAATTGATTATTAATTATAAAATAGTTTTAGATATCCCATGACCATCTAACATGGCTGTACCAAACTTGCCTTGTTCTTTAACTAAGGTACTTTTCCATTTAATAATAGGCTTTTGATCTTATCTAATAAATTAAATTGAAATTAGGAGGGCATTGCAATATAAAGTGCAACTCTTGTAATCACTGCATCAATTTCTGCCAAGCTATAATACTGGCAACAACATTTTGTACCCTCAACTGTTGCTTTGGATTTCTTTGCATTTTACATCAAGCATAACAGTCTCATGTGGTTATTAATAGTTTACTCTCAAACACTGACCTTTGTGTTCTAAATCACTTGCTGTGGTATTGTCAGAATTTTCCACGTTTTCACTTGTGATGCTGGCAGAAGCTATATTCCTTTTTATTTTCCCTCTTCTGCAGTATGAATTGAATAAAATGATGTCCTTCAGTATCTTCCACAGAACCCCACTGGCCTTTAAAATAACTTTTTTAAAAACTGAATTAACTTGATATTATCTAGCTGTCACTAAATATATCATTCACGAAAAAGGCTTTTTACTATATTTTACGTCCATAGTGTGTTGCATAATAAAGGATTTTTAAAAAATAAACAATATTCTTGTAATATGTGCAGCATAGTTGCAGTGGTAGCTTGGCAGAAGACATTTAGTAATGAGGGAACCGTTGAATCAAAATTCATTTTGATTTCTTCTAAATATATTGGCAGTTAAAAAATTAACTAATCTAGCATCTCTTTATTTGAATTGATGGCTTTTATAATTTGCTGAAACAGAACCTATCAATGAGCTGCAATTTTCACCTTATTAAGATTATTTTTGTATACCTTGCTTTGTGTCTCAGGCTATTTCACTGCTATGATAATTGAGTAATGCACAGACTAACGACATGAACTCATGACTGATGTTTGACTGAAATTTGTGCTTCTGACTGAGCTGAAATTAGCACAAGAAAATCCCAGTCCATATATGTTTGGAAAAAATGCAAGCATTTATCCTCTAAGTAGATCTCTTCTAATTTAATTTAATTTCAAATAGAAGATACTTGCATATTGAAGAGTAAAATATTCCCTTTTTAACATTTTTTAACATTTTCTCTGATTAAGAACCATCAAGAACAATGAGATTCTATAAAAAACATGGCCTGACTGTTGATTCAAAACATAACTTTCAGTATTTTCTTTAAATCATGTTATTTTTAATTATTACAGTGAGTAATATTATTGGCGCAGAGTTGCTATCGTAGTCATATTGCCAGAGTATTGTGTGAAAAATCCCAAATTAAATTTGAAAGTATTTAAAATTATAAGATTGTTCCCAGTAACTTACAGGGTCAAGAAAGGGAGACATAAAAATAAGATTAAATGTAAGAGATTTAGAATAGCAGGCAGGAGAAACTTCTTCACAGGAATATTGCGAGGCTGTGGAATTTATTTTCAGGATTAGTGGTTGAGGCAGGATCTATATCAGCGTTCAAGAATGCATTGAGTTGGTAGCTGCTGGAAAGAGGAATATGGGAGCAGGAAGGGTAAATGTGGAACTGTGCTCATTAGAGGAGAAATGGTGACACAGTCTGGTTGGGCAAATTGCCCTGTCTTTTGTGTTGTGATGTTGTGTATTTCTATCAACTGAGTTTGATAGAAAATGACACAGTTAAGAAATGATTTCCTTCAAAAGCAATGTTTCTCATATAGTTTTAAGGATGTTAATTATCATTCAAGACTTGAGGGTTGTTCAGTATTGCCACACTAACATTACAAAGGATTGTCAGTTATGAAAGCATTAGGCTTTGACCTTTTACATGATGGAATTTTTTTTTCTGGGGAGTAAGAACAGATGTGTCATCAATCAGTGGCAGTTCTGGAATATCCGTACATGTGTGTCTGTAAAGTCTAATATTTTGACTAAAAATCTCCTGAAGTCACAGGTGCATTATTTCTTCTTTTATCCGTGGTCTCCCCTAGCAGACCCCTTCCTCAACATAGAAGGGTTGAGTCAGCAACGTTTGCCATTGCTAATAAGTAACCAGTCATGAAGAGGATGGGCTTCCCCCAGACTTCCCTTGCTGCTGTAAATTTACACTCTACCATTTCTAAACATTGTAGCTGAAGTGTTGGTCGTCTTGAGGCAAATCAAGGAACAAAGCTCTTTGTGCGTAATGTGTAAGGTAGCTAGTTTAACAGTTTTGTTTCTCCTAGGAAATCTCCCTGTTTCTCTTAGCACTAGACACAATTTATAGCACTTTACAATCACTTAATTCTTGTATACATGTCACCTAAAATTTATTTTGAAGCTAATGAGTTCTAGGATTCTTACTCACATTCTGATTTACGTTTTAACACTCAAAAATATAGTTGATTCATGCTCTCTGAGCTTGAGAAAGAGAGAACCTTTCACTTATTCAAGAATTTCACCTTCCTCCCAAAGAAGTGTTTAGAATGAGTATGCATAAGTAGAAAAAACTAATTGTTTGTTATAAACATGCTAATGTGTTGTTTTTGTCCACATACCTTCAGATTCCTGCAAGGAATTGAGTAAATTTTCACATCAATGGTTATTTTAATAATGAAATGGTAAGCCCCTTCTTTACAACCGCAACATCAAAGTACAGAATTTGTCACAAATGATTCCCTATGTTTCCCTATGGTATCAATCTCCTAAAACAGTTTAACTTCCTATTTGACTTTTCTGTCTAATACTTTGGATCAGTGTGTTCATGCATTACTGATTTGCAGGTAACATTGCTATTGCACTATTGAAACTGGTACCTTTTGCACACTGGGGTGAAGAAACCAGTTTTTTAATATTTATTTGACACGCACTCTCACATGCATTATAAATGTCAGCTTGTAAGGAATTAATTCTGATTGTTTATAAACAATGTCATAGAATCAGTAATATAATATAAAAAACCATTGCCCACTTTTGGAAAGGGATACTCATTTATTCTCCATACAAGAATTACAATATTTTGACTGCAGACAAGCAAGTAAATTTTTCCCATTTTTCCAGACCCTCCACTACCTGACGGGCTGCCTTATGGATTAGTGTGGGAGGAAAGAAAGTTCTTTCCTGCTTTCCTTTTTCCTCCATCACTCCTGGCTTTGAACGTTCCATGCCTATTGAGTGTTGCATAAAATGGGCGGCCAAATTCTTTATCCACGCTTGTGGGGAAAATATTCTTTTTGTTCCTTAAACATTTTCACCATTGACTGTTTGATCTTTGGGAACACCCAAAGTTTTGTTCATCACCTACAGCAACAAGCAGTCTTTTTAGGAACATTTATTGAAAAATATGGCAGTGTTATTGCTTATTTTAGATATGGAATCAACTAAAGTAGGGCAAAGATGTACATAACCTTTTTCAAACTTGTCCTTTACTGGACAAATGAAAACTGAGCTAGCTAGAATGTACAAACTGTGCCTGAATGTTGTGCTAATATATTCTGGAGAAATAGTTTTGTATTAGAACTCTATAGTAATTTTGTTTCCATTGCCTGCATTTAATTTAAAGAAATATGTACTTTTTAAATGTTTTCCCTCATATTTATGTTTATATTGGTTCAAAAAATCAGCTAATTATCATACATTTGGTTTCCTTCTCACCTCAGTCCTCCGCCTCTCACCAGCCAAACAAGAGATAAATGCTGACACTAATTTTGAAATGCTGTTGCCCACAATAATTTAGATTGCTTTGAAGAATGGCTGGGCCAGTTCGCTGAGTTGGCTAGGCAACTAGCATGCAGTTCTGAATAACGCCAGCTGTATGGGTTTAATTCCCTTCTGGTGGGAAGGGAGGTAGACTGGGGTCTGCCTCCTTGCCTACACCTGAGTGTGAAAGGCAGTGGCAAACTGCCACTGACGAAAAAAAATCTGCCAAGAAAACAACTCAGGATGAAGCATCAGCAGATCATGAGTCAAGGACCTACCTTTGGCTGGAGCACACATACCATGCCGTAGAAAAATGGCATCTCTGTCGGCCTGTTTTTGAAACCAATCACAACCTGAATAAACTCTAAACTCTAATCACCTTTATTCAGCTTTCAGCAAATGATGGAATTAAAAATATACCTTTTACTCTTTTTGATATTTCACAGATATCTGTGAATCAAGGTGATGCTGCTGATTTCAAACTTAAAGCTAAGACACATAATGGTTTAAGATGCTGCCTGTGTGTAGAAAGATGATCATTTACTTGCACACTAAATCAACAATTGTGTAGATTTATACATCAGTTTAATGCTGATGTTGAATTGCACTTAATAGTACAGTGCTGACAACATGTGCATACCAAATTGGGGGCACACAGTCACACTTTTACTTTTGGTGGAGAGATGGCAAAGCTCCAAACATTTTGTGGTCAAATATATATGAAGGGTTGTAATTTACAGTGAGATGTATTGCTGATGATTTTTTTCATGAAGGTTAAGAGAACTCATGATGGGGCATTCATGAAATTTTGGTGCAAGCTGTCACTGAGCTTCACTTTATAGAAGGAACATTTTGTGAGCAAGGTTATACAACACTAGCTGGTTTCTACTTTTGGCATTGACATAACATTCTTGATATGGCACTGAAGCTGAAAGTGCAGAGCAACAATGGCACAACTCAACACAGTGGTGTGTGCACAGATTTGTAGATCACTATATTGATCACTACACAGATTGTATTGTAATAATATCCAGACTGTGAATAGCTGTAATCTAAGAAATACATAAATGTTTTTCACTTGTGTACTTAATGGTGCTGTTATTTGGAGTAAAAGCTGTCAGTCTGTTTGTGATTAAAAATAGTTTATAATTAATTTGAACAGAATGTTACCTTGTTAAACAAAACTGAACAAAATGAATGTTTTTTGCCACACTTGGTGTTGTCTTTTTTTACAAATAATAATTGTGCATCAACAGTTTGACTAAAAAAAGACAATTTTACAAATAATACAAATATCAACATTTTACACTTTAGACAATTTATTTTGCATTTAGGTGTGATTGAGCACATAACTTTTGTACACTTTTTCTCATCTTTTGCTATTTTCTGTTTGACCTAACTGGGAGAATTGCTTGGAAGAGTTATTATGCCTGGCTAAATGCTTGTTATACTGTGTGTTGCTGACGGTATTTATAGATGATTGATTAAACTTCCTGTCTTTATGGTTCAGTGAGTACACCCTAGCAGTGATATCTTTTGTCCTCTGCTTGTGGAAAGTAAATGATACCAATATTGACATGACTTTCCACCACTACTACTACTCACTGCTTGTGGAATTATTCCTTTCCCATCACTTAGATTTTGTGGGCAGAAAGACTCCACTACTTGCTCTGCTTGATCGCAGTCTTTTTCACTTCAGCTTATGTGGTGTCCCATTCTTGGAATTCCACCTTTAAATGTACTTCACTGGGTCTTTGGCTGGCTACATTTCTTCCACCTGGTGGTGTCCATTTTACTACTGCTCTGATGGGGCATATGTTGCAAAGTTGGTGTTTGTAAAATTGTTAAAAAGGTGTTTCTTTTTCTGTGCTTAGAGTTTTAAGAAAAATGCTAGTACCCAGAGAGCCTAAAGTGAACCATTGCATCAAAGGCAAAATAGTAGTGTTGCCAAAAGAACAGGCTGTTTGAATTTTAGCCAATCAGTTTAAATTAGGCACTTAAATACCAGCAACCTATCAGATTTGAAATTGGTGTTTTGGTAACCTGAGGACAAGTCCTATATTGAGATGTCATCAGGGGTTTGAGATGGGGGGTGTGCAGTGAGGCAAATGGGAGAGCTCCTGCCAATTGACAGTTTGGAATGCTGTTTACAGCTGAACTATTAGAATAGTGTTTTATTTGTTACTAGTTTAGGTAACCTGTTCACTGTTAGGTAAATTGCTGCTTGTTTATTTTAGAGAGTCTTGGGTAGTTATTTTGATTCAATCATTAAAAATTGCTGAAGAGCAGTTCATACTACTTCATACACTTTGAACAGTTTGAGGTGAATCTAGAAGTGGTGGGCCATAAATCACCAACAATCCTTCAATGGCATTGGACACAGATTAGGAGCAAGAACTTTTGTTGATTTTAAGGATGTTAGTCAATTTTATCCTGCTTCAGATCAGTGAATCTAGCACACTGTGAATCTGACGAGACCTTCCTACTCTAGTAAACCATTAAAGAAAATAAATTGATATTACATTGATATTACTCGGAGTGACAGGGTTGTGTTTCACAATCACATCATTGAATCATAGAAGGTTTACAGCACAGAAAGAGGTCACTTATCCCATTGTGTCTGCAGCAGCTGTAAAATAAGCCACCCAGCTTAATCACACTTTCTAGCTTGCAGGGTGACAGACCAAATGCTGTGGTACTTGAGGTAAAGATCATTGATTACCTCCTCCACCACTTCAAACTTCACTCAAATGTTGGTCAAGCTTTCATTCCAGTTGCCTCCCTCGGATTCCTATTTGGACCTTCCACACTCCCATATTGTAGTGTTAGTATTGTCCTGAATCTCCTTCAGGCAGTGGAAAAACATCAACGGGAGGTTTTTGTCCTGTTGCCCTCCTCCAGTTGCTTAATTGTTATGAAGTGGATCAAACAAAAAAAAACTTAGGAAGTAACTTCCTTTGGGGATGAACTATTTGTACCCATTATAGAATCACATTTTGAAACTATATATGCAAGGTTTTAGATGTATTAAACTCTGGAAAACAAACAACTTTAAGAGAAAACAACACATTATCCATTGCTGACCGTACCCAAATGTTATGTCATTTTAACTTTGAATACTAAAATTAAAGTGATCTTCCATTTAAAATTGATTCATAAAAATCTTAAATATATTCTGTTAGGCAAAACTGTCATCTTAAATGGTTGTTATTGTTAGTTATAATTACATTAAATTCACTTGGTTTCTGATCAGCCTTGGGGTTGTGTCTTGACAAAATTCCATTGCCTGACATTTGCAATAAATTGGTCATAGAGGACTGAGGTTCATTAGACATTGTGGCATTTTTCAGTGATGGGAATAAACTACACAATGCAGCCAGGGAACATGAAATGGAAAATGAGAATGAGTACATTGAGTAGGATTATTATTTCAAGGAATGAACCTAAATAGAAACGTAAAAAAAAAAGGCTTTATTCAACAAAATAGGTTTCTCTGAACAGCAATAGCAACAGCCATTTGATTTTGTGCCAAAATTTGGGAAGTCTGCCGGCAGTCCATCACATGAATAGAAACAGAACAACAAACAACAGCTAATTTTCTGTGGCATCTGGGATGTTCTCTATTTTGGATTACAAGAATGAAAAGAAATTGATTTTATTTGTATGGTAGTCAAAAATGTGGTGGTAACTTTAAAAGCAAAACTGTTTTATAAATTTGTAAGTTCAATATTGTCCTGTTCTGGTAACACAGTGATTGGCAGAGACCTAGTGATAGGTTACTTGTTTACAGCAGAAACTGAGCTACAATATCCCACTATGATGGTGTAATACAAAGGTTCTTCGGCATGTTTTTGCCAGTCCCAGAGCTTGCTCTGCCATTCAATTAGAACGTTTGATTTTTACTTCAGCTCCATGTTTCATCGATTCCCATCTGTCATATCCTGCTAATTAGAGAGAATGAAACCTTTGGGCTGAATTCTCCTATTATGAGGCTAAGTGCAATGGTAGATGGCTCTGGCATCATCTTTCCTATTGACCAGAATGGTGGGATCCTGTACAAGATTCTGTGCTTGGAACCTCATTAATTATGCATTGGTGAGCTCCCCTCACTGATAGCTGATCTGTTTGGCTGCCATCAGCTGACAGGTTCGAAGAGCCTGGTGCCATATTTAAATACAAAGAACAAAGAAAAGTACAGCAAAGGAACAGGCCTTTCAGCCCTCTAAGCTGTGCCAAAAACCAGTCCAGAACACTCACATCACTCTCTCCAGTCCAGCTGTCTTCACCAGACTGGACAAGCTGTTAGCAACCCAGAGGGAAAAGGATAGCAGCCTCAAGAAGACCTTGCTTCAATCATCATCATCATCATCATCATCCTCCTCCTCCTCCTCCTCCTCCTCCTCCTCCTCACCCCCCCCCCCACTCCCCACCCCCAAGCTCACACCTGTGAAGTTTCCAAGTCCCCTCTGGATCCCCACTCACTGTATCGAGAGTCTTTACCCATCCCCTTCCAGTGAATGATATGGTGCCCCTTTCACCCCCATGTTTGTGAGCTTTTTGTGCAGCTTCCCTCTCCTTAGTCTTTGTCCTCCATTGCTTGTCTTCTTCATTGGTCTCCTTGCCTTGCTGCCTGCCACCGTGATCCCTCTTCTTAACCTCCCCCTCTCCTTGCATTGCCCTCCTTCCACAAAGCTCCCTCTGATCTTTGTCAGGTCGCACTCCTCTCTCTTCAGTCCAGGCTCACCTCACACTACACCCCAGATTGAATGTCAGGCCTTGATTACGGTGGCTGCATGCTGTCCAAAATACACACTGGTGTGGCACCAGGAAGAAGGAGACCCTATACTCCTAATGTGTGGACTGATCTGTCTCAGAAGTTAAGGAGAGTCCCTGGATCTCGCAAGATAATGCTGTCCATGAAGATGGGCTTATTATGGAGATGGACGGCAGGAACCAGTCTGCCCTGGCAAAATGTTGTACAGCACATCAGGAGTAATGCAACACTAACGCAGAAAGTTGCTGACTCATCCTGAAGTTTCCTGTAAACTGAGAACAGCCTTCTGCACGCCACTCGTTAGTAATCGTGAGACCAATGTAATTTTCCACTGCTGTCACACAAGATCAGAAGGCTGGGCAGTTTTAATGAATATTTATAAGCTGCAAATAGTGCTTGTGCCTCCAACCCGTTGGAGCTCGGCACTGGAAGATTTGCAACATGATTTCTCTGCTCCTGCCTACCACCAAACGTGAGACAGGAGAATTCTACCTTCTCTGCTTTCTGTCTCCTAACACCCATCAATTAATGACCCATGTCACAAGCTCACGTCCAAATTATCTTCCTATTTGTAATATGTGACACCACATATTCACCCATCAACCCTGTCCATTACATACTAAATTAATATTTGAAAATTTACTCATATTCTCATCTTACTGTGCCTCCAGTAGTTTCCTGTTCTAATTCAGTCAGTGTTATTTGTGAAAGCAAAATCCTGCAGATGCTGGAAATCTGAAATAAAAACAGGAAATGCGAGAAATTCTTAGCAGGTTAGTCAGCATCTGTGATGAGAGAAAGAGTGTAAATGGATGGAATTTTCTGTTCTTGCCTGGGTTTTATGCTGGGCAGAAACAGAAAATTTGGAGAGAAGGCAAAATCAGATTCCCACTGATGGGTGGGAAATCAGTTTGGGATTTTTCCTTCAATATTTTCCTGGCAGGATGATGATGGCTCAAATTTTCATGTGACAACCCCATTTTCCTGCATTGTTTTGTCATGAATGTTCATTAAAAACAATTAGGCACTGAAATTACATTTGGTATAGAAACATGCATAGAAACTAAAGGCAGGGGTAGGCCATTCGGTCCTTCGAGCTTACTCTGCCATTCATTATGATTGTGGCTGATCATCAAATTCAATATCCAGAATCCATCCAGCTCCCCAAGCCCCTTGATCCCTTTAGCCCCAAGAGCTATATATCTAATTGTCTGATGTCAAGAAAAAATGTTTTGGCCTCTATATTCTGTGGAAGTGAATTCCACACATTCACCTCTCTCGGTGAAGAAATTTCTTCTCAACTCAGTTCTAAATGTTCACCCCTTCTCTTTAAACTTTGACCTCTAATTCTGGACTCCTCCACCATCACGAACATTCTTTCTGAATCTACCCTGTCTAACCCTGTTAAAATTTTATAAGTTTCTATGAGATCTTCTCTCACTCTTCTAAACTCTAGTGAATATAATCTTAACAAACTTGATCTCTCCTCATATGACAGACCTGCCACCTCAGGAATTAGCATGGTAAATATTACTGTACTCTCTCTATAGCAAGGACATCTTTCCTCAGAAAAGGACACCAAACTGCATACAATGTTCAAGATGTGGCCTCACCAATGCCCTGTACAATTGCAGTTAAACATCCCTATTGGACACATTGAAACTAAC